>NC_054551.1:22906176-23266176 GCF_017654505.1 Polyodon spathula
GCGAAAGGCTAGGGAACTGCTTTGTACTAAAGCCGTAATGAAATCCACAACAAAAATTGCACACGATGCTGAGGTGATAATGTCGTGTGCCATTGAAATTGTAGAGGAAATGTTTGGAGAGCAGAAGGCCAAGGAACTGGCAAAAATACCAACGTGAAATGACACTGTCAAACGACAGATCGCTTTTATGTCAGAAGACATGGTTTTGCAGAGCTCTGATTGGCTGCGTGACAATGATTTTGCTATACAACTCGATGAATCCACAGACATTTGCTGCGAAAGATACTGAACCAGGACTTCACAGTATTCTGAACACAGCAGTAACGCTCGTTAATTGTATTAAATCCACAGCAGCAAAGTCCAGGTGTTGTTGCACTCTGTGAGGGAGTCGGCTTAGAGCATCACTCCTTGCTCATGCATCAGAGGTGAGCTGATAAGAAACCCGAACTTGCCAAAGTGCTGAGAGATAACTGGGTTACCTCGCAGACAAATTCAGTGAAATATGTCTGCGAGGTAACCTCAGAAGCAAAAAGTTTGAGAACCCCTGCTCCTAATCAATGCAGGAAAAGTGATAAAAAACAAAAAACAAACATAGTAAGTCCTCTGGCTTTTCTGTTCTGTACCACATCATGGATCGTTTTTGCTGTGTTACCTGTTTGACAACATGGACAATAATCCTTATCAGTGCACTAGAGCTGCTATTTTGAAAAGATCCTTTAAAGCTGTCAGGATGTTAACAATGAAAAGAAAAATTACAGATATGTTATTTAAACATATCTGTGTCGAGGTGTAACACTTTTTTTCTAACTTTAAGTTAACAGAGCTGAACTTCAATATCTAAAATACTTCCTGAGAATGCATTTCTTAACATGAGATTTGCAACAGGATTACAGGAGATAAGAAAGTGTATTTCTGTCTCAGTAAGATGACAGTTCTGGAATTTGTCCCTTGAATTTGTTCCATGAGACAAAATGTGTCAATATTAATAGTACCAAACAACCCCCAGGTGTTTCACGCTTGTAACGTGCATTTCCTAAATCTAGAAAAATATACTAAAATAACGGTATGATGACATGACGAATCTAGAAAAATAATGTTCCGTTCTGGGTGTTAAAAGTCATTGTAAACATAGCCCTTGTCTGTCCTATAGCACCCTTGGCTACAGCTCAGACTCTTACCCTCTCATTTAGCCTCCAATTCCTAGCATGACTTTTCTTGTAAACCCGACATGACTAACTTGGGTGATATCCCCCTCATTCTGATTAACTTGTTCTGTGAGTTAAAACTAAATCTGAACTACTTGTGGAATTAATTTCAATGTAATCTAATAAAATGCTCAGATTCTCAACTGTAAATCACATTTAAAACCCTTTTACCTCTGCAAACAGCATTATCATTACAAGTCTGGTTCCAAAGCAAACTGTTATGTTAAGAAACCATTTATTTTTGGCAGGGCACGAGATGCAGAATATAACTCATCCATTCATTAGTGTTTGGCACCTAACTCACACTAGAAATAGCTGGCAAATGAGGTGATCTATCTATGAGATTATTGAGAAGGAGCAGATAATGTATCACCCAAATCCATAATCACAATCCATAGTCACACACTCATTTTTTCTTTTTGTTACTTTAATCAATTCTGCCATCTTTCCAGAGGACTCATTTTTTCCAAACAACAACTTTTTCCACATTTAAAAACTCTTTCTTCAAATTCAGGGTTGATGATGACATAACTATTTCACATCAGTCACTGAAAAGGTATTTGATTAAATGCACCTTGGGGCTCTTACACATTCATCTCAATCCACTTGCTCTTGAATAACCCGCAATGTGGATTTTTCTGACAAAACCTAACAAGCCTAAAACGCTACCAAGATGCTAAGGTAATGACAGTGCCTTTAGATCTACCCACCTGTCCTGATTGCCTTTCTCACAGGCAGGGTCAATACTGATATTGGTTTGACGCCCCCCAATCCTTTTCACTGCTATCATTGCCACAGCTAACTGGCTTCTGCAGTCATTATGTCTTTACATGTTCAAAAAATCTTTAACTCACCAATTTAAACTACACACAGAAAAATGAAGAAAAAATTAAAAAAACATTCAATGCATATTACGTAACCACAGTATATTTAGACTGTGGTGTGCCAGTGGCTGTACATTATTAATAATTTACTTGAAAGAAGCCTTTATCCAAGGCAACTTACAGGTGTTAAAGTGGCAATACAATGACGGTGACTCACTGATAATGTAAAGGGCTGAAGTCTGATGAACCGTATGTGGAAGACAGTACTATATCGTATGATATTGACGTAAACTGCTTATTAAGCTCTATTTCAATCTAATTAAGTCTAGTGAGTCTAACAGGGTCTGAAATTGATTCGAGCAGCCTGTATTGCAGTCTGTGGAGGGAGGTGTGACTCTGAGGAGGTGTTGCAGAATTAAACATAATAAACTGCCCACTAGCCTTGTGCACTTTGTTAATTATTTAATATCTCCCTTTCAAGTCAGCACTGATCTTTAAATGCATATTTTGTTTTCATTAGTTCTGTATGTTGTGTGCTAGAAGTATCGCATGTATACCATTTACTCTAATAATTCAATAGTTTAATATTTGTTAATAAAAATATGTACATGGCCGATGTAGTTTTGGTTTATTTAACCACTTGGTAATTATATTATTTTTAAGCTATTAAAGTGAACATATCTACGGGACTGATAATAAAATAAAAGACTGCTAACTTGACAAATGAGTATTAAAGAAAGAAACAAATTAAATATAGCATTAGGTACAACAGTAATTCATTGCTTATGCTTACATGGCAAACTGGTATGTATCTAATGTGATTATTACCTGTGCCAATAATGCATATTATTAACATTATTGAGCTTGATTAAGCTTCAGAGTGGTTGGATATTTAATTGTAAACTATGTGTGTTTATTTGGGTGTAATGTATTGTACTGAAATCTGGCTGTTTTGCAGTTTAAATATGATACATATGATTTCATATTAGAACAAATTAAGAACGTTGCACTATATTCAATATGGGGGGGGGGGAAGAAGAAGAAGAAGAAGAAGAAGAAGAAGAAGAAGAAGAAGAAGAAGAAGAAGAAGAAGAAGAAGAAGATTTTACTGTAAATCTGGGGTCCCGTCATTTTACGTTATAAATAGTAATCATTCTTGATTTCATCCCATTATATTGGCAAAAACTGCAAGTGTGACATACATATGCACATTAAGACGGACAGACAGGCACTCTGATTATCTGATTCTGATTATCTTCAAAAATCTGAGCATTCTGATAACGCGATGCAGTTTAAACAGAAAGCAAAATAATAAAAGGACAACAGTGTATTCATTATGTGGCCTAATGCCAATTTAGATTCAAGTTAGTAAGAGTCAATCCACAAGCTGAACTGCCGTTACAAAAATGGTTGCGAAATACCACACCACCACCGGTCCTGTATTTACCCATCTGTCGCTATACTTTTTGTTGTACATACTGCTCTGCTAATTTTGACTGGCCAGGCTTAAGAGAAATTGGACAGTAATTAGATAAGATTCTTGTCACCAACTGTATGTGGGTGAAAAACTGTATGTGGGTTGCATTCCATCTTATAAGAAACATATATTGAAGCTGAAACGATAAATTAATTAAGTAAGATGGTGGCAGGCAGATTGTATCTGACTGCTATTTGAAAAAGATAGGGCTAAATTGCTATCGGCTCAACCCTGTTTAAGTGGGAATTGGGACACTTTAACTCCATATAAATTACTGAAAGACAGCATGAAACATTTATTTTAAATTATGACTTTTGGGAAACAAAAAATTTAATAAAAAATGAAGGTGTGTCTAATGTTGCACCCTGTTCAACACTGAAGCCCATCTGGATGTTATTAAGCTTTTAAAAAGGTAAGCTTTACCTTGATAGCTGTTGAGGCAATTTGACTGTGGTGCAGCTTGCGCAGTGTGCTCTCCCTGTCAATGAAATATGAGGCTGCAAGCTGGTGAAGAGTCTCCAGAGATACAGAAGTACTATTAGCATGAGAATCACTGTCATCAGAGTTCTTACTCAGCTTCCTCTTATCCACAAATATAGTCAAAGATTCCTCTCCTGTAAAATCAAGAGTTCTGTAATCAGTTTAGTATTCCAAATCTCCATCATATGTGATGGAGATTTGTGTCACTCCTACATGATCTGGTTCCTGAAAGTATTTTTTTTTTCATTACAAAGTACATTAAGGTCTTATTTTAAATAACACAAAATGAATACCTCCCAATGTTGATGACAATACAAAATGGGTCCCATATTTCTTTATGATGCTCTCAGTTATCCTCTTGAGGCTTGGTCTGCGTCCCAGCAATCTTATATTCTGAGTAAACTCTGGATCAAGAGGCAAAGCAAAGCCGGTGACGTCTTTCCTTTCGAGAGCCATATTGTTGACCTTCCAGCGTCCAAACTCTCTAAGAAATGTGCAGATTAAGGATAAATTGCAAGCCACAAAGAAAGATTAAAGTAGATCAGTCTAAAAGCAATAACTCTTCTAAACTTGGTTAGCTTTACCACATATATAAGATATTATCTACCACAAAGGCCACACAGGAGTATGGTTTCAGGATACCCTCATTGATTGCTCAGTCTAAAATTTGGAGAGTCTGTGCTTTGCGTGCTTTATTCAGCATAATCTAATCCTTTGTGCAACTGCTTAGTTAATAAATGAACCAGGTTATCTGCCTTGGTAACTAGACTCTATCTGTAACTGCCAGTAGTATACAGTATATGTATAATGGGTAGCTCCCTGGTAGACCATTAGAAAAGACATTGGCTAATGCCTTAATATTTAAATCGATACCTAATAATTCAGATCATGAAAAAGGTGTATCCTAATGCATCTCTGCATGTATTAAAAAGCAAAGAGCTACAGCATTGATGACATTTTGGGAGGGCAACCTGCACATCAGTGGAACAAGCTAATTCTGAACAGAGCATTAACTATGCTTGAGTATGGTGGGCTTTATGTTCACTGATGTGTGTGGCATTGACAGAGGTTTTAATCTTGTTTTTGTTTGATGCAAGCCTTTTTTTTCATTGAAATCCTCTGCATACTTTTACATTATTTTAAACAATAATGGCCCTTGCATTTTACCAACAGATGGAGGTGTGGCGGCTGTTTTAAGATTGGATGACAGCCCTTTATCAGCAGAGAGCTCTAGACACCACTACCCACTATCAGCCAACATTCAATTAAACTAGCAATCACGCCCTAATGTGCCTGTTGTAGTTAGGGAGTAGATTAAGCATATCTTATGCTTATTTAAAAAATAAGTTCCATAATGGTGGAATCAAAAATTTAAAATAATACCTTTTTTCTTCTTTATTCAATGATGTAAGGAAATTGCACAAAAGCACAGCATAATACCAAAACAATGAAAATACAACCCACCTGTGACTGGCATTACACTGTGTTTGGCAGCCAATTACCAAATTACTGGTCTATAACTAGCTGCTTACTAATTGCCCCTCAACCATTTGATTCAGATGCAGTTGAAAAAGAAAAAAACAGCCTGTGACACAGTCTGTGTTGTACTTATCATTGAATAAAACGTACAATATAAGCTAACTCATCCCAAAATGTTATCATATTTGAAGCACTATATTACTGCACTCCTTGTGCTGTCAGATTAAAATAAATGACAGTAAATCGTGTCTAATCCAGCATTTCTTGGGACCACAGCATTGTGCCGGATTATACAGTGTGCTGGTTTAGAGAGGCACAGTAAAATCCAGGTATCATTTTATTTTTACATTTCTCCATTATGTAAACAAGTATTTTACTGTTGATGTACTACACCAGGGGGACATGTGTATATTACATAACTTGATTATAAACTTAGAAAAGAAACTACACAACATTTTGTGCTGCACTGCACATTCAGTTTTACATTGATTTTTGGAAGACCAGATTTACAAATCTATAGGAATTTGGTCAGGTTTTAAAAATAATGCTGAATTATATATACATAATGTCTGTATGTAGAAGGGTTGGATTACACAGGTTTTACAGTACAGTCTTCATTTAATAAATGTGATATTTATAACAATAAAATAAATAAATACATAAATAATAGTTTAAAAAAAAAAAAGCATTCTAATCCACCAAAAATCACTCAGCTTTTTACTTATTGTATTTGCTGTTAGTTTTTGTATACTAGTTAAAACACTTTAAAGAATGTGTTATAAGTTTGTTAGATAACAGGGTCGAATTTAATTATTTAGACTTAAAAGCAGCTATGACTTATGGCTGAGTATCTTACCTGTAAATCTTGTATCTGGTAGTAAACCCCTGCTGGTACCTTGCCACACATTCTGTGAATTCTTGTGACTGGTGAAATGGCCCTTTGTCAGACAGGAGCCAGCCCAGAGGACCAGCTACATTACTGGAACCTGCTGAGACAGCTACACCCCAGCAGTGAAGACTCAATGTTATCCACTCCCATAGAACCATTAGAAAGAGCAGTTTAAAAACAATACACCAGTAGATCATGCTTCACCCAGGGACTCTTCATTCTTCCAAAACGTTTCCAGTTGCCTGCACCTTTGCAACAATACATACATAAGAATAAAACACACAGGAATGTCACCTTTTAAACTAGATATTAATAAGTATCAGTTTATTGTTATTTGTGAATTCAGTGTTTTCGTTTTCTTTATTTCTTTCATTATTTCTTTTTTAAAATCACAAGCTGTAAAAAAAAAAAAAAAAACCTGTTCGTTAGGGGTTATTGTTTATCATAGACAAATGTGTAGCATATTCCACTAAAGCGAATCTAAGCCTCTCTTCTCCTGGGTAGTTTAGGTATCCATTACAAGTGATTCCAAACATGTTATGAACTATGCTATTACGCTATTTATTTATTTATTTATTTATTTGTGATATTTGTATAATCAGGTATAATCAGTTGTTACATTCTACTGTATGTGGAGAAAATTGCACACAGCCTTGCTAGTTGAAGCATGATGATCATGGTGACCTCTGCTTTTACCAGTTTTACCAATTACTAAACCACGCATTTAGATATGGAAAGTGTAATAGAACTCAACATCATGCTACTTTAAAAATACCAGCCACTCCAGCTTTTACTGCAGGCTACTTTATGTAAAATGTCTGCATAATAATAATAATAATAATAATAATAATAATAATAATAATAATAATAATAATAATACATCTTAAAATACTTCATACAACTTTTTTTGTATCGCTTTAAAGTATGAAAGGAGAGGTTACCACTCCCCTAGACAAAGATGGAAGAGGTCCTAGTGGCCTTCAACACACATACGGTTAGGGCTTTGCCAACTACTTCGTAGCATCTCTAACCAAGTTTTAAACTTTTGGTTTCCTTCTTTCTTTGAACATTTAATTTACAGTCCTTTTACTTGTGTTTTTGTTAACTTTGCTAATTGCCCGTCTTTGTTAGCACCCTCTATTGAAGGTGCTAAACATAATTTATTTTCACAAGTTGTCACTCCACTGCTGGAGTAGTCTCTTAACGGGTAATTGAATAGGTACGACGACTACGATGACTACGACGATGCGACTATTGATGAATTTATTAAATAATAATAATAATAATAATAATAATAATAATAATAATAATAATAATAATAATATACTTCAGTTATCCCTACCCCCCAAAAATAGTACCAGCATTATTGTGTCAAAAAAAGAAAAAAAAAACTCGAAATGATCTTACCTGCTGATGACGCTTTGTTATCCAGATACCGTATAAGATTTTTTTTTTTTTTTTTTTTTTTTTTAAATCACTGGAGAAGTGTTTTCCCTCTTGCACTTAAACACAAAAGTGCATGACTATTGATAACAGCGCATCACAGTCGCTTCAACAAACCCGCTGCAGCAACAATTTCATCTCACAAAGTTCATAAAACGACACGCAGCATTTCCTTCACAAGCTGTACAACTACAGCACAGCGATTTCCAATTGCTATTTAAAAACAGATTCCAAAATGTATCAGATCCTTCCAAACAACTTCCAAACCACAGGTATATGCGCTCTATGAAACTCTTTTTTTTGTTTTCTAATCTTTATCAGTGAGCTGCAACGATGTGGTTATTAAACGTGCCAGTCACATCAACTTGGATTCCATTTTTCTTTTCTTGTCCAGAAGAAATTACAGTAATATACTTAATATATGTAGCTTATTCAGATGTATTAATATTTAGACTTCAAATAGATATATTCAGACTGTTTTATGATTTTAATGATAAAACTACTCCACCAGCTGTATACTTTCACCGCCTCCGGTTTCCATCGACGCTCTTTGCTGTCAAAAAACCAATGCATTCTTGCACTACTGCAACTCGCTCTCTGTTTGGTTGTTGCTGAGGGGGAGGGCTCGTCCTCTTTGGCTGGTAGCTGGCAGTAGCCTACGGCATTTCCAAGGTGGTATCCTGCATTTAATTAACCCGTTTGCGTTTGGACTCACAAACGTCCCATTTTAGTGCAATACTTATAGCCCATCTTCATTGATTTGATCTATGTTTTAAAAGCGTATTTTTAACAATACTCATAAACTATATTTATAGCCCGTTAGACGTTTTGAAATGTGACTTGCTGTCTTGCTTCAGTGGGATGCTGGAATTTAAGAGCACTGATGAATTACTTCATATATTCAGATTTGACTATCAGATGGTAAGGTTAGATAGAAAAGATGAATGGCACAGAGAATGCCTTCCAACCCACTATATGTTGAAGGTCGTAAATGCAAAGACACTTAAATATCTTAATCTGGTTATGGTTTATTTCTCTTTACAGGTTTATAGTATTTTGTGTTCACCTTGTTCTTGTTTAATGAAGGCAGAATGACACAGTAGGTTTGTATTCAGATGACTGAGCATAGAACTTGCCATTTTTTCTACTTTTAACAGAGTTGGATGCAGGTGACAGGCAGTGTTCCTTTGGTTCAGTAATCACTAAAGCATAACCTTCTCACCTTATAACCCATAGGCAGTGCGGTCCAGTGGTTAAAGTCTACCATTTCTAACTAGATGGTCCATGGTTCAAATCCCACCTCTGCCACTGACTCACTGTGTAAGTGACAATAAACAGTTCACAGCCTACCTCTGTAAAGCCCTTGGTGATGGTGGTCCACTATGAAAGGCACTATATAAATATATTATTATATTATTGTAAACCAATGGCTCTTCCATACATCCAATTTTACAGTTGCATAACGTATTAGATTTCCTTTAAACTAATTAAGAACCTTCTCTAATTTGCATGAAACCCAACTGCCTCTATATTTAATTAAAGAAACTTCTTACAGAATTTGAAAGGCGGAAAGCCATTACTTTGCTGTTGGGAAGGGCAGGTGCAAACCCAGAAACAGAGGTCCCAGTGTTCACGTATCTGGAAAAACAGTAAGATTTAGAAAATAGAGAACAGTCAAATACTCTTGCAGAAGAAGCTGTTGTTTTCTTTCCAAAGAAAAACAGTTCAACTTTGTGAGAAAGAGAGGAGCAGTACATTTCTGGGGGTGAGATGTGATAAAATGAGGTACTGTGTTTCGTAACATGAAGAATGTTATTTTACATTTACTCTACTAGCTACGCCCATCTGCATAATTGAAGATAACTTATTGTGATGGCAAATGTCTATACAATGTTACTATACTCATTTCTCTATCTTATTATCCCCTCTTGGGAATTCCTATCCCCATGCGTATGTCAGTTTTGAGTTTTGCATGTATCTGGGAAAAAAAAGATTCTCCAATTGTGATGAAACCTGCTAAGGACCCTCTTTACAAACATTTTACAATATATCAGAATCCTGGGGTATATAAGACTGCCTGTCTCTCCTTCCAACTTCCTTGAGTAAGTCATTTTGAAGACAGATGAAACTTTCTAAGGAGCTTCACTAGCACATTATATAATGTATCATAATCTCTCTGTGTATATTTAGGTTGACTGCCAGTCCAATCTAGTTGTCTGTGTGCTTGCTGTTTAATATGCTAATGTATTGCATGTTTTCTCAGCCAAATAAATAAATAAATCATAATATGTGTGTGAAAAGTTACTCCAAATGAATTTCCCTACTGGCATATTCCACTGTACTCTAGAATTGTAAACATTCTGATTGAAATGTTTTTAACCCGCCATGCAATTTCTCTATTGACTGCTCTGATGTACAAAGCTAAGGCTGATTATTTGTGCTGTAATCATCTCCTGGAATTCTGTGTCAGGAACTACAAGAGGATAAATCCAGGGGCACCAATCACAGGCTGAAACTGGAACCCTGTTATTCTCTTCAACATTCGGCGTGAAAATGATGGGAACATTGCAAAGGCTTGCAGACTGGGTGCCAACATGAATCATATTTAAAAGAATGATTTGTTTTCAAAGGGACTTAACTGTTTCCATTTTAATGCTGGAAAAGACATTACCAAAATATGAACATTGATGATGACACGACTAATATTTACAGTGGCCATAGTTTATACTGAATAAAACTAAACTGCTTAAATGGAGTAATTAGTCATTTCTGTAAACTACTCTACAAAGACTTTTTGGTCACCAAAATGACAGTTTTTCTCAAATATTGTACAGGGTTAACAGTATATGTACAAAAGGTGCAGGGCAGTATTTCTCCATTGTGCTGGTAAGTGCTGAAATCCTACGCATTTAGCCAATTCACGGTTATATTATTTTAAGCCATAAAATCTGGCCAGTTTCACAAAACCCAGGTAAGCACTAACCCTGGATTCCATGCCTTGTCCACTCGTGAGAAAAAAAAAAAAGCTTTTTTTTTGTTGCAAATGCAGCACATACATAAATAAATAAGCTTTGGCACAAGTGAGAAACAATAAAAAAAACTATTTATATTAGCTACTCTACTTTGATAATTACAACTCCAATTTGCCAGGAAGTAAAATATTTTCTGGTATACTGGGATCCTCATGGGTCTCTTTCCATCTGTTTTAGATTGCTTGCAGCCATAAACTTACAAAAGTAAATTTGTGTTACCCAGTACATATCCATTCAGTTGTTTTCTACATATTAAATATTATGTGCAAGTCCTTTCAAATACAACACCTGATGCTTTAAGATTATTAAAGGCTGCAGATGTGTGGTAATGCAATAATTCTTCATTAAAGATTAATATTTACTAGGTGATAGAAGAGAACATCTAGACGTTAAGGAGTCTATTCATAAAGGGTTAACGCCTGTCGAAATGAGAAAACAGGAGTACATGATCGGATTTTGTCCAGAGCCGCCTATTTAACGGCAGTTGCTATTCGTAAACGTCGTTAAACCCCAAGGATTATCGTCTATGAAGGCATGTTTTTTAACGAATTGAGAGAAAGGTTAACGATTACCTCATTAGCATAAAGTTTTCATCGGTCCTGAGCGTCAACCCGCTATTCATAAGAGTGAACGATAGCAAAATGCTGTCGATAACTAGGAGTTATTGAACGCTTTCTACAGTCTAAACTAACGACAGACTCGCAGAATACTTTTTAAAAAGACATTTTATTAATACACTTGATATGTTATACAGTATGACACTGCCTATTTTGAAAACAAAATGTAGCTTTATATGAAGGAAAATGTTTAATATAAATGTATACTCACACAAGAAAATATTCTCTGACATAATCATTTTGAAACAGCGCTGTGAAGAGGCTTCTTCTTCTTCTTCTTCTTCTTCTTCTTCTTCTTCTTCTTCTTCCTCTTCTTCTTCTTCTTCTTCTTCTTCTTAATAATAATAATAATAATAATAATAATAATAATAATAATAATAATAATAATAATAGTTAGGAATGTGTAAGATTAACATTTAAAGTTTTCAAAAAATATTATTATTATTATTACAGTATTATTCAAACGTCCTCCTACAGTGCTTTTTTTTTTTTTTTGGTATTGCAATTAAGAATGGAAATCTTATGTGTGCGTATGGAAATGTGTTTACCAGCTTTACAACACAAAACAAAAACACAAAGTATTTATTTAAAAAAATACTTTTTATTTCAAAATTATGACATGTCTTAATTTTTTGCAGACGTGACAGGTCAATCGGAATCAGGTTTTGCAAACTGCCCGTGACTGGAAGCTGCAGACTCGGGTTTCGTTAGTCGGTGGATTCTGTTTTTCTTTTTGCAACAGTTATCGACGGCAACCAGGGCACATTATTAGTGCTGATGATGCCATCAAAAGAGGCGGATTTTCGTTCTTGAACGGCTGTATGTACCAATTCATAAAGTGCTTTGCGACAGTCACCAGTATTCTCTTATATAACTTATTATTATTATAACTTTCGTTAGTTTTAAACGACATATGTTTTATTACGGCAGTCGTCAAGTTCTTTTATGAATAGGGCCCCAAGTGTCCAAACAATTCGTATTGATTTAAACCACATCTGGTATAGCTAGTGTATACTATGTGTGTGTGTGTTCGTAGGTAAGTGCCTGTGTGTGCTGTAGGACAGAAATAAAAGCAGTGACAGCACCAGTATGCATGCCTAGATAGATAGATCAAATGCATCCAGAAACCTTTGGCCTAGTTTAATACAGCACTAGAGTACAAAACAGCAACAAGTCTGAATATACACTAGCAAAGAGCTGCAATGCTCCAATAAGCTTTTTATCTTGGCCACTGAGAACACCTCTGGGCCTCCACAAGCGGCTGCAGGTTGCAGGTGTATTTTCTTGTAATTTCTCAGAGATGTAATGCACATACACTGAGGGATATGTTTCAGTGTTCTAATGATTTATTTGTGTGGGCAGTAAACAATTTAACAGAAGCATTTATTGAAGGGAAGGTTGCTTATTGTGCATAAGAATAGCATTGCAGTACTTTAACATGGGCAATGTTTATTTATTTATTTAAATAGAGGCTGAATTGGAAAGTTTTAACATTTAAATACAATTCAATCCTGGGTTTGGAAGCTGGAGACCCCTCAAACTATGACAATACAAAAATGTGTTAATACAAGATTATGTTATCAGTGTCTGTAAGGCAGTAAGAATGTGGACAATGCATTGGAAGTAGATACATCCTAACTATGGGATCAACACAATGAAACTGATGGTGTCTCATTGCAGGATACAGTCCTGGTGACTGCTGCTCCCTATAAAGTCATTAAAATCATCTCCAGAGTGGGTATGTTAAATCTCACTTATTGCAATACAATTGTTTTCCACACCACAACATATTTAGAAATTTTTTTTGAGATTTAAATATAATGTTTACAGGTACAGTAGTCTATAACGAGGCAGTCCGTAGTGTCTTGGGAATACCACTACCAAAATAACCTGTAGTATGCTTTGTAGTAGTTAAAAACACATCTCTATATACTCATTAAAATGTGGCTAATTGGTTTACTTGTTAATGTAGGTTAAAGCATGTTACCACCAGGAGGCAGCAGAGACTGAATTATTTAAAAAAGAGAAAAGTTGCTTTGGAGCTTTTTTGGACATGGTTGAATCTTTTGAGAAAATCCCTCAAGTCCCTGTAATACTGAGTGAACAGACTTGTCTGAGCTTACCGCCAAAGAAGGGAACTAATGCACTTTCTAAGCTTCTTTTCGGTTCAGTCTTGCATACTAATGTCTGAACTGGTGATTCTGCTCATGCAGAACAACAAAAATTAACATTAGAATTCAGCTGGAAAAGCCAGTAAAAAGGCAATCACACAGCACTTTGTCTCAGAAGACATCATCTGTTTGTTTATTTATTTAATTTTTTTTCAGTCGACAACTTATAGAAACAGTCTATCCTGAAAGCATGCTGCTTAACAGAGTTAATGAGGCAGATGCTCAAGAAAGAAAAATAAATGTCAAGCAAAAACGGTTTTGCTGTACATGTTTATTTATAAAGAAAATGAAGAGTGCCGTTTATGATTTCTCATAAAGGAGTAGATCAGTGCTTACGGCGGGGTCAATAACAAATAAACAACTATTTATATACCGCCTTTCATCGTCAGCATTCCAAGGGGTAATACAATACCATCTAAAAAATCATGACAGTAACATCAGCAAGCACTGTTTAATTTAACAAGTACTGCAAACAAGGTTGTATAACATTATAAAATACAATCAACGAAAGTGTCCTGAGAAATAGTGGGCTTGGATCCTGTACTTACAAGCTACCTTACTTGCATGAGAACAGAGGTCTCATTTTTAGGAAATGTCATTTCATATTGCATTGCAATATACAAAGCACTAAGAATCTAGAGGACTTGCAAATTACTGCATGTGTTATACTGCTAACTGTGCATACAGTATTACATGGTATCGTTTAAGCAAGTCAAGATTTTTTTTAATGAAAAAGTGACACTTTACATTTAGGCAGGTTATCAAAAATGTTGATTGTTGGAGAATGCCCCCATTATGACATTTTGGTTGTTGGCAAAGCAGTTAACAATTGCCTTGCAGCTCTATTAGCAGCAATATCGATCTATGCACAGCATTTACACTTTACTGTTTAAAGAAGTGTCCAGCTTTGATTCACAGGGAGCATTACAGTACACCTCCTCATCTTTATCTGTGTTGGCCTTTGATTGACTGCATGGCACAGCTGTACTTCATTAGCAGAATAAAAAAAAAAAAAAAAAAAAAAAAAAAAAAAAAACCTGAGCACACACTGCGGGGTAATAAAGTGCACAAGAGATGAAACGCATATGTCTTGTTTTTAATGGTGAGCCCTGGGGGGAAAAAGAAATCCTGTTACTACTGCAAATACTGCAGATATAATGACATTTTAATAATTATTGTATTCAGAGTTTGTTTATTTATTTATTTATTTATTCTTCTGGCATACAAATGCCATGTCAAGAAAGAAAAAGTCTAGATTTTTGTATGATACACAAGCCCATTAAATTCCTAATAGCTTTCTGGAGACACTCTGCTGGAAAAAAATAAAATAAATTGGTTTTACACGTCAAGTGGCACCGTACGATAACCGTGATATACTGTGACATACCTCAAGGTACCGCAAGTTTACCGCAGCACTGGGGACATTGTCCATGGAACCCATTGTATAGCAAGGCAGGGTGGACCGGTAATCAGGGCGTTACAAGTTTCATCTGATCACTGTGACAGGAATATCTATAGTTCCCAGGATGACCTTTCTGACTCAATTGCCTTATTATTATGTTTAATTGAGTCCTTGAGTGAAGCCAAAGTCCTGCAAAGACACTCTAGGCAGATGTACCAGTGCACTTAGAGGCTGAACAATGGATGCTGCAAAATCCCATTAGCTGTCAGGGAATAACTATAGGAAATTCTATAGCTTTCAGTGCTACTGCGGGTGATTGGTGCAAATGGACCTTTCCTGAATATTTAAAGTCTGAACTTTTAACTGCATTTTTTATATTTTACTTCCAGTTCCTGCTATTGTATATTGTTAAAGGAAGCAGTACATGGCCTGGGGTACTGTATATGCATTATGTCTAAAAGGTATTTGTCTTAATCATTCTGAAGTGAATGACATCAATTGGAAGTATTAACATTTCTTCTGGAATATGTAGCCCACCTGGTAGGACCAAGGCTAGGAATTGTGCTTTATCAACATTGCTGCATAGAATGCTAGATGTGCTCTGATCCTCACCAGCCACAGTAATTGTCTGCACGTGTTAGTGGAAGTGTTAAAACCTGACTAGGACCCTGTCCACACTACATGAATGATCTTGAGAACCGTACTCAAAAACATTTTATTAATCCAGCTCAAAGCGTCCACACTGAAGTACCGTTTCATGTTTAGTCGGGCTTAATGCATCCACACACTATTAAAATAGTTTGGTTGCAGTTCCTAGCAGCGCAATGAACAGTGGAAAATAATACCATAGTATCCCACCATGCACTGTATTTTATTTTAAAATAATGTGTTATGTTTCATATTAATAGAGGTGCATATTGCTAAAAAGAAATACAAGTATTTTGGGATATGGGGTATAAAGTAAATGTGAACACACACAAATAGAGCTTGAAGTTTTCGGGTTTCATTTTTAAATCAGGAGATCCCTTTAAGCAAACTGAGCTGATTCTGTTACATACTTAAATTCAGAATAAAGCTGTTAATTATAAAATAATCTTTGCTTTTAACTTCATATCTTGCCTGCACCTAATTGTGGTCCCCTTAATTTTAGTTCAAACAGCGCTGACAAATTACGAGAACTGTTCATCCCGGTCCTGCTTTCACCTCGCACTCCATTTTTGCAGTCACCTAAGTTAACATTGTGCTTTTGTTATTTTCCCCCACAACGTTAAATTAGGCGACTGCAAAAATGAAATTAGTTCAGAGTAGGATCACGGATGAACAATTCACGAAATTTGTCAGCTCTGTCTGAAATAAAATTAAGGAGACCAGAATTAGTCGCAGGCAAGGTATGAAGATAAAAACAAAGACCATTTTGTAATTAACAGCTTTTTCTGAGTTTGATAATGAAAAACAAGTAGCTCAATTTGTTTAAAGGGGTGTCACCTGATTAAAAATAAAATCCGAGAACTACAAGCCCTACTTGTGTGTTCGCATTTACTTTTTCCAAAATACAGTACTTGCTTTAGTTCTTTTTACAATATGCACCTTTGTTAATATGAAGCATAACACATTATTTTAACATAAAATACAGTGCATGGTGGGACACTATTCATTGGTTGAGATTTAGCATATAAAAATCGATTTACAAAATAAAAACTCATAGTTTTTCACTTTATATGTATGTCATTGTGAGGCGAGAGTGTATTAAATGGAATGTCCAGACAGTAATTTATGTGTACAGAAATAAAATAATTTATTTTTATTTTCTATACACAACAAAAGGATTAAATAACAAACGAAAAACAAAATGGTGTGAGGGAAGGAGTGCAGAGGTGGAATCCAAAACAAACTGTGATGACTCGTCTTTAATTTGTCTTCGTGGTGACCATACATAAACAAAAAAAAGACAAAAGAAATGTTAGTGTTTCAAAAAATCCCGCTGCACAAAACCAGACTCTCCCTCCACCCGTTACTCCTCCTACTTTACTTTCGGACCAACCCCGAACACAGTAGTACGTTCCCTTTAGTATGTAATGTCCCGCCTCTGTAGTCAGTGGAACACCAATCCCCAACCGACACGTGTCCTTCTCCTTCACTTGACTCCAGTGGCTGGAAGTTACATACTCGTACTTCCGCCCCTCACCAAGGTGCCGCCCCTCAAAAGATGACTTTTGCCATGGTCACGAGATCTTGGTAAGGGAAGTCCCGAGTTGGTTTGATGCCATCTACTGTCGGGAGGCTGAATCACAGACCGAAAACCCTTTGACTCATCACAGTCATCCTTATTTTTTATTTAAAGACTTAGAAAGTCTTTACTCAGCGCAAAGGCACCTGAAGAATCAGTGCAAGTTCAAGGTAAATCTAGGTTTCAAGTTTTTTTTTTTTTTTTTTAAAACAATGGTAAAAATAATTTTCTAATAGCGATAGTACCCTCTCGATGATGGCTCATGTGATAGTTGACCTTGACTTTCTTTAGCGCCCTCGCCTTCGGCTCGGGACACAAAACTCCCGTTGCGGTTAACTGTCACATGGTAGAGCCATCATCGACGGGCACTATCACTTAAACGTTACCAATTATTATTTTCATGTTTATTATGTCTAACCTGTTTTCTTTTCTCCTGTCTACCTACAATTGTACATACAATTATTATTATCTGCACAAAAAAAGTATTTGTTAACTGGAGGGTCCCAGAGGTTGAAAAACCATAATATACAAATATCTGAACCATAGTCTACCTTGATAGTATCCTGTAATGTATAATTCTTTACTGTTTCTTTGCCCTAACCTTGTTAGTTAGGTTTAGAAGAGCGGAGGCATCACCATTTTATTAATGTTACTTGTGTGTTTTGGTTCCACTAGGCTATATTTTCAAATGTTATAGGACAGATAATTTGGAAAGGGAAATACACCACAATTACCCTATTGGTTAACTATATAGAACCCAGGTCCCATAGCTTTCCCTGATGAGAAAAAAAAAGCCAATCATCTGGGAGAAGTGTCACAGGAAGGTAATGGTTTTTCATATTTTCTTTCTTCTGCCTTCCAGTAGCGGTTTACTCCTGTGAATACTCAGGGTCCAATAGAAAACACTGTGTACATGTATTAACTGGTATGATTCAAAAAGAGGCAGCTAAGTCCATTGTAGTCTATTAAATGCCTTGGTACAAAAACATCCAATCTTCTTTTTATATTTATAAGACTTCAAACTAACAACCATTATATTCATGTACAAGGAAATAATGATGACCAGTATGTTGGTTTTAATCTGACAATTCTAAAAAAAAATCTGTAGTGACAGTTTGGCTAGAAGCGAGGACAATGAAATAGACAATTCTTGTCATCTTCCCTGTGTTCTGATCTTTATCTCCTAGAACGACAAATGTTCTTTTTCTAAGGAAGTTGCATTATGTCACATTAGCTGTAGATGAACATGGTATCTCTACATAGGCTGCTCCTTCATTTCATATTCTCAGTTATAAAAAGTGGAAAGCTTCAATATTAATGGGAAGTTGTGCATGTTAATATTTGTTTTCTATTTCTTTACAATGCTATCATACCTAAGCATGGGTAATGCTATTATTAATAGTTTGTATGGTCTTGTGTATGCAATAGAACTGTTACTTAAAGTAGAGGATGATGGTGGGGAATTTTGAACCATAAAATAGAAAAGTAAATTAAAAGTGGGAGGTATGAGGGTATTTGGGAGAGGCAGTTGTTTTTCCTGCATGTGAACTTCCTATACTGACAGGAATATGTAATAGTTAATGTGTGGGTGCATGTATTGTATTGACGTGCCCAGTATGTGATAGCACTTTCCCCAAGGACATATGACATAATACAAGCTTGCACCTACCCCACACAACCAGGTTCTGCTGTGACAGAAGCCCTGTTACTCTTTGTGAATGTAACTATAAAAAAATCACACTTCAAATAGGCTCGGAATAGGCATGCAGTTCTTTGCAATGCAATTCAAAATGACCTTGTGCTCCAGATACAGGCTGGCTGAAAATAACATTCAGGAAAGAAAAAAAAAGAAAAACTCATATGCTATTGTTCTCTATTTCATGAATAAACTACAGGGGTTAGAAGTCTGACACAAATTGATTAATGTCCAGAACCTAGATGGCAATCTTTGTTATTGGACCAGCAGCCAACTTATATTAAATCTAAACAAAACCACCTTGCTTAATTCATATGTGAATAAAATAAAATGCGTTGTGCATTGGGTATTGGTTAAATTACAACTACTGTCTAATGTCCTGTGACATTTATATATAAGCATTAGTCTGAAGCTGTGTAACAGTATAATAAATATCCCTCACTTCTTTTCAAGTTAAACAATGGCTGGGTTTACATGCACATGAAAATCGATTCTACAGTCTTGACTCTGTAATGTTGTCACGCAAAACAGCAAAAGAATGTCCTTTGGTCAGCGTGACTTTAAGGACAGGGGCAATCACTTTCTCATGATAAAAATAGCTGTAAAAACCATGTAAACCAGATCAGGAATTGTGCTTGTGGCTCATGAGGTTTCAGCAGTCAAGATCCTTTTTCTTCTGACTTAATATCACGTAATCTCCAGCAGAAAGGCAGTACAAAACATAGACACCCCTCCAGCAGCACACACACACACACACACACACACACACACACACACACACACACACACACACACACACACACACACACACACACACACACACACACACACACACACACACACACACACACACACTGTACCGGTGGCTAAAAGATTAGCTGCATTACTATGTGTTTAAAATGAAAGGGACTGCACCTTTAATGATCCTCCTGGCTCCACCCCCTAGATTGCAGAGGTCATTTTACCAGCATAAAAGGGCTGTTTGTGTGTGCCGGTGCTCTTTCTTCCTGATTCAGCAGACAAGCAGTGCAGAGCAATGCAGGAGAGCTAGTCACAGAGACCAGGTGAAACCAACCAAACTCAGCTAAAGTTTATCAAGCACCCCAAAAGGAAGCTAGGAAGGTTCCAGAGACAATGTTAGCTGGCAGGGAAGTCCAGGAGCCACAGCTTAAGGAGTCGGGTAATTAAATAAACCAGGAGTTGATAAAGAGATTTGCTATATTTAAATAGACCTTAAACTAAAACGTTCAATGAGCTCATGGACTGTTTGACTGTGAATTAGCTGCGTTCTACACTGGAAAAAGCCTAAATCTGCGTGAAATTACAGAGACCGAACTGATTTTATTTAAAAGTTATCTGATTATTTGCAAAGTTTTGTGTTGTTGTGTAAAGTATTGGTTACATAGACTGATTCCAATAAGCAGTGTCTTTTTGTTTGGTTTTATTTTAGAATTATTAAAAGGGCAGTTTTGTGTAAAGTTCTAAAATTAAGAAATAATTATCAGGGGCAGCTGCAAATTGGAAACAGTCTAAACAAGTGAAACTCTGAATGTAATTGCTCTTCCAATGATAAGGCTTACTGTGGACATCAGTGCATAGAATAGGTTAGTGGGATTTTATGGGGTTAATGTCACATTGAATGTAACTGAGTGTAAACCTGTGACTCCCAGTTTTTGCTCTGAACCAAAACACACAGAGACAAATAAATTGTTTATTTGTGGTTAACTCCTCGACTTTTTATTATTACGTAAGCCACTTAATAATCAAAGTAACAGGTTAACTTTAATAAATAATAAATAGAATAATACACCTGATGTCATATTATAGGTTTAATGGTAAATAGAGAATTGGCACAGACAAGGAGGTGTTACATCACTAGAGCCACCACGGTTATACCCAAACCTACAACCTCCGGCATATTTTGAACACCATCAATATTAAAATGAAAGAAACTATCAGATACAATTCAAACATTTTATTCAAGCACATCATATCAAACATCTGCACAGCTGAAACACTATTTAAACGAACAATTAAACATAAAAGGGTTTATTGTCTAACTTGCCACATATAAAGTACTACTTAAAAAAATGAAAAACTATAATAAAATAAACTTTTCAAAAGAAATTAGTGTGTAAACAGGTATATGCACATACAAAACTGTAAAAACAAAAGTAGTTTTTAATCTAAAATGAAAGTAACATATGGTTTATCTTGCGTGTGTGTCACTCGCAGCACAGAATCCAGGTTGAGCGGCTGCAGCTTTGCAGCTTTCTGATAGAAATGTTTCTGCTGAAGTGCTGTAGCTGCCAGGTCCAGTAGAGATAACAAAAGGCTTGTGTGTGTGTGTATATATATATATATATATATATATATATATATATATATATATATATATATATATATATATATATATATATATATATAAAAAATGTAGAATATTGTAGGTTATATTCAAAATAAAAACTAGTGTTGATGAAATGTAACTTTTAGATGTTCCACACACACACATAAATTCTAAGTAGAAAAGTAGAAATTATATTTTATATAATTGTGTGTATGTGTTGGAACGGTAACCAGACAAACTAGTAGCTAAATCGCGGGATAATTCAGAATGTGCACGGCAACACGTGTATTTATGTATTTTGTTAAATATTTTTATCTTCATGACAACACATGCACACTCTTTCCCTTGGGTTGAGGGAAGTAATTGTTTAAACGTGACAGAAACTGAACACCAACAAAAATACAATGTGTAGCTTTGGATTCAGTAAAAGGAAAAATAAAACTGAAATAACAGTGAAAGTATCCTGAGTACTTTATTGAAAGATAGACTATCACTATTGCAGTTATGAAGGATTTTTTTTTTGTCACAGAGGGGGTAGAGGCATATTAATACATTATATTGCTTCCTAATCAGCAATTTAAAAAAATAATAATTAAATACATTTTAAACATTTAATATAAATAAAACACATTTTCCCTAACATAAATGGCAGTCTTCTTCACCAGGTCTGTGCTTTAGGAAACTGTATTAACAGAAACAAAGGTGATGCTGACAATGGAGTTTAAAATAAACTCACATAAACAGCATTTTTACAACATTCTGTAGTTTTCTTTTTATTCAGCAGGCCTTATTATTAAGGGCTTGCACAAAGGGGCTTGGTCTAAATTAATATTAATCTAAAAGGGAGTCTCTAACTTTGGTGACTTCATTTTATTCATATATGTATGTATTAGCAAGAGGGAACAGTTTTCCAGTACTATGTCATTTAATACAGAACCTTCTTTCCTAATTCAAATCATGGTGAAATGACACAGGACGGTACAGTATGTTGCACAAGTAACAGTTTTGAACAATGTTTTAATGGAGAACTTGAGTCAACTGAACATAAGTTGGAGTATGTTTTTTTTAATAACACTTTAAGTGAAGAGTTATGTATATATTGGGTGTAATTTCAATATTAAAGACATAACGTGGTAAATTTAAAGTACTCAATAATGTTAAAAAGCAAACATAAAAAACACTCTACTATGAAGAAGCATAAGTGGCATTCAGCAAACAATAGCAGTAATAGTCATTCACAGAGGGTAAGAATACAAGCTCTTCAAGATGCAAGTGCTGTTGCTAAAGTGACAGGCTGGTAATGTAATTACAGTGAAATATTCTCGTCTATGCACTTCACAAAAGGGATATTTTGCCAGCATTGTGCTGAAAACAAAAGTCAGGACAGAAGCCTTTTAATGAATGTGATCCCAGTAATACATACATCACAGCAAATGGGCCTTACAATAAGTGTATACAATATACAGATGCATAAGACGAATGTAAAAGTTTTGTAAAATGAATGGCTTTCAAGACAATAACATAATACTGAAACAACTATATAGTATTGTTGATGTGGGCACTTAGACTGATTTGCATTTTAGAAAATGTATTGATTTTATTTTCTAAAGCTTATGTTCAGTGCTAAATTGTAAACACTATTTTAAACAACACACAACTAAAACATGGTAGTTAGAGGTTACATTGACAGATTAGAATATTAGGTAGACCAAGATAAGTGCTGATCTAGATCTGTGAAACTAACCATTTAGAAATCTAAATCAACCTGCTGTTTCCAGATTAATTTAGAACTACCATGAAAATACCTTAATAGGATTAATGATTAATTGATTAAAACTTTATTGAACCATCCACTTTTTGTGCCATACAGTTAATGGTCACATTAAGAGGTTTTCATTGCATTGGCCAATGAAGAAAGCTATTTTAGAAAAATAATTTAGTTTAAAAAAGTTTTAAAAAAGGAGGAAAAAAGTGTTACTTTGCCAAAGGAATCAACAGACAGACTGTGTTTATAAACCTAAAATAAGTTTGTAAATGAGATTCAGAACGTGACATTCACTAGGCTCTGAAAGGGAGAGCAATGAATGCATTTTGTGAGTAAAATCAGCAATCTGGAGGCATTAATCGGATGAATATTAATTAGGAACCACTGCTAGATTTCTGCAGCTTCTGTTCACTTAACAGCTTGTAAGATTCAAGGGAGCTTTTCATATTAAGGGATTTATTAAATGTCATTAGCGTTTTGCAGGGTGGTTTATCTCTATAGCTATTGTTGGTCAAACTTTTTTTATGTTTGTGACGCAAACATGAATATTTCACAAATATTTACAAGATGTTCTGAGTTTAGTAGAAATGCATGGGTGTGTTAATTCCCACTATACAAAAATATGACAAAATCTATTTAACACTATGACAAAAAATGATTCTTGGTGTACAAGCACCATATGACAGTAATTATTAACAATAACTATCAATCACAGTACTTTGGAATGTAATGTAATACTGTATAAAGCTATATACTAGTAATGGGTTAGGGTTAAGGCTAGTAATGGAAAGGGTGGTGATTTTAAATATACATTTTTGTTTGTATATATGGTTACTGTGGCAAGTAAACGTAATAACCATTTAAGTGCTATTAAGTTTACTTGCCAGTGCTGATAATGTAATGAATAGTGACTTGTGATCATGTTTGTGTTCTCTGTGTGTTTAAATTCTGTGTCTATTATTTCGGGACTGAATCCTGTGTTTATTTAACTGTGCAATACACATTGTTGTGTATTGCCAGTCCTCCATTATTTTACTCTTGTCAAGTGACATTGGAATCACAAATAATCCACCATTTCACCAGCACTTGTTGTTTGTCATTGTCTTTAGCACTGCATCACCTCTACAACTGCACACTGCTAACCACTTTGTCACAATAATAAATCATGACAAATATGTTGATGTTCTATCAACAGTGTGTCCTGGAATATTGTGATTTACATACTGGAGTTCAAATATGCTTGTGAAATCTGAGAGAAAAACATTGATTGGCTGTGCTAACATTCACTTTGAGCTCATCCTGAACTCTGCTGCTCGCTTGGTGTTCTCTCTGCCTCACTTCTCCCACTCTACTCCACTGCTCCGCTCACTCCACTGGCTCACGATCACTGCTCGCATTCAGTTCGAGACTCTTGTACTCATGTACCGATGCCTTGACCTGACTGCACCCAGCTACCTCCAGACCCTCATCTCTCCCTACACCCCCACCCGACCTCTCCGCACCGCCTGCACTAGAAGACTGGCTGTACCTCGTCAACGTTCCCCTGCTTCCAGAGCCCGCTCCTTCTCCAACCTCGCCCCTCAGTGGTGGAACGATCTTCCTATGGATGTCAGGACTGCCCAGTCCCTGACCACCTTCCAGTACCACATCAAAACACACCTCTTCAGACAACACCTATATAACTCAACTCTTCCCTTCTGGACAATATAGCACTCTGCCTTTAATGCACTTTAACATGCACTTATCTGCTCCTTATTTTACTGTATTTAATCCTGCACTTAACCCAATCTGTAGCATTTTGTATTTCACCTGTACTCGTATATAACCCTGATGTAACTATCAACACTGTTTTCTGCTCTGGAACTGTATGTTTAGAAAGAAAACAGTCAAGTATAAAATAAACAACAGAATCTCAGTCTTCATAAATAAAACATGCTGTAAACTGTCAAACACCATGCAATGTTATGCACCAATGGGATTGGAATAATTTCCCTACCTGGACTGATGATAATGACAGATAATTCTGTCAAACTTGTCCATCTAAACATCAGCAGTTTTGTGAACACCTGTAGTTTATTTAACCAAATGGGCTACAAATCCAAATAAGGCAGCTGTCTGTTTTAGAGACAAATTAAGGAGAACATGTAATTTTCTGATGGTCAGTCTCTATTAAGCACCAATCACCTGGGATTAAAGAGAAGCAGCATTTAGATCTACCACTTTTTAATCATTAAAAAGACCCCTATTTGAAGAAGATGCATGTCTCCCACCTGGTATACTACGCGGCCCTTAAACTTTGCAATAGAGCAGTCGGGTCTACAAAGAGTGAAGGAAACTTTAAAGGAATATTAATTAGATGGATTTTCGAATTCATGTTAAATACAGGTTACAAGTATGCAAATAATTTTATTACAAATTTATTAAGACGTTTCATAAACTCCTGGGGCATGTACATGACTACACATATAGTTGTACTATTGACACCCTATTCATCCTTGCTTCTAAGTTCAGACGTCTTGGAAGTCAATTAATAAGACAGCATCACACTTGTAACAAACAACTCCTAAACATAGACATTCATTTAAATAAATAAATAAATAAATAAATAAATAAATAAATCATACATGGCTAGTACTTGTTTTACAGCTGATCAGTATTCTTCTAGTAAAAGTTCAAATTGCTGTTGGCAGTTGACTTCAAGCATGAATAACGTCTCCAGCCACTATTTAACATTGGAATTTGAAACTGGTATTTGGTATGGAAGATATGTCCTTAAAACAGACTAGTCTAGTTTTACAATATGTAATTGTACATGTATTTATTTATTATACCAGGATATGTCTATGTGACAGAAATATAATGATTCTTGGTTGTAAATCTCCCTCCTGACCTGTGAGGGTGCTAAGCAGCGAGAACAGAGTTCCCTGGATGGGCTGGTCTGACAGTTCTTTCACAGGGTTCAAGGGACTATGGCCAGCTAGGAAGGGGGCGAGACTCCATTACAGTAATGCATTGACCCGGAAGGGAAACGACGTGGCAGCCGCAGATTGGAGAGGTGGTTGCATTCGTTTACCAAGGGGTCACGTGTGACAGCATAAATGGGGACGAAAAATCGCAATCTGTTCCTTCGCATTGGTTTGTGTTTATGAACCGAGAAGGACTATGAGAGACCCTGTTGCACATAAAAGTACTGTGTTTTGTTTGCTGGTCTTGTAATTGTCATGTCTTGTGCATTACTAGATAGCTAACACAGTTCTGGAGCTGTCGCCAATGGCCAGCACTTAGCCGGAACAGCACTTCTTCATTGTTACAAATATAAACTTGTATCACCCACCACGAGCACTACTGCATGCACCCAGGACTGGTGACCATGTCTGTATTATTGTGGGGCCGATATTGTTTATTATTTGGGACTCTCTTTCCAGTGTTATTTACCCCATGCAATACACATTGGTGTGTAGTGCTGGGGGATTATTGTTTGGTCACCAGACCTGGAATAAAATAAAGTTCCTTTCCAAACAGAATTACAAAGCTCTGTCTGTTTCATTACCACACTGCATCACTCCTGCACCTGTTTCCACTCAGCCACTTTGCCACAGTCTTCCATCTACTTTTCAGTGAGGTCCCAAAGCATAATTTTGTAACATAATAATCAATTATTATACCGAAGCGTCTTACTGCAGCAATTTTGAATTTACCGACTTTCCTTGATGAAAACTAATACATGTCTTGGAGGTTACTACACGTCCTCTGCTTTTGACCAACTCTGAGGACACCTGCTTTTTAGTCCCATGCAAATCATGCTTATTATAATTATATAACCCAATTTTATGAAGCTGATAATTCAGCAGTTTATGGAATTAATAAAGATAAAAATAGGATACAGGCAGAAGTTCGACTTGGGGCTTATCTTTTCAACTAAAAGCCTGACATACAATTTGCAGTAGGGCATATACAGCTTGGTTTTGACAGCTGCCACCACCGGTGAAGAGGTCATCTGTATCAACGGATAGACAGGCTTGCAACTGTCTCTTCTGATAGATGTCACATTACCTGTGAATTGCCTTGACTTTCAAAACCAATGGAGATATAATGCCACTGATTGTCAGAAATGCTGAACTGTTTTGGGAACTTTAAATAAGGATTAATGTAGAGAATTAAAAAAAATACCCTTTTAATCAACAAGATCTTAGTAAATTGCTCTTTATTGCATATACATTATTGAACTTGAGTATGGTAATTAGGACTATTGAATACCAGATAGAAAATAAAAAAAAATAGTTTTTTATAATTTACAACTCATGCGTAATAAGAATGTTGCATGCTTTTGAAGTGCATACATCCTGATTTGATATACAATTAAATGATTGATTTCATAAACAATAAGGATAGCGAGCCTGAATGTATCAGTCCCAGTAGCTAGTCTATGCATCCTCTAATTCTGCGTTATTTTTTTAGAAACCAAACCTAGGTGTGTTCCATTTGCAGTAAGATTTTGACAGGCATCAGTGCTGCTTGTTTAATTGCATGTTAAAAGGTTAATGCTGGGTTGTCCCAAGAGGCCTAATGGATACTGGCTGCACTGGGGATTACCATAACTAATGTACCAGTTTTAGAATGAATAAAAATCAGAATGAATAAAAATGCATAAGTGTTGGGCTCTGAGACTGAACTGGTGGCAATTAGATAAACAGGTAATTCTTCTTAATATTTTCATTAAAGGGGAAGAAGATGAGTATCTTTGTGAAGCGCTTTGTGACGGTGGTCCACTATGAAAGGCGCTACATAAAGATAAAGATTATTTTTATTAACATTTATTTATGATTTGGACTGTAGCTAAAATATCTGAGTGTATGAGGATAGACTTTTTGGCCCAAGAGGACACCCAAAGAAATACGGCTATGGCCACCAGATACATCTCATAAAATGACGAGCACTGTTCGGACAAGGGAATGGCACTGAATTCTTCGGGCCATGTAGCTGAAAACCATTTCCCCTTGTAGTATCCTCTGAAGCCAAGGGAAGGAGCTGCATTTGTATAGAGTTGAATAACTTCGGGAAGCAAGAGGCAGTCATCGTAGAAAAATGTGATTCATTTCGATTTTTTCCCAAAGGCAGAGATCCTCACGGCAAAAAGAGTCTAGACATATAACATCATTGAGAGACTCAACAGATGAGATCAATTGAAGAAGATAGGAGGAATTATCCTCATGGCATAATCCAGATGCCCTATTTGAGACAGGACATCTTGTTTGGTAGGAGGAGGACCTACATGGAAAGTAGAAATGATAGATGTGATGAGATCTATTTTTTCCTGAGGTAGTGAAGCTGAAAAAGATTGAGAGTGAATGGAAGTCAGTGGACTTGAAGTTTTCTCTGATGCTAGGGGGACACCTCCATTTGAGAACACAAATCTGAGAATGGTGATGTTCTGAGCAGGAGGAGCGTGAGTAAAATCAATGAGGAGAAAGTCATCCAGGAGATGCAGCAGTTTATAAGAATCCAGCACAGGGCTCTGGAAGAAAGTTAAAAATCTTGGGGCTGCTCCTGCAGCCGAAAGTCAGATGAACCGAAAAAAAAAATAATAATTTGGAATGCCACTGTACTCCGAAGAGGTGCCACAAAGCAGGATCTATGGGCATGATCTTAAATGCATTTGAAATGTCAGCCTTGGACAACCGTGAATTTCCCCCAGCAACTTTGATTAATGAAATTGCATAGTCGATTGTTGCATATTGCTGAGATGGGAGTGAGGAGCCTGCTGTGTGGGCTTGCTAGGAACCCAGCATAGAAAGAAGAAAAGCAGGGGCCTGTTGCAAGCCTGTGAAAGAAGATGGAGCAGTAGCTGGCTGGGTGCCTGCATAAGCCAGTGATGAACATGCTTGGTAGAGGAAAGATTGGACAGAAAGGTGGAGGCCAGCTGGATGCCCGTGAGAGACAATGAATAGGAAGGGGCCTGCTGGACAAACAAACTTGGAAAGGCAGTAGAAAAGAATGCAGAGGCTTGCTGAACACTTGCATTGGACAGAGAAGGAACCATTGTGGGGGCCTACTGGACGCTCACAGAGTCAAGATAGGCTGCAGGGTCCTGCTGGACACCTGATTTAAACAAAAAGGGGACCGATGTGGGGGTCTTCTGGACACCTGTAGTGGTCCTAGATATGACTGCTGGGGCTGGCAGGACGTCTGGACTGAAGAGAAAAACCTGGGAGGTTATAGTTGAAGGCAAGGCAGGGGCCTGTAGAATACCCATGACAGACACTGAAAACCCGGGACTGATTGTGGGAACAGCCTCTCCTGACTGTGACAAAGTCTCAGTACTCACTTGCCCAGGAGCTGCTGTGTGATCCTTTGATAGACGGCTGCTGTGTTTGCTCAGCCTGCTGAGTCTTTGAGAAGAGGAGGCGGGGCTTTGAGAGGCTAATTCAAAGGGTGCAGAGGAGACTGGAAAGCGACAATCCGAGATTTCGTCATAACGCCTGTGACGTGGGGAAACCTGAAGAGTAGATAGATACATGTTAAACAGCTGTTCCTTACGTGTTGTTGATTTGAATGGAATATTTTGATTGCAGAGAAACTGTTGAAGCTTTGGGATTGTCCAGTTTTTGATGTCTGAAGCTGGAGTCGATCTGGTATACAGGTGGGAGCTACTGCGAACAGGAGAGTGACTGGAGTGTTGTGCTAACATGGGTGGAGCTGGTTGACCCAAAGGAAGGGATTTTTACTCTGGGGAAAGAGAAAACAATTAATCTTCCGATGAAACGCAGTCATCTAGAATGTTTTCCATGACTGTGTAAGAATGAATGAATCGAAACACATATGAGGGATAATTGGAGAGGGTATTAGGAATGCTTGCAGGTATTAATTGCAGATGTGTAAATTGAATGATGAAATAGGTGCCGTGGAGACACCCCTCAAAATTTAATTTGGTGATATTATTTATAAACGGTAGTATATATATTGGTATACTCCTATATAAATTGGTATTATACAAAAATATAATACTTTCAGGTGATCTTTGGCATTTGTGTAACATCAAGCTGCATATTGATTTTGAGACAGCGGATGGAACTGACAGCACCCTCAGTCTGTTATTATCTGATTCAGTTGTATAGAATGGCTTCATGGTGTAGATGAAAGATGGCAGGGTTCAGCAGACATACACAAAACAAAAAAATATCACTTCATTATAATATTCTTCCAGGAGTAAGGTTTTTAATGTGTTACGACTGTAAAGGGTGACAGTTTTGTGACTGCTATCAACAGCTGCATTTTTCTTTTAAAGCCATGTTTAAAAGTAAAAGCACAAAGTAATAGACAAAACATTTCCCCATGTGTGAAGTATTCACATGTTACCAAGGTAATCTGGTACACAAAAGCCCTTTCCTATTGTTTCTTGGTAATTCAGTAACATCCACAATTTAAAGTCTTTCAAAAGACGTACACAGTAGGCAGCATTGCTTTAGGGACCTGTCTGGCCATAGTCAAAAGATTTAATTAACTCGTGAGTTTTTTAAAATGATTTTCTTTTTTTAAAGCCTGTTTGATGTATTCAGTAACATTTCATAACTATTAAACTATGCTTGACTGTTGTGCTTAACTGCTGTTAATCAAAAGTAACTACTGTGTAAGTATGTGGAAATGGCCTAGTGAATAACATCATGTTACCTGATTTAATTACATGGTAACACCATGTATCCCATCAGCAGTTCCCATGTAATAGCAGGCATGTTGGAAGTTATCATTCCCATGTTATTACATTGTTATGAATTCCTTCTAATCTAACGTAAAGTAAAGCTCTGTTAAAAAGGCCACTAGTACTATCATACTGTTTTTCCTGTACACACTGCAGTGTGCTGAGCGGTTTGGTTAGCAAAGACATATTAATGGATAAAAACACATTGTTGTATTGTATTTCACTATCACTGCTGATTTATTGTTAAAAATAAAGCATCATCCTACATAAATGTGATGTGTGGAAAATCTGTTATTGGAAAGGTAATGTATCTTTTACAAACCTATGCCCCACATATCATCATCCTTAGCAATTTAACATGGTATCAACTCTGTGGTATCTATTTTAACGATCTAGCAGTATCTAAATAAAAGAGCTGTCTTTTGTTTAGAAAGTAATCTCACAGGGACTTTCCCATAGTGTTCATCTGTGGTCAGAAATATACCAGGTTTAAGAGATAAAAGGGCAGGCGCCATTTGCAAGACAGCAGACCTTACTCTTTGTCACTCGGCACAGTCAGCTACTCTAGAGATTTCTATCCAACAGACGAATTAAATAAAGCATGTTGCTTTATGTTGTTTCTTATATCATATACTATTATTTTAATTCAGAATTCCAATTCCAGAAACAAATAAGAGTTGATTTAATACAATATTTTAATTACTTATTTTTACTAACATAAAATAAGGTTTGAGAAATATAATTACGTTCAAAAATGTGTAAAACATGTACATTTGTCATACGTGCAGTAGGGATAGTAAGAATCTGTTCAATGAATATACTTTTAAATGTTGGTAATATTTATAGTAGAGAACTAGAAAGGATTATATTTCAGAACTATATTGAATTATAGCTTCTCTTCTTTCTTTCTAGCTTTCTCTTCTCTAATGTAGATTTTTTTTTAACAATATATCTGCAATGGAGATTTTATTTCCAATATAGTGTCTATTATCCTAATGCAGGTAATTAAGGAAATTCGCAATCTGCTGTTTGAATACAGTACAGTGCAGATGTGGTTATGTCATGAAAGCCCTCTTTTTCTTCTTAATCTACACAAAAATACATTTTCTTAAAGAAAGATTGAACGGGTATTTAAATATTTTAAAACAATGTGTACAAGATCCAAATTAAAAAAGGCGATAGAACAATGAGCACCTCCCACTTCAGAAACAGGTAACAAACATTTATTATTATTAAAATAACATTTATTATCCAATTATTAAAATGTAGGGACAACAACAGGTTGAGGCGTGAAGATTTCACTTTGTCTCCCTCTTATTGCAGCTTTGCAAAATCTGGGGTGAAAGCTGAAGATAAGCTACCCACATTCTCATTATTATCTATCATTCAAATATTGACAAAGGAGTTAAAATGGTTTTGGATTCATCTGTGGGAAACTTGTGGAAGGCAGGATTTCCTTTCTGGCTTTTCTCTGTAATACTGTAAGCTGTGCTGTAAAAATGTGCTGGTAGTATGATCCTACATTGGCATTTGTAGGACCACATTGGCATCCATTTTAACCACATGCCTAAACATTATGCAAATAGAGAACGCTTACACAAACAAAAGGCATCATAAAGCTATAGCTGCATGACAATAATGACCTTTGCTTCCACACCAACAATGCGTGCTTCAGCTATTCTGTTGGGTCTAGAAATAGGCATTATTAAAATAAAAAATTACAATTTTTGTAAATCCCCTCTGGAATGGTTTAGACCTAGAGCGTTGGTTTAAAAGTGAGCACATTCAATGACTAAGCTGGACCAAGCGTGGTACAAATAAAACATACATATGTTAGTTTCTGATAACAGACTATAAATGCTTATTTTCACAAGCAACTCTTCTATTTTTTTAAAACGCACATGACAACACCTTCCAAGCTTCTCCAGGCATGCTTATACATTAGTAGACAGAGAAAATAAAATAGTATAACATTGTAATTCTATGTTGTAAAAGTGACTGTGTGAATCTAATTTAGCCAGCATACTGATAAGAATAAAGATATCAGAGTTGTATACAAATGCAAGAGAAAACGTCAAACATTTGGAGATATGGATATCAACGAAAACAAAGAGTCTTTGGGTATAGTGGCCTATTACCAATTTTTTCAATTGTGTGTTATCTGACGATGCCCATGCAGTTCAGTATTCTCTATCAGAATATTAAATCTGTAATAAACACACTTTTCTAAAGGCACAGTATTACTCTTAACTGAGTGACGCAGAATAAGTTTGTTGCTTCAAAAAATAACTGCCCATTCATTTTTATTCTGCCAATAAATGTAGTCTTGTCACATAGTTTTACCATAATTTCAGCATGATTTCAGATTAGTAGTTCTTTCACTGAAGAAAATGCATGTTGTCACTACAAAATGTATGAACATCCTTATAATAAAAGAGCATCAGTATTGGGCAGGCTTTAAAGAACAAAAACTAAAACCTTGTGTTTTAGGATAGGTTTATATATTTATTTTTATTCACTTGTAAACATTTTAGCGAACCATGAGATTCTGTTTATTTTAAGTCTGTGACCCGTTAACAAAGTTTTCTTTATTAGCACAATAACTTGTAAAAGCTATGAGATCTATATTTTGACTGTTTACATATTTAGCAGTCATCACAATATGCATTGTACAACCTGCTCTGAAAGTTCCAACAAGTTGTAGGCCATATCCCTGGCTTTCCGTATTATGGTTGATGACATGAAGAATATGGTGTTAAACCAATCAACCTCACTATGTATGTCAAACATAGGACAGTTGGTGTATATTGAATGCAATATATAGAAACTCTAGGCTAGAAACGTTACTCCAGTCACAAGGAACTCCAACATGATAAGAATGTGATCACAAAGTATCTGATTCCAAATGTCAATATAAACAGAGTTGTTTGAGCTGTAAAAAAAAGGATAATGTAGTTCTTCATATTGTCTCTTGAATGTTTAAATGGTATTATACTGACCTAATAAAAAATGCACTAGATATAGGATTATTGAATTGTCAGAATGTTGGTACTAAGAGTGTTTCATATAAGATCTTAAAGGAAATATTTATAGGTCTGGTAGTGTGACAAAAAAAAGTTTACCTTCGTAGGCCCCTGTAACAGGGCGAGGAGCCCTGTACAGTTATTTAGTTATGTATTTTTAGAACGGGATCTCCCTCTCCGCCCCTGCGTTATTTTGTATTATAATTTATTATTTATTTAAATGACGGCGAAAGCTGTGTGTTTTGTTATATGATTTATTCATTGTATTTGTGACGGAGAGAGCCGTGTGTGTGCGTACGTGCGTGCGTGCGTGTGTGTGTGTGTGTTTTGGCAGAGGCGAGTTTTGGCAGTAATATGGTAGCTGCAAGTGTGTTTTTCATTCCAGTTTCCTTCAGTTTTCTTGACAGTTTATGTAGATTTGGTATTCGGTTCGATATTCGGCCGAATCTTTTGAGATGGATTCAGTATTTGGCCGAATCCCAAAAACTTGGATTCGGTGCATCCCTAGCTGAAACCCTCCTAAATAGGCAATTCATTATATCAAAAAGTCATTCTGTACAATCAAATGTCTGCAATACAATCAAAATGATACCGGCAAGTCCAATCACATCACTTGTATCAAAAAGTGTGTTATAGCATAGATTGCAGATCAAAATCCTCGTTCAGGCCTTTCGGTTTTAAAGTTTGTAAGGTGTAGCTCCAAAAAACTTCTCTCCTCTTTACTAATTTAGCTACATTTCCTCCTCTTATTGGGGTTTAAATTTTTTAAATACCACAAAATCTCAACGAAGAAATGTTGTAGCTATAATCGTTAAAGTGGACTGCTACGGGCTAATCTCGACCAGTTCTATGTATAGCGCTTTTATGTTCACTAATTCTTTGTTTGAGCATACATGTTGTGTTTCCTATATATGCCAAACCACAGGGGCATCATATCATATAGATAACATTAATTGAAGTACAGGTAATTAAGTTTTTTGTGGTATTATTACACTGAGCACAGTTGCTACATTTATAGTTACCATTAGGTATTGGGCTTAACAGAGTTTGTGTCTGACTTTTCTTCTTGGGTTGAAAATTTGCATGTACCTATTTATGTTGTATATTTGGGTCTCGTTTAAAAACTACCAAAGGTGGATCTTTAAACTGTGTCATTAGAGATGGATCAGTGGATAATAAATGCCAGTGCTCATTAATAGCCGTTCTGAATAGATGAGATTTTGGAGTGTATGTCATGATAAATGTAACAGAAAACTTTTTTGTCTTTTTTTTTTAAGCTTTTTTGTAGAAGTTCACCACGTGGTTTGTTCAAAGCCAAATTTAAAAGCTGTTTCCACCCAGCTGTTAGGCTAAAATTTTATTTAATCTCTGTGGCTTTATCTACAAATTCCTCTGTGGTGTGGCATACACATCTCAATCTAAAAAAAACAGACTCTTTGGTAAACCTCTTTTTAAAGGCATAGGATGGAAGCTATGAGCTAAAAGTAACATGTTTTTATCAGTTTCTTTTCGGTACACGGTAGTGATTAGACTCTGTTCTGATTTCTCTATCCACATGTCTAAAAAATGTACTTGTTTCCTATCATATTCAAGAGTAAATTTTAAATTAGGATTAACATTGTTTAAAAATTTTAAAAAATCATTAAATTATTTTTCAGTCCCCGTCCAAATACAAAACACATCATCTATATATCGATACCATTTCAACAATTTTGAAGAGAAAGCATTTTCAGAAACATTATAGAAAAACTTCTGTTCAAAGAAACCCAAATGGTGTTTGGTTCTTGATTGAACAGCTATTCAACAGTGAAACATATTTAACAAAGAGAGTCAGCCAGGGCATCTATGTGGTTTTCTTCAAATTCAATGAAGCTGACAAGAAATCGAAATGTAATTTGTAAACTACGAAGATTTTAATAAATATCCTCCACTCTGTATGCTCTCTCCTGATGAGTATGTCTGTCTGTCTTTTGTACCAACAGGTTTTGGCTTAGTTGATTGATGGGTATTTTGAATTTTATGGAAGCATGTCAGCAATTTGAGTTAGAATAAATACTAAAATAATCTGCATCATTACAAATGAGAAGCTTGGGTTGAGGCAGGAAATATAAACAAATAAAGCTTGGTATGGTATTTTGTTTCACAAAATGTATTATGACTGTCCGCTAGCATCATTTATGGTATTGAAATACCACTTTAAAAAAATGCTTTTGAAGAATGTTTCTGCAAGGCATGGTCTTTGTAAGATTGTTTCTGTTGAAGGTCAACGTATCCTGTAAGTATTTTTTGTGTATCCTAGATGAGCTGCTCCACACTGTTGATATAGTTATTTGATTCGGATTTAACTTTAACGACAAGTGTAGGATAGCCCTTATCAACTATTTGTAATATAGATCCTGTTTATTTAAAGATTTTTATTATAAATCTTCTTAAGAAACAGTTTTTGGCTACTAAAGCTGCCAGAATAACCAATATTCCACAGATGGCACATGCATATGTCAGGGAACATTCTCACATGGCAACATTTAGCAGAAGTGTTGGACAAGCAACTGAAAAGACTCCAATACTTACTAGACATTATAAAATGGGTCTTTTAAATACTATATCCTGATTGGTCAAAACAGGTCACATGGGGGTGTGAATATTACAGCATATCACCATGGGTCGGCACTTTTTTAAACAAAAACAGGCAAATCACTGGCAGATATCCATACACTAGAATTTAAAACCAAAAACGGCAGACATATTGGAATTTATCGCAATAAACATGACCGTCGAGATTTATGTAAATATTGAACTTTTGGGAAACCAAAGTGTACACGAGATATTGAATAAATCTGAATCAGACACCAACAATTAATTAAAGTAGTAAAAAAAAGCAAAAGTATTAAAATAAATTCAAAATTCGCCATTCTGATCGCTCTGTTCCTGAACTACGGAGTTTCCCTAACCCATTTTGAAAATAAATAGTTTAAAGTGTGGCACATAGAAAGTAAGTTGTGTAGAAACAAAATAGAATTGCCAGGAAAATAGGTACCCCTAAAAAAAAAAAAATAAAACAACTAAACAATAATATAATTGTGATGGTGGCACCCCGTCAGTAGGTGGCGCTCTAAGGCTCACTGGCAGCCATTTCATAGACTATTGTTGTTAGAAAACTCAATGGTGATTATATTAAGACAGGCTGCTGTATTGTGTAAAGTTCAACCGAACTTGTATTATTATTTTGCAGAGACCAACAAGTGGAAGCAAAATAAATATGTTGCACCTGAATTGAAGTTGATTCTCATTCTGTACGTGTTACAAAAAAAAAAAATCTCTTAAACTTTCAGCTTTTCACAAAATATTTGGGTCCCTCTTAAAAGAGACTTTGGTGTTAAAAGATGTTTTGTTGCCGTTGCTCCTGCTGTCCGTTCACTGTGTGATCTGATGCGGAACTTTTATAAATTCGTCTCAACATTTCCTGCCATATCTTCTAAATGTGTTCATGTACAATGGTACCATGTATTCTGCTGTACCCTGTACTGTTTTAAATTGTTTCTTAACTCTGGACAAGTAGTTCTCCACGTTACCAAGCTGTAAATTGCAAAGTCAGGGGTATTCCATGCAAATAAAGTCCTTCTTGCCACTGTGAAGCTGTAGCACAAATCTAGTATGGATACTTCCTGTTACCCCAGATAACAAAGGATGATTAAAAACAAAACAAACAAACAAACAAAAAAACGCACTCTCACCTTACACTATTGCAGGTCTTGTGAGGAAGTGTCCGCGTGATTTAAGGCCAAACTCATTTGTACTATGTCATGAATAAACCAAGCATTACAAGAAGTGTAACGAATCAAAACTGCACTTTCAATTGCAATGTTCAATTCAACATCTGGAATTATTTTTTAATTAATGCATCTTTTTATGTTTTAAGGGACTATTTTTTCTAAGGTTAGGCAGAGGTGGAAGGATATTTAATAAAAATGACTTTTTTGTTAATTAAAACATGTTTTTATGTGTTTTTTTTTTTTTGTAATGCTGTTTGAGCCATTTTATAAGTGCAGTAAGGCACTTCAGGGTGTGGGATATACCACACCCTGCTTGCCTTCTTGCTTACATAAAGTTTTGACATCATGAATCAACTTTCAATTTTTTAAATATATTTATTAAATACCAAAAATAAATATAAAATGTATAGATCATTCTCTGACAAGGAAAAAAAAAAATGCTTAGATGGTTACAGTCAGTTAAATACCAAAAATGTGACTTTACATAGCCAGCACCATAGTCCCCCATCGTTTCATAAGCACAATATTTATTAAAATAGAACAAAGCACAGAAAATGACCTCTATTGTCTGAGATGTAAATAGACTGAACAGTGAATAGGTAATCATCAGTCAGGTTTAACTAACATTCTGACGATGATGTATCTTTTCACAGACTCTGCATTTTTTTTTAGAATGCAATTAAAACGTTCATTTGTGTACCTGCTAATTAGAAAAATAACCATTTTATATTCAAATCACCACATCTTGTTCTGACAGACTCATAAATTGCACTTGCATAATAGTCTAATTAGCATTGCTCAATATTATCTTCATTTGCATAACAAGTACTCTCTCACAATTTCAGAAATAAAGGTCTAAAGTATTACACTGGAAAAAAAAAACCCAATGAGGTTTCTGCAACATTATTTGTCTATTAAACAGGTAACATAAAACCAATAAAGGAAGCCAATGTAATAAAAGTTATTAGAAAACCTATTAAGCCCTTCTGAAGTGAGGTGATTAAGTTGATAATTACTAGACAATTAATTGTACAGCGTTAATGAAGTTTATTTTTTTCTAATCCATCAGCAGCCAAAAATATACAGTCTGAGTGATAAAACAAATACAAGTATTGGTAGTGACACACAGCTAGCCTCAGCATAATCTCTAAGCTCATTCTGTTACTATTCAGTTAATTAATCATGTCGTGTCGTTAAAGACTTTGGATATACTGTGCTGCTAATTGAGTTCATACTGTACTTTCTTTATTTTTCATGAAGTCTTAACACTAGCACTGCCATAGCCGCTTTTTAAATGGCTTTTGCAATTCAAATTTAAATATCTCCGCGTATGTGAATATCTTGTGCATGTCTGTTCTTAAGTGTTACTATATATTTGGAAAAAAACAAAACAAAACACCCATACGGTGTTTCAGCTGCAGAATTGTAAAAATGAATAAGTTATAAGCACTTTCTTCTTCAACCGCCAACCTGCAGTTTATGCGACATATTGAAATCAGTACAATATAGCCCACAATTTAGTCTGGGCTTTGTAATAAAATCAAAGTCATTGTGAAAGAACGTATTATATACTCCTGTCAAGCGCTGAAACACTAATGAAAGTCATTCTACACATCATATATTATTATTATATATTATTATTATTATTATTATTATTATTATTATTATTATTAGCAGTTGTCACTAAATATACACATTGAATCACAATACAGTGTGATATCGCTATGCTAATTTTTGTTCGTCTGCCTGTCCTCTGAATTAGATCGCAAGTTTGCAACTGTTCCCCTGCACTCCACTTCACTCCTAAGGCAGAATGACTGTGCCACCCTGAGTCTGTACAGGTGTAAAAAAAAAAAAATTAAAAATGCCTTTTCTAAGCTCTCTGCACAAATCAGTGACCATTGGGACTGATGCTAAATGAAAGCCAGAGACTGTTGCATTTTACAACGCAACGAAGTACGGTGTGGATATACTGGATCAAATTGCACAGCTGTATTCGGTCAAAGGTGGTACTCGCAGGTGGACCGTGGCTGCTTTTTATAATGTTTTGGACCTGGCAGTCATCAACGCTTTGGATTTGTACAAGGAGTTCACCAGCAATACAATCACTCAGAGGGACTTCATTTTGCAGCTAGCCCTGAAGCTAAGGCAGAAACATTTTGATAAGACACGAAAGCCGGTTGGCAAATGCCCCTGTGTCGTTGTGAAAAGGCAGTCTGTGAAAATGCACTGATACAGTTAAAAAGCGTGTTTTTTTTTTTGTGTAGATTGTACTTAGAAAGCTTTTATAAAATTCTGAACAGACAGACAGAGCCTTTGAACATTGTTTCACTCAAAGCGCTTTCACATTGCATACGCTATGTTATATTTTTGTTTTATGCTATTTTTATAATTAGTTATTTATGTTTTATAATTTTATATGTGCATTCAACACCTGATTACAGACGTTTATTGCATAAGGTTTATTTAATTACAGTTTTTGTGCTTGTTTTGGAACAAATAAGAAAAAAAAAAGTTTAATTTTCAATATAAATACAGTGTTCCTGCTCTGAAAATGGTATGTATGTAAAATTAAGTTTTATATGATTGTTTGTTTCCATTTTCATTTCGAAGTCGTTTTAAAATGGAGCCGCACATTATGCCAGTGCGCCGGTTGTATGCAGTCCCAAATCTCGGTGGTTCTAGTGTTGAACGCTCTGTAAAGTGCCATTGTTCTCTGAATATTTTTAGAAATTGATCTATTAAACCACTTTGGCAATCTTGTTTTAGATTTAGATTTGGATTTAGATTTAGATTCTACTTTTGAGATGAATTGTTTTGCTCCTCTAGTACTACATTTTTTAAAAAAACAGCCATCCTTTTTTCTGTGGATGTTTTCTCTGTTTTACTCCAATCTACTGTTAGTCTCTGTTTCATTCCTTCATAGTTTGCCTTCCTAAAATTGTAAACCATAGCTTTAGTCATAACTTTTGGGGTTTTAAAAAACTATTCAAATGAGACCATGTTGTGGTCTGGGTTTGCCAATGGTAATCTGACCACTGTTATAGTTATTCTGTCTTCCTTATTTGAAAAGACTAATTGCATTAGGAAACAGTCATTTGTCATTTCCACCATTTCAATTTCATCTGTCGTGCTCCCCACAGGGTTTTTCTATTTTATATGGGGGAAGTTGAAATCCCACATTAATATGGCTTCTCCTTTGCTGCATGCATTTCTAATGTCATTGTATAACAGATTATTTTGCGTGGAGCCTGAATTGTCCCTACTAGTATGAAATAATGTATATGAAATACTTGTTCATGCAATGCCACTCAGGTTATGCATGATTGCAGAGTGAATTTATATTGAACTTACGGTACAATGCCCTTTAATAAGGCGTAAACAGCAACCTGATTTAACACAGGTCATATTGTTTGGCTGCTGCAGTTTTGGGACACCAAGATGTAAAGGGACACAAGCATGTTATCTTAACATACTGGTTGTTAAAAATAATCATGAACCCTTTTCAGTAATTTTAAGCTTGTACTTAAAGTGGGCGACTAATGTCACCATTAAATCATTGTTCATGAACGATGATGTAATGTTGACGTTAGACACCCATTTTAAGCTGTTTTAAACAACTATTGGTTGCTTAAGGACGACTGACATCTCCGAAGGCTCCAACAACCAATCAGGGATGGTTTTATATACTTTCAAAACGAAAGTAAAGTTAGACAGACAGAAAGCTGGATGAGTGACATATTTTTTCCTCCTGACGAGAGAAAAATTTTATAATTTGTCCTGATACACAAGCAGAAAGTCATGTTATGTTAATCAGACCTCAAACAGGTTGAATGTTAGTCGGAGCAAAAGGGTTAACGCAAACTTTGACTTTCAAAAGGTTGAATTACTTGAAGTGTTTTTCCTTTCCATTATATTTGTTTTGCTTTCAACCTCTTATCATTAATATTGCTGTTTGCTCCTGTTTGGCAGAGCAGAGAGAATTTAAAAGGGTGAGTCCTTCATAACTGTAGGAATGAATACATGAATATTTGATTGTGAGCTCCGAAGCAAAACCAGGCAGTGATCAATTGAAAATAGTACAGTTTTACACAGGAGCAGGTGAGGAGCATATTAGCATACAAAAAATGGAGCACAGCAAAATCATTGAAAATTGACTAGTAAATAATTTGTCAGATGTGTGAGCATGAATGTCATTTACAATTATTTTACAACCCAGCAAAAGCAGAACAAGGTATTTCTTAAAAAAAATAAATGCCCTTTCAGCCATAATAAATATCCAAAAAATTAGGTGACACAAAAGCACTATAAATTCCTGATTACTGTATAAATTGGGCTGAGTTTGTGATTCACATTTGTAACAAATTCCATATGAAAGGGTTGAACTCCAGTCTGTAGAAGGGTAAAGAATCACAAGTGAGATGCCCTTCTTACAACACTGCTGAACTGCATACATTATTTTTGTATAGGACTGAAAACCCAAGAATAGAAAGCATCAAATCTTAACTCAGCCAATGGTATGCACCGTGTTTATTGTGTGAACTGCTTCATAGGAAAAATGCTGCAGACAGCTTAAATATTTTTTAGCAGAAGAAAATATATTACTGGATGATATTTGTCTGATTTTTCAAGGTATTGAATTCCATATTTTTTTATGGAGCCTGCTTTATTGTTATGAAAAGATAGAAATTATTCCCCTTTCAGAATACAAAACAACACAATACACTTTCATGCAGAGCTCTTAAATAATCATCTTCTTTTGTATTAGGGGGGGTTGGTTGTGATATCTATTACAAGAGAACTCTGGGCGCTGTGTCTACAGTTATAATTCATACCATCCTTGTCAGCAAAGTCATCTTCAAGCACTGTCTGAGCTGAGGAGAATGCGAGCTGTACATTTTGGGAGTAAATCTGTCAGTTCACACCTCGTTATCACAAAATGCTGGACAATTCTGTGAAAAAAAGTTAGAGAGAGAAAAACTAAAAACAAATATGTTCTTGTTATTTTTTTTTTTTCTCTTATCAGACTATTAAATGTGCCCCGAGGTTTTACAACATTGGAAAATGGATCTATGCATATAACACCTGCATAGATCCTGCACATGTGCTGTTCTGTTATTTGTCTATATATTGCTTTAAATGTTGTTGCTTTGTTAAAGTTTTTAACATTCTTTGTGTTAACAGTACCACTCTGAATTTAGAGGCTGGATTAAGGGAAGTGTAAAAAGAACAATACATCTTTGAGCACACACACAGAAACACATCTCGCTGTGTCAAATTGTTTATTCATGAGCTGCTATTCAGAGTGCTCCAATCACAGTCCTGTTTTGTACTCAGACATGTGTACATTTATACAGAAAAAAGGAGCCATTAAGCAGTTGCCATTCATATTGTAATAACTTTATTTGGGATATTGTGGAATGATTTTTGTGTGTTGAATGCTAATGTTGGGCTTGTAATAGCATGTTTGGCACAACTTTTCATTGACTGACGTGTAAGAACAAAAACAAATAATTTGCTCTGCCTTGCTTACATATACTTTATTCATACAGCTGCTGGTTGGCCTATCAAGTGTCAAGACTTTATTATTATTTCCAGGAATTATGTTGTTTCATTATAACAGATTTGCATTAAAATTCAAACCTGTTTGTTAACCTAATAAAAAAAAAAAAAAAAAAAAAACAGTGAATGTGCTTTGATTTGATTTTAAAGTTCACCTCCTTACAAGCAAATCACTGTGTAATGGATTGTAATACCTTTTCCAATACAGTATGATGAGTAATGTGTCATTGGTAAATTGTTTCACATCAAAAATGCCTTACTGATTTCTCAGTGTTGTCTAAAGTGATTGAAATAACCTTTTTATGCAAATACTGTGCCTATATGATCATTCTGACAGATGTAAACATATATCTGCTAACATAGGAACCCTACACCTGTTATTCTTGCCAGTGTTAGTGAGTAATGCTTCTTCAATGTATTTCTTATGTAAAAGGAAAGAACTAATTGAGATGATGTGGCCTTAGTATACAATACAGTGCTTTTGCCAGTGTGACACACTTGAACACAGCAAACCCATCTGTAAACCAAATGCCTATTCACATCTTGAACAACCGGTCTGAGATATAATTGGGTGTTTGACCTGTGTTTTCAATCAATTTGGTCTCCAATTGTACTTCAGCATATAAATCACTGATTTGCCTGCTCAATGAAGCAAACTAAGGGCTCTAGTGTCTTTAAGAAATCCATGATGTGATGGTATCCAGAGCATAAACTGTATAAATAGTGACTCATAATCGTTTCTGTAAGGGAACCTGGCAAATAGTGTCTAGTAGCTTCCTGATCAATGTTAAGGTAACAGAATCAGAATAAACTGTGCATCACGTCGACTTTGTATATTGCAGTTCCAGCTACAACAAAGAAATAAAAAATAAAAAAAAAACAGACATCCGTGCACTGTGTGTCTACCTACAGTACAACCTAACGTAATGGTCTCTGACTCATGGGTGCAATCAAAGAACAAGTATAAAGAGACAAGTGCAATTTGTTACTTTGAAAATATGATGTATTTTCTTATTCCTCTCATCAATACTGTTGACACACAGACATCTTGACATTGCCATCTGAGAGATTCATCTGCTGAGAAAACCCCGAGAGCAGTTTATGAGTTGGAATTGGTTCTACGTTTAGTTACTATGTTATCCACCCATTTTATTCTTGCTGAATATACCTTTTGCAGTAAATTAGATATATTCCTGAATGTCCATGATTTCCTTTCAAGAGAACAATTTGAAACTTTAAATAATTCCTCCTCTGTGTGTGTAGATATTTATTTAAAATAGCTGGTAATTTAAAGCCATATGATTCAACCACTGTTAATAGGGTTACAGTGTTCTACATTGCACTACGGTTGCTACAGAGATGGTATCTAAAGTCACTAGATTATTGTGTTGTTATATGTTGCCAGGTCAATATTACCTTGTGATTCAGTTGTTTAGGATTCAAACATACTGCAATAGTTTTGTAGGTATACAAATCAAAGTACAATTTTTATTTAAACATACAGACACAAGGGTTTTCTGTGCACTTAGAACAAATTTTATAAAGGACGAGATTAAAATCCACTACTAATGTCTTTAGATTTAATGTATTTCCCTAACTTAAAGCGCATTAATTCAAAACATGTGAATAAATACTGAAGACAACTGCTCAAGGAAAAAAAGGCAATAGTGGTCATTCTAAAAGAAAAAATAAAACACATAATAAATACAATGACACATTGCAGCCAAATAAACAAAACATGCAGTTGAATTAAACAATTAAAATGTATTTTAACTTTCTTTCCTTATGGGAACAATTCAGTTGGGAGCTGTTGTGTTACACTTCAGGGTGAAGAAGGCATGTACAATCTGAAAAGCTAATTGTGTGTCAACCAAGTTGACCTGTGTTTAATTGAGTTTGGCATTGTGCTTGCAGCACTTTGTTAACAAATGGTTATTCTGCTTTTGTTTCAGCTTATTGACAATGACAGAAAACATATTCATTGAATTATTTAAAGATTGCACAAAGATCATAATGATAATTTGCCAAATATTTTTGAGAAACTGCCCGGCACTACTTTGCATGGCTGAGGAGACTCGTTCTTACATTATCACAAATAATATACCTTGCTGCTGCTGCCCTACACAAAGCCCTGGCCTGCACATTATCCTGCTTCACCATTACCTTCTATCAACTTTAAGATGCTTGGTGCTGAGAGCATCATTGAGAAAGCATTTAATAAGGCTGAAACCTTATCCTAGTGTAACTTGAAAAACACATTTTGGTCTTGCATGCTGCAGTCCTGTTTTAATGGGGTTCTGCTGTGACTTACAGTTTGTCCAGCACCCACTATGATTATTCTAGTGTTTTATGTGTTGTTCTTTCACCCAAGAGTATGTCTCCGGAGTATTATCACACAGTGGAGGCTTATTTCAATAATCTCTAATTATTTTTGTGTGTCTCTTAGATATTTTTTTTTTTTTTCTGCTTCAGTGTTCATAATAGTTTTTTAGACTTTTCATGTTGGCGGTTTCTAGAGTGAACAGTGCAGATGTTTTCAAATTGCTTTCAAACTATAAACATGGTTATCTTTTTTAATTAATTAAATACATGAATAAATGCATTCTTATATCATTACATATTAATAAAAGCAACTACAACCTGCATTTTTACACCTGGGAACTTCGCTATTTTGTGCCAATTATTATTATTTATTTATTTTCCAGCAATCAGATTTCTGCATATGCTACCTTCCAGTAAGTATCCACAGGTTTGATACCAATTCCATATATGGCTTGAAATATGATCAAACAAATAGCATTGTTCATCACAAATCTAAGAGCCCAAAGCATCTGTCATAACCAATCAGAATCATGAAACCATTCCTAGAGATGCTGTGATCAGTACCATTTTGTTTGTCATTGCTCTCTTGGGTAACTGCTGCATTTATGGAAGATTCCATTGCCCCCATGGGAAAAGTGTTAAAATATTGATGTGTTTGTTTACTGTATATGCTTGACAAAAGTAGTTTGCAATGAGTGAAGGTTCTTAAGTTAGCTGTCATGTTGTTTGTTTTCAAAATACCAAGCAGTCTTAATGAATGGAATAATACAATGTGAGTGTGGCCAATCAGAAGTGGAATGATTTTAAAAACAAACTATGTCAGGCTACATTGAGGTATATTCAACCAAAGATACAGCTATGGTGTATGTGGGTAATTGCATAGTGCCATATACAGTGCCTTAGAAAGTCTACACCCCCTTGAACTTTTTTCACATTTTGTTGTGTCAGTGCCTCAGAGTTTCATGCATTTAAATGAGGATTTGTTAACACTTCTCTACACATTATACTCCACACTGTTAAGGGGAAAAAAGTTTTTATTGAGAAAAAAAAAAATATTTATATTAAAAATATAAAACTGAAAGATAATTGGATAAGTCTCCACCCCCCTGAGTTAATACTTGGTGGAAGCACCTTTGGCAGCAATTACAGCTATGAGTCTGTCGGGATAGGTCTCTACCAACTTTGCACCCCAAGATTTGGCAAGATTTGAACATTTTTCTTTACAAAACTGTTCAAGCTCTGTCAAGTTCTTTGGGGAGTGTTGACGGACAGCAGTCTTCAAGTGATGCCACAAATTTTTGATTGGATTTAAGTTGGGGATCTGACTGGGCCACTCAAGGACATTTACCTTTTTGTTCCTTAGTCACTCCAGTGTAGCTTTGGCTGTGTGCTTTGGGTCGTTGCCATGCTGAAGGGTAAACTTCCGTCCCAGTTTCAGCTTTCTTGCAGAGGGCAGCAGGTTTTCCTCAATGACTTCTCTATACTTTGCTCCATTCATTTTCCCTTCTATCCTGATAAGTGCCCCAGTCCCTGCCGATGAGAAACATCCCCATAACATCATGCTGCCACCACCATGCTTCACAGTAGGGATGATGCTCTTTGGGTGATGCGCTGTGTTGGGTTTGCACCAAACATAACACTTTGCGTTTAGGCCAAAAAGTTTTTTTTGCATATTTCAAATGGGATTCAAGGTGGGCTTGAGTAATGGCTTCCTTCTTGCCACCCTACCATACAAGCCAGATTTGTGGAGTGCTTGGGATATTGATATACACTTTGACCAGTCTTGGCTATAAAAGCCTGTAGCTCTTGTAAAGTTGTCATTGGCCTCTTGATAGCCTCTATGATCAGTCTCCTTCTTGCTCGGTCATCCAGTTTGGTGGGACAACCTGATCTAGGCAGGGTCTTGGTGGTGCCATACACCTTTCACTTCTTAATACTCATTTTGACCATTCTCCAAGGGATATTCAAGGCCTTTGATATTTTTTTATACCCATTCCCTGATCTGTGCCATTCAAAAACTTTGTCCCTGAGTTCTTTTGAAACATCCTTGGTGCTTCATTGAGTCTTTGCTTTGAAACGCACTACCCAGTAGAGGGAACCTAAAGGAACTTCTGAACTTATCCTGAAACCATGTGAATCACTACAATTTAAAACAGGAGGAAACCACTTAACTTGGTATGTTATTTTGAAGGCAATTGGTTACACCTGAGCTAATTTAGGATTGCTATTACAAGGGGGGTGGACACTTATCCAACCAAGCTATTTCAGTTTTTATTTTTAATTAATTTTCTACAAATTTCTAGAACATTTTTTTCACTTGGAAGTTGTGGGGTAGGATGTGTAGATAAATGAAAGGGCAGCTGGTTCTTTGAGCTAATATATATATATATATATATATATATATATATATATATATATATATATATATATATATATATATATATATATCTATATCAATCTATCAAATATCCTAGCTTTCTAGGATAGGGGGATAGAATAAAGATTCTGTCTAGCTAATAATGACTTCAGATCATCAGATGATTATACCTTGTACCCAAGTAGCTTGATAAACATCCACAGGTATTGAGGTTTGCCTTCATAGTGATCTTTGCGTTGTAATAAGTAATGTACATGAGTTTATTCTTCTATCCATATGTCTTAGTGCCTTTCTATATACTATACCCCCCAATACAATCTTGGGTAACACTTTACATCAGCCATCTACAGTGTAATTACACAAAAGGTTACATAACAAATACACAACCACATGTAAATACAGTAATTACTGAGGGTGCTCATTTTGTAGTTGCATTGTAACTGTACAAGCATATGTGTTTATAAGCAGTTCACATCAACTTCAAGTACCTAAACATTGAGCAAACTAAACAACATGGTACAAGTTTGCAGGCTAAAATGGGTAATGGTACAGATTAATGGAGTGTGCACAAAGCCAAACTCAGGAACTTTGACTTTGACGTTTGGGATGGTGGATACAACTGCAAAAGTCGAGGGTTAAAAAGGTACAATTTCTTTAAGAACATAGAAAATACAGTTTCCTAAATACAAAAAAGAAGGGTTATAATGATTAAATGTACTGAATTAGCTCAGTTTCTTTTTGCGTTTTTTCTGCACTGACAATGTACATAAGGTGTTAGGTGCACTTTTTTGTCTAAATGATGTTTATATATAAAATAAGGGTAAGTAAGAGGGCTTAACAATATGTTTCGTTTTTTTCCAGCATACAAGGTCAGTTCTGTTTAGAGTATTGCTCTTTAGAGTTATTACCTGTACATTTACATGCTTTAAAACCATGGCACCCAATGAAGGATTTCAAATGAGCCATTAATTGCAGTGACATGACTAAATGAAACTAGAAACAGCACCTTGTCCACATTACCAATTTAATTGATTAAATTAGTTTGTATTTTAATTATAAAACAACATGCCTTTCAAATGTCAGTGTGTGAGAGCAATTGCCTGAAGGTGACAACTTTAAATGAGTTTGACTCAGACATACACCTTAAACATATACATATCCATATCCTCCAAAACTGGCTAAAATGAATTCAACCCCAGCTTATATCGAGCTCAGGGTCTCAAACTTGATGTTTGTTTAATACATTAGTGCAAAAGTCTAAAGCTGAGGCTTCTAAAAACACTGAACGGATGAAAATCCCTACAAAATGTAATTATCTGGGCTAGATAGGAACCTTAAAATACTGAACACCAAAACAATCCAGGCAAAACACAATTATTCATTTTAGAGGCTCGCACCATTATCTGAGTCCATCATATTGATATTTTATGTGCATTGTATTGGTATTAGTAATCCCCTTCTGGGGGTACATACTTTAGCACAGGTCATTCTTTAGTACGGCTTATTTATAACATTGGGGTATTGGGGTAAATGAAACTGCCTGCCTAACTGCCTGTGTCTCCTTGGTCATAGAATGTTGACTATCTAGTTCTTCATCTGTCACCATAAGTGCTCTGTAATGGGACAAAAATAATGGCTACTATTATCACAGTCACATCAAATTGATAAACACTTTGATATTTTTATTAGAGTTATTTATCACATTTGTTATATGCATTGGTCAATACAAATCCCTGAGATTCATAAACAAGCAATGTTGGTCTCATCAATATGGTGACCGCTTTCAAGATTCCATGTTCCCATGCAAAAAGCCATCATTGTATCCCCATTGCTTTGGTTAATAATGAATATTTCTTTTTGGCAGCAGGTTGTGTTGGCATATTAGATATAAATGTCCTGATGCACAGCTGCCAAATTGTACTCCTACCAGTATGTTAGTGTCCAACCAGCATCAACATTTACCCACAAATAACAGTATTATCTCTAGCTATGCTTGCAACTTACAAAGATAGGAAACAACAATAACTCTTAAATGTCACATCAGATATTGTCATATATTACAACTGTATCGTGGGGCTGCAATTTCCAGACAACTTATCCTGTCAATCAATGTCATTGTAGATGTGACTATTATTAATATTTGACCTATTCACATGCTTTTTTTCATCTGAAAGGCATTACAATTGTGTTACAATTACAGTGCTGAAAGTACAGCTAGATTTAAGTCTAAATGTCAGGAAACTATACAGAGTTTGCTTTTATTTTTGCATAGGGTAGTGACCATATGATACTGTGCATCCTACTGTATATACAGGTCATCATCTTGGTCACTTATATTGAATACATTGAATTAGCAAGCACCTTCACGTTCAAAGATGAGTGATTCCAGCTGAGTTATTTTAAGTGAGACTTTTTTTTTGTGTAAAACACTGTTCTAAATTGGATATTCACATTGTATACTTAAGAAATAACCCAAGGCAAGGTGTGCAGTAAGACAGTTCTTACTGCACACCCTTGGGTGGATTATTTCGCTTATATGATGGCTAATTTAAAAAAAAAAAAAAAATTACACAAACTAGCTATTATAATATATATATATATATATATATATATATATATATATATATATATATATATATATATATTATATATCCTTCCACTGAGAAAAAATAGTTCCTGAAGACTTTAATTGTAACATATATTTTGTAATTGTTTTTATTTGCCATAAACATTACATTGAATATTGCCATTTATAGTAAAATGTTCGAGATGAAATAAAATGGCATTTGTGAATTGAAGACTGATTTCCTACATCTGAGGGAGGATTCATGGAACAGCCAAACACTGCACTGGCACTCAAGGGAGGGGCGTCCGAGTGTTTATTTTATTTTTTCGTAGGAAATTATCCTACTCAGGCTTTGCAGTCTTCAAGAGAAGCTGACCAATAATTTCTGAGGTTGTTTTCACACCAAATCAACTCTTTTAATTTTCAACCTTTTCTTGATGCTGTTGTCTTTGATTCCTGTGCCTCCATCCAATAAAAGAAACAAAAAAAATTCTATGTCACACACCACCAACTGGTTTCCTGGGCAAGTTGTGGGCTTTTCATCACAAGCAAGTAGTGTTTCCACAGTTGAGTAATATTATCTGACAGGGAAGAAGGAAACCACTAGCAAGTGAAATTAAAGAACTGACAGGACAGTATAGGTGAATCAATGGTCATTCCAGCCAAAGACAGCTGGTGAAAACAAAGACAGCAGCATTAAGAAAAGGTTAAAAATTAAAAGAGTTGATTCGAAGCCACATTTACAGATATTACCCTCAGAATCGTGTGGTAACTCATATCCACCACCACAGTATAGAATAATGTGTTCTGCCACACAAAGCGGGACAGGGTAAACAATTAATTGGATGAGATATCTTCTTGTATACAATAAGGGACCACCACATGAAGGTGCTTGCCAGTTCAATGTATTCAATATAAGTGACCAAGATGGTGACCTGTATATACAGTAGGATGCACAGTATCATATGGTATTAATAATGTCTTTTCTATTTATTTGCATGCATGTATTTAAAAGAAGACACAACAAATGTCTTCTTTTCATTCACATTCAATCCCTGACCATTAGAAAACACTCCCTGAAAATGTGCCTATTAGTGTCAGTGGTGATTGTAGAATTTTACCTTTCAACTAGGAAGACCAATTTAAACTGTCCAACCTGTAAGAAAAGCTTCTCATCCCCCTGTCAAACCATTGCCCACTCAACCTTTCATTTAAAACTAAGTGAAAGCATCGTGAGCACTTTGCTTACCATGTCTTTGCTCTTTTTCTACGGAAAGAGTTACAAATAACATATGTCATGGCAGTTTAAACAAAGCATGTTTGTTTCGCAATATGTAATGTCCTCTGTAAGACTTGTTTAGTGTTTTTGGTGATATTTTCAGCAATTCTATCGGTGGTGTGAAACCAGTGTTGAAGATGTGAATACATTTTCTGTTATAATTTAATGCAAGTGATTGTTTTTTTTTTCATTTTTTTATTTTATTTTTTGGAGCATCCACTTTTTCAACATGATAACTTGTTTAATTAGGTCCTTTGAACCAGTGTTCACTACTGGTTGGACAGTGATTGCGTGTGTATTTATATATGACTTATTTCTATTATATTTAGACCTTTTATTTACTTAAGCGTTGCACACCAAGCTTTTTAATGCCAGAATATACTCTGATGGTAAATCTTCCACTCATGATTCACACACACACAATGTTTTCTTTTTGTTTTTCTTGTATCCCTTTATCCTTTTTATCTTCCCATGAATGTGAAAAGTAAAGTTGAAATAAAATCCACCCAGTTTCTGTAATAATGCTAGGCTTTACAAAGGGGATAGATTTAAGAGGCATCTGGTCAGGCAGTAATGCAGAGTTAATGAACAATCTATCACCTGTCACATGACTGCTTTCTAATGACAAAATCAATATGAATGTGGTCGAAGATACAACATTGCTTAAATAGGAGCCCTAACCCCAATCTGTCTAGGAAGATTCGTTTTAACTATGAAAATATATGAACTAAATAGAAGTACTTTGGATAACTAGAAAATATTTATGTTTACAGGATACTGCATACATATGAATAAGTGTATTTATTCCATAGTTGCAGATGTTAGAATAACCAACCCTGCAAATATTAAAAACTGTTATTACAAAAAAGTTATAATACTCCACATAATTATCTTTTTCTCGAGTTCCTCGACAGCGTGCAAAGAGTAGAGATTTAGCAAGTACCTCTGGAGGAGCTATGAGTTGGATGTGTGAAAGATGTTTTGTTGATTGCTTTTCCCTCAGATTACTGTATTGCTCATGGGGGTTAGTTCATGTGTATTTGTTTTTAGTGTAATTGCAAGGGATTAATTTCACACACAAAGGATTGACTGAATCCTGAAAGAATAGAGTCTCCTGCTGATCCATTTCTTATTGGGAGATAATAACAAAACTGTTGTAATTATCATCATAGCCATTAAGCATTAACCTCAATTACAACAATCAATTTATTTGAAAGAACAAAACAAAAAACAACACTTAACTGAAAAAGACAGCAAGCAGCACTTTCATTGCATCAGTGATCTTTTCAATGTATTGAATCAATGTACAGTATCTATCTTTTTAGGCTAATAATAATAATAATGGTATTATTATTATCATGTTATTATTTAGCAGACTCTGTAATTCAATGCAATTTACAAAAAAGTTAAACAAAATAGAAAAAGTATATGTTACAGGCAATAAAATGGAAAACAAACACACATATACTCTATACAAAATAAACATACATAAAGGGAAATATAAAAAGATATATACATAGGAATATGGAATATACATAGGATATATACAAATAAAGGTTGAATAAGAGGGTTTTGAGAAGACAGCGGAAAGCAATAAAAGACTCATCAGTTCTGAGGATAACTGGCAGATGGTTCCGCCATAGGGGGACAAGGGAAGAGAAGCATCAAGCCCAGGAGAAAGGAGAGTGAAGAGAAGGCATGACAAGTCGACCAGTAGAGGATGAGTGGAGAGGGCGAGATGGAGTATAAGGATACATGAGGGAATGGAGATAGGAAGGGACAGTATGATGAACAGAGTGATAGGCAAGAGCAAGGGTCTTAAATGGGACGCGAGCAGAGATAGGTAGCCACTGGAGAGGTATAGTGTTAGAGTAGCGGGATTGGGAGAATACTAGACGAGCAGCAGAATTTTGAATAAGTTGAAGAAGGTGAATAACCGAAGCAGGGAGACCAAAGAGGAGAGATTTACAACAATTCAATCTAGAAAGAACAAGAGCTTGGATCAGGAATTGAGTGGAATAAGTAGATAGCAAGGAGCAGATTTAGAACGGTTGAGGGTGATGTGAACGTGTCCAAGATAAGATTGCAGAGAAACAATCTGAAATGCGGGAGGATATACGGGAGTCAGAGTCTTTCCCTTTTGCATGTGTCGTCACAGATCAAGTGACCGTGCTTGTCGGCCATTTTGGACGGCATATTCACAGAGTGTTTGCCAGTATAAGTTTTGTAGAGGGTTATTTCGTGTTGTGCTGTTGAATGCACCAACAGACAAGACCAAAAGCCAGGTGTTTCTTTTGATCATTTCCAGGAGGATCCTGAAAGACGAAAAAAATGGATTTCTGCAGTAAATAGGAAAGGCTGGGAGCCAACCACTTACAGCCATTTATGTAGCGAACACTTTGTGGCAGGTAAGATTTTTCTTTTTTTTCCTGATATCATATAAGAGTTTATTATGTTGTTATTCCAATTCAGCATTATATGTGTCATAACCATGATCAAAATATATTTTTGTCACTGGAAAATCTGGTAATTTGAATGTTTTGTTTACATGTTCATGGTTCGGAATTAGCAACTGCCAATTAAGTACGGGTTAATTTGAAATGTGACGGGAATATTTCACAAATTTATATGCCACAGTGGAAAATTTGTTTTTTGTCTTTGAGTTAAAATAATTTCTAGTGTTAATTTTATTTATACTAATACTGTACACTTTGCAATCAAGCGATCTGTGGTAAATACGTAAAAATATGAGTATATAAGTGGTTTAGCTCTTTAACCCTTATAAAAAGAAGGATATGGAAAGTGTACTTGGGTCAAAATAGTATGGTTTAGTATACTATTAGTAAAATATGTTGTTAATTTTGATCAAAGTATACTTACAGTATAATAGAAAATAAATAAATGAATGAACTCCTGCTCCTAATAAAACCTGATCTAGGTTTCATATTAATGAATGTGTGAGAGGGAACTTGCACACAGCAGCTAGAGGTTCATTACTTGCTGGGGTTATTGTACTCTTACAAGCCTAACTCCATCACACAGAGTTAAGAACGGGTCCCTTGTATTAGAAAACGTAATAAAACACTACAATAAATTTAAATTGTTTACCTTTGTACGTGTATATATATTTGCGTTGAGTTATATTGATTTCAAAACTTTTCTGTGAATTCTGTAAAGCACTGAACTATTGTTTATTTTTGGAACACTGAATAACAAACTTCATTAATTGAATACTTTTCTGAATTATCTCCACCTGTTTAAGAGCTGAAAATAATTGAAAAGGTCTAAAAAAGCCAGTTATTAGCTTAATTAAGGGCTTTATCTGAAATTGATAGCAGAGCTAGAACAAAAAAAACAGCAGACACAGGGGTCCTCCAAGATCAGAGTTGAGAACCACTGGCATAAACAGTGGCATGCACAAGTCACATGAGTCGATCATGAGCGTGCATTGATCGCACTAAGTTGTTTCACCAGTATTAATAAAAAGCCTGCCATCCAAAATAGCCAACCACACATTGGGTTATGTGATTTGGTGACGTGTTTACAAAAGGTCAATAGATGATATGAGAAGCAAAACGAAGAGATAAGAGTATCTAGTGAGCAGGTATATACTGTATGTTCTTAAATAAGTTATTTTTAAATACCATTTACATATAGTTAGTTTTATAAATGTTAAATTCACAATACAGTAATACTATAAACAAAACTATCCATATCACACAACTACAAATTGTCCATGTGTCTATCTTCTTGCATTATTCATATACACATATATAATATTATTAGGCGCAGTGTTTTTTATTTTGTGGTTTTACTGAAAACCATCCTTAATAGTGAATCATAAAAGTGTGAGAAATTCAAACATAACTCAATGGAATATTTCGCTTGATAAAGTGATGTAATAATTCATTTTAATTTCAAGATGCGCAGAAAAGGTCAGACTGAGCAGAGAGCGTTTATTTCATTTAATGTTAGTTTTCTAATTGGATTTCTATCTAATTTACATTCCCTAAATCCCAGATAGAAACATAGTGGCCTTGAGTTTCTAACCAGTGGTAAATCAATATATTGTCATTTAATTGAAATATGTATTTGGCAGATTGTGTCTGGGTTTCTTTGAAACAAGAATTGCTTTTTGGTACACACAACATCAATACCTCTACAATCTACACTAATAATGGTTTCCCAAAAGAGCAATTGGAGCAGTGTTTTGCAGCTAACTTCACTAACAAGATATGTGACAACTACATTGTAGCGTATGCAAATTACATGATGTATTGTGCTAAGAAAACAGTTTTACTGCAACATGTACTTGGGCGTTTTAACTAACGTCACTTAATTGGCAGGAAGGCATATAACCTGTACTTTTCAATTGACAATTTAAAGCCTGGTTTTAGCCATCTTGAATAAAAATATTCAATATTTGTTCAATTTACAGGATTTTGCAAAGCACGCAAAAGCAGAATAGGGAATATATTATCCTTTTAGTTTTCTCAGGCAACTGAAATCTAATTCAGATTATCTGGCTTATTTTGTCTTTTGCTTAACACTACCTTGCACCTCTTGTAACTGTAGATTCTAGGCTGTGCATGTAGATGTGCAATTATGCAATTTGATCCATTTCTGAATAGCAAGTAATCAATATTATTCGCTCGGATACAATAAACGTCATCTACTATCTCCATGAACACTGCATATCTAAAATAACTTTTGTGAAAATCAATTCATTTTTTTTTGGTATCTTTTCTTTTATATGTTAAGTCAAATTGTTATAATCTGCTTGTATAGTCTGTACTACAATTTTCTATTTTGATTCATGAATCGTCACAACTTTAATTTATTCACAAGAAACCACAAGAAACAGAAATAAACAGGGAAAAATCAGGAAAAAAAGATAACTTGTGTTTATTGCAATTTAGTGCTTCTGATCTTGCTCCTTCCATAGGCACACTCTCAACCTGTCCCTGTACTCAGACTCGGTTCCTGCTGCCCTCAAGCTGGCCCGAGCTACTCTGGTACTTAAAAAACCCTCCCTGTACCTGGCTGACTTATCCAATTTCTGTCCCATCTCCAATCTCTCTTTTCTCCCCAAAACTCTCGTAAGGGCTGTAGCCAGTCAGCTGATGAAACATCTCTCTACAGTCTGGCTTCCAGTTGCATCACAGTACTGAAACTGCCCTGCTCCGGATTGTGAATGCTCTGCTTAATGTTGATTCTGATGCCCCCTCTGTGCTTGTCCTCTTTGACTTGACACCATAGATCATGCATTCTTCTTGACCGCCTTCAAAAAAAGTATGTATGCTGGGATCTCTGGAACCTGTCTCTCCTGGATGTCCTCTTACCTATCCAGATGCATGCAGTCTGTTTTCTATGCTGGATGCAGTGGTGTCGCTAACCCATTCACTTGTGGTGTCCTCCAAGGATCTGTTCTTGGTGGTGTCTCCCATCTCTTCAAAATGTACATGCTTACCCTGGGTCACCTCATCCGCCAGCACAGCCTCATGTTTCACTCCTATGCAGATGACACCCAGCTCTACCTAAAACTAGACCCTGGATGCCCCTCTGCCATGGTCCGGCTCTCAGCTTGCATTCAAGACATCAAGGCCTGGATCTTCAGCTGGCACTTTTTTTGCAATGTTGTTTAATTTGCCCTGGCTTTTTTTTTTTTTAATATCAAATATCAACTACCTGCTCATTTTGGAAAAATACTGCAGTTTTTAATGAATTCAGATTCTCATTTTAACCGTTGAAAAAAACTAAAAACCTACCGGTATAAATTAGTAACAGTTACCGGCCCTGTGTTTGAATGCAGTTTATTCATATTGTCACTTACAGTGCTGGCAGGATGCAGCCTGCTTGTTTCTCTCCCGGTCGACTGTACATTATTAAAAGTGAACTCCACCCCCGCAGGTACTTTTAGTGAACACTCCATGCTGTTTTTTTTTTTTTTTTTTTACGTGTCTGTGACAAAACTCAAAAATCACTATTTTCCTCAGGATTTTCTCTGATCAGTGATCAGAAATCTGTCTTTGCTTCCCACCTACATATTTTGATTCGTGGGCTCCTTGCTGCTTGTGACGTTATGATCACAGAACAGTGCTGTAGGCTAGAAAGGTATTCTCTGTTTCCTTAGCAATGGTCTTAACAACCATGGCAGGAACCTGTTTATTGCAAAATGACAAGATGACTGCGTGTGTCAGAGAGGGGCTGCATGTATTGAAATGAAATAAGTTTGTTGTTAATTTTATCATAAAGACAATGACGATTCAGATGGAGACTTTTTTGTGTGACTCGAGTCGAGTCACGTCTTTTGAGCAGGGAGTTGAGTCAAGGCGGGCCTTTGCTAGCAGGGACTCAAGTCGAGTCATTTGATGGCAATGACTCAAGTTGAGTCGAGTCAAGAAAAATTGCGACTTGATTCCGAGTCGAGTCAAATCACTGACTCAAGTTATTACAACTCTGGTGGAAACCTATATCCACTTTTCTCTCCCTGACATTTTGCTTGATTAACAGAATATTGCTGGTAGACTAGGAGTGGCGTATATATCTCCACTCTGACTACCAGAGGTCTCCTCCCAAGATAGATGTTCCTCACCAATGAGTGGTGAGATATACTCTAAAAAATTTGCAGCATCAAGCTCAAGGGCTTCTCTCAGCAAGCTAGGGGAGGACAGGGAAAATAATTCTAACCAAGTCACTAGAGAGGCAACTCCAGCAATCTATTTCAACTCAGTCATTGCTTTGATCCAGTGAAACTGCTGTGATGCCTAGCCAGATGTTCAGGGACATGATGATACTGCTGAAGTTATTAAGTACAAGCAGTCCATGGGGTATAGTCACAGTATACGGATGATGGATGACTAGTCTTGTTATTTTCAAGATTGAGCTGATTGGGATCTGTTGATCTAAAAAACCAGCATTTAAATCATGAAAAGAAGAACCATCTAAGTTTTTTATAATGTTTACAAACAGATATAACCTAAAGACAATGGGTCCGAGCTTTGATCTTCGCTCAATCCACTCTCTAAATTTGTGCTTCACAAAAAAATAGTGCTTTGGCACAAAATGAGAGATATTCCTCGCAAAACCATCTGCGCATTCACTACCAATATAGCAACTGCACACAACAGCCAAGTGAGAATACAGAATGATGGACAATCACCATTAGTAATGGCATTACCCCGACAAGCTGCTATCATTGGTGTCACCACAGTATGTACCGATATGACAACAGACGAGACCACACAATATATCGTGCACACATACATACAGACCATTCAAATACACAATTGGCTCTACTGCTAGGCACCGACTTTTCAAATTAATGTACTGATAACGCCAGTGTTTTATTGAATACAGACAGTAGTATCACAAGGAAATACTATACAGGTTTCTTTAAAGGCCTGCTGATCCAACATAGCTGTATATATTTTAAGTAAAATAAAAAAAAGGCTTTGGATACTGTCTGTTTTTTTTTCTAATTTTTTTTCTATTTTTCTTTTTTAATGCCGTGACAAAGTCTACTGTGGTAACACACTCTCTGATTTGTAAATGTAACAAGTTCATTCAACTGCAAAGTAAACGTCAATCAAGCATTTTTATATACACAATACATAGAAATGCGTTATGTTATTCATTCTACTCACCCATTTGAACATCATGATTAAGCCCAGTTTGTAAGATTTTGAATGTCACCGGAATGGATTTTTTTCGTTATGACTTTTTTTTTCAGTAAGAATAATAATTCTAAATATGTCCCTAAAATGTTAATTGTAGCCTACTATGATTTCTTAATAAATGAACAGTCTCTGTACAATTAGCAACATCGACATTCAGAAGACTGGACAGCTGCATAAATGGCCAGAAATTACAGTTAACAGAACTGTTTGACCCGCCTCAGCTAACTTATGAATGGACTGCTGCAGAGAAAATACAGGTCTTTGATTGTTGATCATATCACCGGTCTGGCTTTAGGAAAACGTAAGCATACCTTTCACAGCAAGATTGCCCTGACGGTGATTGGCTCTCTGAAGTTGGAATTGGAACTAGCGTATCGCAATTATCGCACAGATATTGATATATTCAGACAAATTAGGGCTTTCGCCCAATTCAAATTTGATTGCACTATGTGCATATTGAATGTCCACCTAGAATACATTTGCATCTCATGTTACCGATGCATTACCATATGCTAATAAGACCACATTAAAGAAACAGAAGGAAGGCAGTGTGCTGGACAGAGGTGAGTGCATGTTTCCACATTCGTCTGTTGGGCATGGGAATACGCTATAAATGTCACTATGATATGAACATGTTATATATGTTATGGAAACAAAAAAGAGACATATTGCTTGTATGTTTTTGCTGCAAATTGACTATGGTTTGCATCACCATCAACTTTAGGTAAACTGGACTCGCTATATCATGCACCATTGAGGTACAATACAAATACAAGATTTAATACTCATCATTGTATATTACATCGTCTAACAATTTTTTTTTTTTTTTTTTTTTGTTCCTGGGTAGTAAGTGTTATTTCCTAATTGCTTATGCCTCAATAGTATAGAAAATGGCTATTATTCCCCACAAACTTTGCTTTTGTGACCAGGACAGGTAAATTTCAAAATATCACTATTTCCAATGAGAAAACGGGTGCTTTTGTGTCTTTTCATTCACATAAAGTCAGAAAAAAAACAACATATGAATCCAAATTAACATGCATTTATACTAAAGTAATACAAAAATGACTAAAAAGATTTAGAAGTGAGTAGTTTTTCGAGATTTACGATTATACTGTATTTACAGTATAATTCATATTCTAATGGATTGGAATGAAATAAAGCTTAAGGAGAAAACATTTGCCCTGGTTTCTGTACATGAATACAGCAGGTAGGTTGACTTTCCATAGAAACTTTACAGCATTATTCTTTTTTCTATTATTGTTGTTATTAGTCATCTTAGTAGTAGTACTTATAATAATAATATGCTTTTTATGGGCATAAACTATTCTCTCAAACACTCTAGAAATGATTATTACAATTCTTCATGGTGTGTAGGAGAAAAGTAAAACAGCCACTGAACTTCAAAAGTATTAATATGCTGTTGTAACTTTTTTTGATGTGATTTATTTAAGCAAGCACACAATCTAATTATAATAATTGGAAAAGGGCATTGCAAAATAAAAGGAAGGGCATTGCAAAATCCATCAATAGATGGTTTAGTACTCATATTTATTTCGTGGTTCAGTACTATTGATTATTGATAGTATCTGTATTTGGTTAATTGGGACTAAACAGCTTAGTTTAAAACTGTCCATCTCTGAGCAGGGAATCATTTTTAGTACATGCACTATAAAAGGTGGAACAAGTATTGGAACAGTACAGTGAATGCTAATGAACTAAAAAAAAAAAAAAACGTACTTGCTTGAATATCTTTTACAAGGAATGTTGAAATGATTGACCTTATCAGTCAGGATATATACTGATACAGTTCTAGACTACTTGGCTACATATGATTTTATGTCATGGTTGATTGCATCTAAGAGCACAGTAGTGGATACATTGATGAGTTCTTCCTAGGAAGTGTATAGTACTACATTTCTGTCTTATTATTACAGGCTGTACTAAAGAAAGATGGATTTCACAGATTTGAGCAGTTAAAGCTCTGCTGCTTCATATGCCTCGTTACTCCTGCAGTGATTTAGAGCACAGCTCTCAAACCACAGTGCACTAAAGCAGCCATTTTGAAAAGAGCTTTAAAACAGGCTTTAAAGTTAAGTGGAAAAAGTTGTCAGGATGTTAACAATGAAAAGAAAAATTACAGATACATCATTTAAACAGGTGTATCAACACGCGGGGACGTATAACACTATATTTTTTGGAAACCCCGCTACTTACTCTTTAACAGTAAGAATCTACATCAAGGTTGTAAATCAGAAATCATAATTCAAGTAAAGGAGACTGCAAGCCTTTAGCAAAATGGTTAAAGTGTAAAGCACGAGAAAAAAAAGAGATAAAGGAACTGGATTATATTAATGTACAGTAGACAAGAATACACAATTGACATGACAAATGGTATTATTTTTGTTCTTGAGAATTAATTACTATGACAAATACAGTATTCTCACCGAAGGGAATTGTTCCTTGTAAAACATATTTATGAATGCTGAATCTTATTAACAGTTGTGATTGATAAAACTGCTATATTCTTAAGGATGTTTTGGGTTAGGCAGGTTTCGCAAATATACGACAAAAGGAGGAAGACCAATTACATTTGAAGCTTAAGAAGAGAACACAACCAAGCTGAGGTGATGGCTAGTTCCCATAAAAGAAAAGGACCTCTCTGTGTCATGTGACGAGAGTGCATTCCCTTGATGGGGCCGAGGAGAATTCTGCAAATCCTGACAAGGTGGTATATCGGTGCAAGGCTAAACATGTTGTGATTCTTATTTCTAATATCTGTCAGCAACTAATTTATATTGAACAACGACGTGGATTTTTGCTTTCAAATTCATGTGCAGCAATGTTTTTTCAAATATTCAGATAGTTCCTCCACACTAAAGAAAATAATATTACTATACGCTGCTGTTTTTACAGTAAAGTCTCCTCTCGCTGATCAATCATTGAGCACTAACACAAAGCAAAATGGGCAGAGATTTGTGACGCATGCCAAAATAAAGGCTGCTCAGAATAAAAGCTTGAAGCAGTATGAGGATTTGAAATGTAAGCAGCATGAACAGCACAGAACGAAAGCTGGATAGCAGCACTGATTAAGATACAGGTTGATTAAAAGTTGCTAGGGGGCTACTGGAGGTATGTTATGGCTGCACAAAATCCTGTTGGTGGCTGCATAATTTATTCTGCTGTCAAGCCATTCCTTGTTTGACCCACTGAGTAAGCAATGTTACCTGGAGGCAAGGGCCCTATCTGGACATTCTTGTCTGGACTTGTTGAACACCTGACCCACCTTAACACCGGGGAGTGCAAAGGCCAATGAAGTGTTCCCTGTGGGTCCCCTTAGATTTGAACTTCACTAAAATTGACAGTCATTTTTCAATTTTCCCATGGTTACACTATGCTGTTACCGTATACCATGGTTTCCCATGTTTTTAAATATGCTTAACTAGGAATGTCACGGTATATCGGTTTTACGGTAAACCGCGGTATAAACTGCCACAGTTTTGAAACTGAAACCATTTTTCTATACCATGATTACCGAGTTCACATGGTTTACGGTGATATGGGCGTGTTTTTACATTCACCATTTCTCCATTGGTGAGCCACTATGTTCATTAAAACTAACTAACAAATACTGACATCTCAAATTCTGAAAACTGCCAGCATGAGAGTATCCAAGTAGGCTATTAAACAAGTGGCATGACATATTTAATATAAACCACACTACTAAACCGTGATCGCTAGCAAACGTGATTGTCAGTAAGTGAAAAACAAATACTCAAATATCAGCAAGAACAAGGCACTGTAACTTATCACTGCCTATTAATTTACCAAACCAAAGAAGTAACAGTAGCTAGTATCTACCGTATCGTTCAAGAGAAACACAGTAAGCACACACCAATGCAGAGAATCAAAAAGTCTTTTTATTTGCTACTATATAACTAAGTCTAAGATGCTACCGGCATTTGTATTGTTTTTATTTTAAACGGTATTGTAAAGATGTTGCCGTCTCCTCGAGTTGATAGTGCTGTAGGGGTTTTAGTTTTATGTTAAAAAATTCCTACAATTTTATTAACATTTTTAAAAAAGTCCCTAAGATGCTACTTAACTGTATCAACGGTGTCATACCCACCTTAGCTTTTCTTCTTTCCTTTGTGTTCGTTGCTGTTAACATGCTGTCCAAAAAAAAAAAAATAATAAATTTGCAGACTCTGTCTTCTCATCTTTAAGTTTTGCACTCTGCTGAGAGATCAGTGGGCAGGCATTGTATGTCTTAAAATGCACTCGATTGGCTATTGCTAGGTAACACTTTGCATCTCTTAACTAATAGGATGCCATCCAAACTGAAAGTTAAACTGTGCTCTGTTTAACTTGTCAAGGCAGGCGTCCAATTTTGTTTTAATGCATATTTTGAAGTCTTTATAGTCAAGTAATTTATTTTGTTCTCCATGCATACTTATTAACATATTTTAACAACTGAAAACTATTGTCACATAATGGATAAGACCTCATTATTCATTGAGAAATCATTAGCATACATATGAAGGCATCCCATAAGTTAATTAATGTAGTCATTAGAACTTGAAAAGTTCTCTAATAATGTAACGCCAGACAAATCATTCTCTCTCGAAATCATTCTTCATGATTTAAGAACCCTGTGCATGCAATCTGTAAATAAAGGATGTCCATTCAGGGGGAAATACATATAAAAATTTGAATTTCATCAATAATGATTTAGTACATTTTGAAAAGTTAGTATAAAAATAGAGCTGTTATTCTACAATAATTAACTTGTAATTCATAAAGAAATAAAAAATGGCTTGCATGTCAGGAGTTCAACTGACTAAGTGATTTGCATTCTGCTGTATTTAACATAGTCATGTTAGCTTTTATAGGTGTGTGTGTGTATATATATATATATATATATATATATATATATATATATATATATATATATATATATATATATATATGGATGAAGGCTATATTTGCATCCTGAGCCATTTGAAAAAAAAAAAACATAACATAACACAATAGTGTCATCAAAATGTCATAATTCCTCTAGACTTTGACCCATTCAACTCCTCGAGACCATCACTTTCAATTCAAACACAAAATGTCTTGTTTTCAACCACTTGACAACACCCACAACTGAGAAATGTTCATTAATAATTAACAAAAAGCGAATATGTTTAAAAAAAAATGATGTAAAGCTGGTACATTCATATCGCAGAGAAACTGGAGAGGAACAGGAAATTAAAGACATTCTTGTCAATTACTCAGAATTTCAATCACTTGACAACAATATGTCTCTGTAAAGATTTACAATCATCCTCCACCAACGGAAGCACCAACCAAGTGAGCGACAGAAATATTCAGCTTAAGACTATTTAAGATTCTTCAATATTAACTTAATGTATATTGTTTTTGTTATTATTATTATTAATAATAATAATAAAGTTCTCTTGCAATTTGAACCTAAACACCTGTTTGTCATTTTTTCGTTACAGAGACTAATATCTGTGTATCATAAAAAAAAAAAAAAAAAAAAAACTAGGATGGGCTTCAGTGAGTAAAATAATTCCATCTCAGGTTTCTGTTACAGTTTATAAACTCCTTGACCTAACGTTCTCGTAATTTATGACGTCACATAAATTATTTTCCTGTAACTCACTGAAGCCCATCTGTTATCTCTCTCTCTCTCTCTCATATATATATATATATATTGTAAACGATCCTCGCACTCACGGAGTTCGTTGCCCCTTTAAGATAGACCCAGGACACAAAAATTGATTTTTTACGGCGCTGACGCGCACTTTTTAATAAACACAGAAATGAAAACAAAACAAACACCTAGCTCCCTCTTGGAGCTCTGACTAAACATAGACTGGTTCCTCACTAAACCACAGGACGGCTAAGCCGTTTACCTGACAAACACCAAAACGGGCTTCTCTCAGCACTCTCTTCAATACGACTGGACACACAAGCAGTCGGGCTCTTCACTCAGCCGCCCCCATCAGTCTGGCTGCCTCTCAAATACCCTGCGCCTGTCTCTAATTTATAATTACGACCAGGTGCCGAGGATTAACTAAATCATTAAAACAATTACACAATTAAAACAATTACACAATTAAACCCAATAACACCCAAATGTGCATTCTCACAAGGTTTTTAGCAGGGAAGGATTTTAACCCCACTCCCTGGTACCTTACAATATATATATATATATATATATATATATATATATATATATATATATATATATATATATATAATATATATATTATATATATAGATAATCTATCTATCTCCACAAGTTGAGGCTGGGGGACTTTGCTCTAATGATATAAATGTAATCCATTGATCATCTTGGATGACAATGTAAAAGCTGTGCAGCCTCTGTATGTAACTGGGTTAATTAAAAAAAAAATAGAATGGGCTGATATAACACTTGTCATATGTACAACCTGAGTGTCACAAAAAGAGGCCTCCTAATGTAATGTTTTAACACATTGTTTAAACCTGACACCAGTAAATTTAAATTTGCAAAGCCATTGTCATGTAAACATCATATATCATATAGGTTTGTTAATTTCATTGCTTTAGTCAGCCTACTTAAAATGTATATTATTATTTTAAAACATAATATGTGCTTTAGTCATAAACAGTATACATCCACACATATCTTGTCATTTTCAAAAATTCCCTGTTTGGAAGTGGTTAAATGTGCTCAAAAAACCCCCCAAAAAACAATTGTTTATGGAATTATGTATTTATTCTTAATTTATATTTTTTAAATTTGGTCCGTTATTTATGTATTTTTTTTTATTGTAAAGGGTGGCATTTTTTTAAATTTGTAGTAGCTTCTTGTATTTTTTAGAACCTTCCTTATAAAACAACAAAACTAAAGTGTAAAATGGCAATAATTTGAAATGGTGAATAAATGGTGTCATAAAAAAAAAAAAAAAACATTGTACTGTTTACGTATTTTTTCCCAATTAATCAGAAAAGCTTGCCAGGGCTACTTCCACCAGATCTAATGTTCATAAAGAATTGCCTGGTACAGCCTTTATTTATAGTAGAAAGTTGCTCGAGCTTACATCACAAATGAGATCTCCTGCTGAAGTCTCGTGATCATAAGTTGCGGCTTTCGGACATGTTCCCATGCACAAAAAACTTAGCTGTTTGTCAATTGGCGCTGCTTTTTAGAGAGAAGACGATTTGCCCACCCTTCTTAGCCATGTCATGTTTCAGCTTCTTACTTCCTATAGTGTGAGGCATGCATGTGATACGTGCATTTTATGTCATATTCTCACGATAAAGGAGATAGAATTTGAGTTTTTAAACTCTATGTAAACCCCAGCAATATTTATTGAAACTGGCTAACAGGATTTGAAATCCCAAATGCAACTCAACGGAACAGTGGGTTCCACTTGTCAAATAATTCATAACTCTTACAAAGAGTCTACAGCAGTGGTGGAGTTTCTGCAGTATGCATAGTTACTCCTCCAGTACATAATAATAATAATAATAATAATAAATAATAATAATAATAATAATAATAATAATAATATGGAGTTGACCACCAGACACAATATGAATCAATAAATAAATATGTATTACTTGTTGTGACGCACGTGCATTGATATATGAAATAAATTGAATAAAAGCAAAACAAATTGGCAAGTGTATTTTAATAAACTTTATGAAATCAGTATTTTAAATACTCTATCTTGATTGGTCAAAATAGGTCACATGAGGGTGTTGATATTACAGCATATCACCATGGGTCGGCACTTTTTTTCAAAAACGGGCAAATCATTGGCAGATATCCATACACTAGAATTTAAAGAAAAAAACGGCAGACATATTAGAATTTATCGCAATAAACATGACCGACGAGATTTATATAAATATTGAACTTTTCGGAAACCGATGTGTATATGAGATATTGAATGAATCTAAATTGCACACCAGTGATTAATTAAAGTAGTGGAAAAAAGCAAAAGTAAGTATTTTCATGGTCGCTCTGTGCCTTCTCCCTGAACTACGACGTTTCCCTATTCCATTTTGAAAATAAATAGTTTAAAAAATATCTCTTCAACTTTCAGCTTTTCACAAAAGATTTGGGTCACTCTTAAAAGAGACTTTGGGGTTAAAAGATGTTTTGTTGTTGTTGCTCCCTCTGTCCATTCTTTGGACCTATCCCCATCGCAGCTGTGTGATCTGATGCTGAACATTCATAAATTTATCTCAACAGTTTCTGCCATACCTTTTAAATGTGTCCAGGTACGATGGTATTATGTTTTCTGCTGTGCCCTGCATTGTTTTAAATTGTTTCAGTAAATCAGCCCAGTAGTTCTCCATGTTATCAAGCTGTAAATTGCAAAGTCAGTTTGATAAGTGACCGGGTATTCCATGCAAATAACGTCTTTCTCGCCACTGCGAAGCTGTAGCACAAATCTGGTATGGATACTCCTGTTACTACCCTAGATAACAAAGGATGATTAAAAAAAAAACGCACTCTCACCTGATACTATTGCAGGTCTTGTGAGGAAGGGTCCGCGTGATTTAAAGGCTGCCTTATTTGTGCTGTGTGATTTAAAGGCAGACTCATTTGTGCTGTGTCATGAATAAAATGGGCAGTAATATTTTACTTTAAAATATAATGAATAAACCAAGAATTACAAGAAGTGTAATGAATCAAAACTCCACTTTCAATGGCAATGTTCAATTCAACATATGAAATTATTTTTTAATTAATGCATTTATTTATGTTTAAGGGACTATTTTTTCTAAGGTCAGGCACAGGTGGAAGGATATTTAATAAAGATAACTTTTTTTGTTAATTAAAACTTGTTTTTACATTTTTTTTTTTTTTTGTAATGTTGGTTGATCCATTTTATAAGAACTTCAGGCCCTTCACTCTAATATCCACACACCCCAGACAGTTAAAGCCACTCTGCTTCACCTCGTGACTTAACACACCCGGGGTGTGTGGATATTAGAGTATATCCAACTCTATGTTGTGCCTCATTGCTTACATAATAATAAAGTAGCAGACAAACAAACGTTAATAAAACTAAAGAAAAACAACACTGTCAAAAAGCTTAAATTGCTATGTACTATGAAATTAGCTTGCGTGTGTGTTTTTCGGTCTATCACAATGGCAGAGGCAAAAATAATGGTGAAACAACTCACCAGAACGCCTTCTTGTATCTGATTCAGGTTGTTTTCAAGAGCTGGAATAACTTTGTGTAGCAAGAGAAACATCAGTGCATTTTGCCGATTGTTTACATGTCATTTTTCAGCGTTGAGGTGCACTTGTGGAAATCAGAATACAAAATAATTCAATGATATGACGCCGGTTCTCGAAAAATTTAATAAACCAATTAGTGTCCCTCAATACACTCTCAGGATGACAGGTCGCTTTTTTTATGAAACAGTACTGCATCAGTTGTGAACGAATCGTTATCGGTGCCTAGAAGGTGTACTTTTAAGTGAAGTTCCTGTTCCTTTAGCCGGAGCATTCACAATGGGGAAAAATCTGTTTCACTACAAGAGGAAGTGTTCTCTTAGGAGGTGTTCCTATACATGGAGACTACTGTAATAATAATAATTGCATTCACCAGGTATCTACTGTTAAGCTTATATATTTATTATTATAACATTATTATGAAAAAACAAAGAAGCACATTCATACTGAAAAATAAAAAGTACAACATAGACAGTAGAACAAATTTGTTAGACCTGTTTTTCCCCTGCCTATATTCGGTATTTTTTTGTGACTGAGTCAGATGTATTCCATTCAGTTATGTCTAGACCATGGTCAACATCAGCAGTACCAGTAACAAAGTAGGCAGGCACTTTAAAATCTTCCAGTGATGAACAAATCCCATTCTGTATGGAAGCCTGCATAAAATTAAATAAGAAGAGGTTGTTTTTGTTTTTTTTTTTTTATATGGAGGATATTGTCAAGTTGTGTCACGGTATGCTCATCTCTTCCCCTCATGGGATTGTGACTACAGAAGCAAGTTGATGTTTTATTGCTATTAATCTCTGTAACACCAGAACCTCCTAAAAAGGGCTTCATAGTCATACTCCTTATCTTCATCCTTAATCGATATATGTCCTGCAATATACTGGAAATATACTTCAGTACCTGTAAAGCTATATCTTAGTTGCAGGATTTTATGTATAATAAATTGGTAAGGTTGCATGCATTTATTTTTCAAACAGATTTTCCATATACCTGCACTGTAATTGTGACACAAAGTATGCTGTGCCATTCTCGTAACACTGTCTTTAATTACAGTAAAATACGCCAGACCAGCATTCTTCCTTGTAATTTGCATGTAATTCACAACCAGTTATTTTTGTTTAGGCTTCAGGGAAAGTTTAATAATGTTCAGGCAGGTTGTTATAAATCCCTACCATCTAAGATTGTTTATTAGGAAACAGATTCAAGTCAGGAAGTGCTGCTGCAAGAATTAAAGAAATATGATAAATAACTCTACCTACAAGGGATACAACTTTTGAAGCCTTCACTGTAATCATTGCATACATTGAGCAATTTAGCAGCTACAAACACCATCTGGTGGCTGCATACATTAGTCTACCTGGTAAATTACCTTTGTGGGACCAATACGATTCTTTTAAGACCCTTTTTATTGAGTATAGGAGCCATATAATGAATATGTTTAAAGCACATGTTCCAGTACCTAATATGAACCGATTCATACAGATGAAGAACACATCTGTACATACCTGTGTGAACACAAAATAAACGCTTTTGAAGCACTAAGGTGGAAAAATAGGAAGGAGTTTCTGATTCCTGAGAATTAACAATAGATACTGATATCATTAAACCAAGCCCTGGAGCATAAAATGCATTGGTTGTTGATATCAAGGCTGATACAGAAAGTATATAGATAGATAGTACCGAGAAAAAGTTTGTGAACCCCTTAGGATTTTCACATATTTCAAAGCTAAAATGTTATTGGATCTTAATCTAAGTCCTAATAATAGATAAATATAACCTGATTAAAAAATAACACAAAAACATGATACTTTTTCAATATTTATTTATCCACAAATGAGTCAACATTCAATATCCATGTTTGAAAAAGTATGTGAACCTTTAGATTCAGTAACTAGTGGCACCCCCTTGAGCAGCAATAACTTCAACTAAGCGTTTCCTGTAACTGTTGGTCAGTCTCTCGTATTGGTTTTGAGGAATTTTGTCCCATTCTTCCTTACAGAACTGCTACAAGTCGGTGACATTTTAGGGCTTCCTTGCATAGTCAGCTTGCTTCAGGTCCTGCCACAACATTTCGATGGGGTTTAGGTCCAGACTTTGATTAGGCTATTCTAAAACACAGAATTTCTTCTTCTGCCGCCATTCTTTTGTAGATCTGTTTATATGTTTAGGATCATTGTCTTGCTGCATGAGTTCTACCTTTGACTCGTCTGTCCAGAGAACATTGTTCCAGAAGTCTTCTATGTGCTCTTTGGTAAACTTCAAATTGGCAGCAATGTTCTTTTTAGAGAGCAGTGGTTTCATCCTGGCTATCCTTCCATGAAAACCATTCTTGTTCAGTCTTTTTCTGATAGTTGTCATGAACACATTAGCCAAGGCAAGAGTGGCCTGCAGATGCTTGGATGTTATGCTGGGGTTCTTTGTGACTTCCTTGATGATTTTCTGATTTGTTCTTGGAGAGATTTGGTAGGACGACTGCTCCTGGGTAAAAAGTGACTGTGGTCTTGAACTCTGACAGTGGATTGGTAGAGCCCCAAATCCTTAAACATGGTTTTGTAACCCTTTCTAGACTGATGAGCATCAATAACTGTTTTTCTGAGGTCCTCAGAGATTTCTTTTGATCGCAGCATGACGTCTTTCCACACACCTGTATGATGAAGACCAAACTCACAAAGTTTTTATTCTTTATATAAGGTGTGGCCTCCCAAATTCACCCCTGAAGATCTACCTAATTATTTAAACACCTGATTCTAATTATCCCCTTAATTGAGTTGATAAAACCAGGGGTTCACTTACTTTTCCACATACCCGCAATCTTAATTACTCATTGTTTGTCTAATTCATACATCATTTTGTTTCAAAAGACATGGAATTGGTTAATATAAACCCTATTGGATATTTAAAAAAAAGATTGGTTTCGATTAAAAAACTATGAAATTTCCATAATTATCCTGGGATTCACATACATTTTCTTGGCACTGTACTTTTGATGCTCTATATATATATATATATATATATATATATATATATATATATATATATATATATATATATATATATATAGTAGTGTGTGTGTATGTGTGTGTGTGTGTGTATGTGTATGTGTACACACATCTTGTATTCTCTATTAAATGCAGTTTTATATTTCCTTTGTTTTCAATCTCTGCCCTATGCCTTTGCTCAATCCACCCTCAGGGACTTCAAGGTATCTGGGGAAGGAAACCAAAATAACAAATGATTGTAATGCTACAATGCAAGGTTGCATCTGCTCTGCTGAGTGTTTCATTAAAATTATAATATTTTCACATTTCACAGTCTAAAGAATTAAATTCCCTGGATATATTAAAGTTGACTCTCTGCCATGTGCTAAAACCTGGAATTGATTTAGAATTGTTGTTTTTCTTTAAGAAACAAATACAGCACAATGGAAGGGTTTGTTGTAATATTACAAGTAGTTCTAAAGTGATTGACTGTTAGCAGTATTCACATTTGTTGTTTAAATAAATATAACCATTATACATGATATAATGTTACATTCATTATATATATATATATATATATATATATATATATATATATATATATATATATATATATATATATATATATACACAGTGGTTTGCAGAAGTATTCACCCGCCCTGTAAAGTTTTCACATTTTGTTGAATTACAAATAATGTGTGCACAGTCTTTCAAACAAACTTTTTTTTGTTTTTATGCAAAGCTGGAGTGGTTAAACTGAACACTGTTATATGAGAAGGTTAAATGTCAGCAAAACTTGCAAAGAAAATGAACAAAATGAAATTTACTTGTTGCATAAGTATTCAGCTGCTTAAGTCAGTACTTGGTAGAAGCAAGAGAACCAGAATCTTTTTGGCTAGGTCCTACTAGCTATACTAGGGATAATCAGTGTCTTTGAAATGTTCTTGTACCCTTCTCCTGCTCTGTGCCTCTCTACCACTTTATCCCTGACTTGTTTCAAAATCTTCTTAGTCTTCATGGTTGCTTTGTTGGATCACAATGTGAGTTGCAGCTTGAAAGTCTTTATATACATGAGGGAAATTATCTACAAGTAAAACCACTTTGAGTACACACAGGCTGAAACCATTTCACAAAATTTGTGGCCTTTCAAACAAATCATTTGCACCTGAGCTGATTTAGGGCTGCAATAGCAAAGGGATTGCATACTTATGCAACTATAATTAATCTGTTTTTCTCTGTAAACCTTACTTATTTATATTCTATATGCATTTTTTAACTTTATCAATGCTGAGTATTGTGTAGATTCTACATGTAACGTCTGATTTGAATGTGTCGTGGAGTACAGTCAGGTGCCAACAAAACGTGAAAACTTTGCAGGGGGGTGAATACCTCTGCAAACCACTGTGTGTGTGTGTGTGTGTGTGTATATATATATATATATATATATATATATATATATATATATATATATATATATATATATATATATATATATATATATATATATAATATTTAATGCAGAGGAATTCTAACAATTGAAATCATGCTGTTCTAATTCCAGAATTTGTCCTTTGTGACTGTACTTCTTTCTTTGCTGCTTCTTTGATATATGCCTTGTTAAGCCATATATCCCAAGCCAAGGGACTTCATGCCAGCACTATGCATTACTAGTGAGTTAAACTTACCTCTTCTGCAACATTTGTTCTGCATACTCCAAGTTCAGATCTGTATTCTTATATAAGATATTCTACAGTAATCACCATAATTATGTAGAAAAAGGCTCTTGACAGCTCTTCTGACAAGTGATCTAATTTATTGGTACACTCCTTAAACCTACAGCCATCTGGAATGATTTCATTGTATGCTTGTTTTTTCTATCTTTGGTGAAATTCTGTTTCTTATGGAACATGGAGCTTTGAGATGTGCAATGCTACTGATTTTGAGAGAAGGTTAAAAACTCTATAACTGCTCATGCAAATATGCCTGGCTATTTTGTGCAGCGATGACGATGCTTTGTTGTTGTAACTTAAGCAAATCAATATATTTTACCATATACTGTATATAATGTCCATGATTTACTACATTTTCTCAAACTAAAACGATTTAGTTGTCATGCATTTTTATATTGCAAAGTAATCCCCAGAAACACTTATTCTAAATAGATTATTCTATATAACAGGTGCAGAGAATTTGTAAAAGGCAGACGTTTGCAACCAACTGTGCCTTCGAGACAACGCTTCTCTCCAGACAAATAAGAATATTTCTCCCCAGATAATGTCACAAAACAAAGCTCAACAAAAGACAGAAGTCTGCAAACCTGGCTCATCCATTCCATTCCAGTTTATATATTATTTGCAGTAAAACACTGCTTGTTCCAGCCCTGCTAGTGATGTTAATAAGCTCTACAGAATGCAGAGATCCTGGACACATTTTAAATTGACCATTATAGGTGAGGTTTAATAATGCAGAAAGTATATGGTCAAGCCATTACCTTGATAATTGCGAAACAAAATGTGTGTGTTAAAGACACAATCTGGCTTGAATGAGAAAGATACATAAATTAACATTGCAATTCAACATATAAATACTATTCAATATTAAAATAGTGTAGTCAACACATTGAATTAAATCATTAACTGCAATTATACTTTTGTTTGTAATCTAGTCACCAACATATTGAATACTCTTCAAAAATAGTTTAGATCCATAATGTATGTGTCCATCCAAAGAGCCATTGATTTGTACTAATTGATACTAACAAACTCAATTCTGCACTAATATCTACAGAAATATTGGATTGTTAACTGGAAATAATTATGTAAAGCCAACCAGGTGAGAGGCGACAGGCCAACAGTTATTGAGATGGCTTTTTCCACTGTCAACTTAGTGCGCCATCAAGTAAACACTACTTTAATATCACAATCACCATCATCTGTCTTTCCCTAATGTACCTGATGTCAACCTATTGTTATACTCTTGAAAGAGTGCTGTAATTTTCATTTTCACAGACACCCTCAGTATCTTGAAAAGATAGCACAGGATTATTGAACTATTTTAAGATGCAATTTCAGATTGAAGAGGAGTTAGGAGTAGTTAGATTTTCAATTCCTCTTCATTTGAGATTAAGGGACAGATTTTGATGGCGGAGCAAACCTCTAACACCAGGGCAACACACATTTGACCCTAGATTTGTTCGGTAATGCAATTCTGATGACATGTGTCACAAAGACGGCCGGGGTGGGGGACGTCAGACCAGAAACAGGAACCAGGAAATAAACGACAGAGAGGTGGAGTTTGGTGAAGCTGAGCGAATGGTCTCGCTCAGTATTTAATAAATGAACAGACAGTCAGAAAATAAACGGTTGTAAGACAAACAAAAACACAGGACACTGCACTCGTCGCCAAAACAAAAAGACAAACAAAACGGACTACACAGACAAAACATGGTGAGCTTCTATTTAACGATTACTATTATTCTTATTATTTTTACCTCCGTCTCCAATCCCGTAATCCACTCACCGAACACACAACAACTGAAAGAATGAAAACATGCTGCTTTTATGCAGCTGTACCGAGACTCGATTGCTAATCAATCATTGGAGTCGCAGTACAACTGCACGTGAATTAATAAAGTTCAATTCCCCTTTCTCACATATTATTACGTTTTACTTGCACGTGAAGTGCTGTGCAATCCTCCTGCCTAAATACAAATATACATTTTAAACACTCGTGTTACACAGACCCGTATCTCATGTACCAATGACTATACACCAACATTAACACACAACATACAACACAAAATACACACAGGGGCGGGCACTTTGTCACAGATGCTTTGCCCCGTGCTTTACCGTCTATGATACTGCCAAAGGTCGGCATAACTTTCATAGTGTGGCCTCATTTATGTGTTAGCTTTGAGCGATTTTGATGATGGCGCAGACATGGGCGACTACGTCTCAAACTAACAAGGTAAGGGGAGGTTTATTTGAAACACAGGGGCAGCCAAAGCTATTACGAAAAGGGAACAGTAAGTGGTGAAGGAGGTATGAGAGAGAGAGAGAGAGAGTGTTCTTTGTTTATATAATGTATCCAATATAGGCCTGTATGAGCTCCGGAGTTCAGATAGTTTAATGGTGGTGGTATGCATTTTAAAGATGTAGATGTAGATGGTGCTCCACTCCGCTGTAGGTAGTTGTGTGACTGTACGTAGTCTAGGCTAGACACCCTTGTCCATTTGCTAGGATCAAGCCTGTGTGAAGCAGCTCTCTCACTCTGGTTTTCTGGAGTTCCCCTGCAATTTCATTGCTTGAAGCCGGCTTGCCACTTCCCTGGAACCAGAAACTCTGCTTCTGTGAACTCAGCTATAAACGCTGCACAACTGCCCTGTGTTTACTCTTTCTTTTCAACAGCCTACATCACTTTACGATTGTAGTCTGCTTTTCTAACCTTACAGTGCTCACTGTTTTGTGATTTCCTTTGCTATTGCAGAAAAAAAGGGCAAAGAAAAGAGACGTGTGATCCTCCACCTGGCCCCAGCTCTGCCACACCCCGCTGTGGAGTTGACTCTGCTGGATTGTCTCGGGTCACCCTCTCAGTGGGCTTAAAAATTCAATTCACCTGCATAGCCGTGGTGTCTGTCCTGTTTACCCTCACAGCTTGCGGTTGTGTGTGTATGTGTTTTTTGCTTTTACTGCCTTGCAGTTTAAATAAAAAAAAAAAAAATGAATAGAATAGAAGCGTGATTCCTCCACCGGGACCCAGCTCTGTTGCACCCTGCTGTTGAGTTGAATCAGCTGGCATGTTTCAGCCTGCCAGCTTGATTCAGCCCTTCTACTTGGCGTGCTTGGCAATAACAATAATAGTACAAATTTACAGCTCACCCACCTGGCGTGGTGACTGTTTCTTCCATAACTGCATTGATGTGTGTGTAACCTATATATTTTTTCCTATTACTGCCTTTGCAGATAAAGGGGTACTGTAATGCAAATATATAACCATTTCTATAGAAAACATGTTAAGTAAAGCTTCTGACACATTGTCAGCCTCTCCTTGAGCAGTATATAATATACTAATATAAAATATATTAATACTGAATGTATTGGCGCTCTCTTCCGTCGCACTTTGTGTGACGTCCTTTCTTTGATATATAGTCACACATAGTATTCTATTGAACATATGTCCTATTCCTGTATTATGTAGTCATTGTTTCGTTTTTCGAGCACTGGATGCAGAAGCAAGTACCTCCTTTGTTATGTTTATGTTATCTCTGTAATGCATGGGGCTATGAGATACGCCCTTTTTCGGTTTCATTTGGCTCCTATTGGTCTCACTCGGCCACTGAAAGGTTTTCTCATCTTTTTCCGGAGAAAAAAAATGACTAGAGACCTGTGCTTTATGTCTTTTTGATAATGACATTGGACTGGAAAGGAAAAATTATAATGTCGACCTGGTCTGACATTGGACCTCAAAGGGTTAGAGGTTTAGCACACACATATTTTTTTGTTGCTGTTTTTCCTTTTGTTATTTTTGCACCTAAACACTTTGCATTCTTACCTCCTGTTGTGGTGATCTGATAAATCAAATGGAATGTAGTACACTGTATGTGTTACAGAACCAGATTTCAGCACTGCTGAGGAAGACCATGATGCAATTTCTATCACGGCCTCAAGGGAAGGTGGCTCCTTCCTTCAGAAGCAGCCCCTCCCTCCCCTGACCATCCCTTTGGACCAGTGGTAGATGAACTGCTGCAGCGCTCTCATCAAGAATGCAAGGCTTCTCGCAGGTAGCCTCAATGCTCCCCTCCTGTACTCTGGTACAGGAGAGAACGAGACGCTGGCATTCGTTGTACTCTTATTTTTAAAATTGATGCATGACCATTTATTTCCCTACAGCAACTATTTTGCAGTTTCTGCAAGACCTGTTAGAGGCGGGTCAATCATCTTCTACGTTAAAAATGTACCTAGCAGCCATATCTGCATACCATGTCCCCATTGACTCAGTGACCCGGGCGCTCATATGCTAGCGACCCATTTTTTGAAGGGTGCTCGCGGTTATGTCCTCCTGAGAAGGACGTCCTCCCTGAATGGAGTCTAGACGTGGTACTGGAGGCTTTCACTAAGGCCCCATTTCAGCCTATACATTCCATAATGTTGAAATATCTCTATGAAGACAGCCTTTCTATTAGCCATCACCTCTGTTAAATAGGTTAGTGATCTACAGGCTCCATCAGTGAACAGTTCATGTATGCGTATCTGGGACAATGGAAACGGTATTGTTCCGAACGAACCCTGCTTTTCTCCCTATGATGATTCCGGCTTTTCACTTGAATCAAATCAGTGGAACTTTTCACCCCCTCCTTTTGCAGAGGAGACAGATCAGAGGTTGAATTCACTCTGCCTTCTTAGGGAGATTATGTGGCTAGGACGAGAGTGCTGCGTCAGTTTGACCAGCTTTTGGTCTGTCATGGTAAAAGGACCTGAGGTCATACCCTCTCTTTACACTGACTGTCCCATTGGATTGTGGACAGTCTCAAAACACATACTGCGCATAATAATCCCGGCCTGCAAAAGAGCAAATGGCTTCCGTGGGTTGACTGTGGGCAGGACCAAGGACATCACCCCTGGAAGGGGCCTATCGGCAACTCTGATATAAAGAGCTCAGTGAATACCTACCTAAGGCCGACATATCCCATTAGTATGTTTTTGGTCGTGTTCTCTTTCAGGGAACCACGGTTACAGTAAGTAACCTAATGTTTTCACACCAGGCTTTGATACGGTAATGAGACTAGACTTGCTATGGCCTGCCTTGCTTAAGAAAAATCTGGGAGCAAATAAATCATACTGATAATGATTGAATCATTGCTATTAGAAATGAAATAAAATAAAACAAACCAACTAATCCCAAATTATGAGATGAGTTTTATGTAAATCTACAGTGCACCCATGTTATCATTGTACAGACTTGTTCCTTACCTCCTGTTGTGGTGAGCTGATAAATCAAATGGAATGTAGTATACTCTATGTGCAGTGCAGCTTTTAAGTGTGTGAGCAACAACAGCTGTATGGTGAAAAGGTAGTAAATAAGTGTATTCAGTACTGCCTTTTGTAGTACAATAATAAATCAATGGAAACAAGCAAAACATGCCACCAATTATTTAGTTTAAACATTTAGAGAAAAGTCTCTGTCCGTTGCCTGACTGATACTCAAATGTTTCTGTATTATTTAAGATCATAGTTATTGTCCGTTTTCTAAACATTAGTATAGTATCCAGTTAGGGTGATTTACTGTTTTGAATAGTAAACTAACCCTGTAATTACTTTGCAGTAAAATGTGCCTCTCTAATTGCATACCAGTTATGTGAATCATTTTTAAATGTTACAAAGCTGAACTCAAACTGACTACAATAGTCATGCTTGTCTCATTAGTATTTTTTAATGTAACACTTCAATGCACGATAGATAGCCTGCTTGGAAGTACACAGCTTGAATTGATGTAAATGACCTTTTGCTTCTCAAAGATAAGATGCACTGTAAGAAACATTTCACATCCAACTGCTCACAGGCTCTTTCTGATGTTCTAATGAAGGTTTATGAAAGGATGCCTCATAAGCTCTATACTTTTGTAATGCTATGATGTAAAAGTGCTCAGTTATAATATCTCATTGGGATACAAATTCTTATTTTTGATGTTGCTCTGCAAGTAGTCTATCTGTGCATTTTCATTGGCTCTTTTTCAAAGATTGTACAGAACAGTACAATAGATCTGACCCTTTGTCACAGAAACTGATTTTTTTTTTTTTTTTTTTTTTTTACGGATTAGGCTTAATTAAATATATTGGATTTCAAAGGCCATCATTATCTAAAGCAGTACAAAGCAATACTGTAAGCGTGCTTGCACATGCTGACATTTTTTTTTTAAATTATTTCTTCTAATATGTGGATGTTTGGACAATTGTTTGATTTTCATCAAAGCTTGTGAATCTTATAACTTGTGAACATGTTTTGGATTGATCTGGAAATGTATGGAGAAGCAAAACACAAGGAGCTGTAGATTGTTTCTGCAAAATCAAAAAAGAATTGTAATAAATATACGGTATGACCATAATGTGTGTAAGCACATCTATTTATATTTCGTAACAACATTTATCTTTTTTTTTTTTTTTTTTTTGTTGGTCAGTGCTAATGGAATTCCACCAGCGCCCATCTCAAACTCCCTTCAAAAAATAAGGTATTCATTTTATATTTTAGAATTATGATCCTAAATAAATCTGAAGAGCTAATCAGTGCAGATGCCTATAAAATGCACCATAGACAATGTGCAGCCTATAACTTTTTTTTTTTTAATGAATATCAACCTTTGTTTTTTTTTCTCACAAATATTCACGTAAGTGGTCTTGCTGTATACCTTCAATGATAACTGTTAGGTCTTATTTGCTGTCATGTATCCATAACGAATTCTTTTTTGGAGTTAACCAATTTCCTTGCTGAAATAGAATGAAATTATAAATGTAGCGTACTACAAAGGAGGAAAAGCTGCATATGTTTATGTAGGGGGTATTTTAAGTTGCAGTATAACTATGACTGCTTCTGATATAACCTACCTTGACCTGAATGTCTTACACTGAAAATCTATTTCAATTATATTTTTGTTCCACCACATTAGTGACAGAACTGCATAGTAATACAAAGGGTTTGCCCTGCTTTTCCTCTGATAAAGAGAAAAAGCCAAATGTCTTATAAATCTTATAGAGTTCAATTATAAGATATCACTACTACTTTAGAATTTATGGAGCTTACATTACATTTCTATGCTTTAATGCAGCTGTACACTGTTAAAAATGAATGCATGACAGTGCCCTAAGAGAATTCTTGTTGAAGTGGATTTCTTACTTTATTTGACCTTGAGGATTATTTGACATGGTTGGACCATCTCAGCTGTCACTAACAATGCATTCAAGCCAGTTGTTTTACTTTTCAGTCAAATTATTTCACAAAGTGAGTAAAGAAGGGGTCAGTGAAACAATGTAATTTTATATTTACATCAGTAATATAGTTCAGACAGCCAGCAGTTCTGAGACTCTATACTTCTGCTTCCATTATGTATTTTACCGCCTCATTATCATTGGATCAGAAACAATTACATAAGGATTTCAACAAGCATTTTACAACGGATGTTTGTTTAATAAAAGCGAAATAATTATAATGGAGTGGTTGTGGCCCATAATTATTTCTCAAGTGAACAAGTCTGTCAAAATTCAGACACAAAGGCTAAATTCTGAATCTGAGCATTCATACACTTTTTATACTGCTTGTGTTATCACTTTAATCAAATATTATATTTTATATGCTATACTGTACTACTATTGTGGCAGAGCACAGCTCTGCTCTTTAGAAATTGGCAGGGATGGGGTTAAATTCCCCTACCTGCCTGGGTTCATTGTGTTCAGGTGGCTGGGGTTGATTAGATGATTAGTTTAATTAATGATCAATCAGCGCCCAGCCACCTGACATAAAAGGAGGCCTCTGCTTCCCATTAAAGAGGAGGGAGCTGAGGAAGCTAGTTGGTTTTTTAGTTGTTTTGAAAGTTTGAATCCAGTGAAGGCATTGTCCAGCCTGGAAATTGTTATTTTTGTAAGTTTTGCTTTTTGTCTTTTTGTGTTTAAATTGTTTGTTTTGGCCCTCGTGCCTTTCCAATACACATTATTTTATCAATAATAAAACTTATTACGTCATTGCAGAGACCCGAGCTATCTATGACTCGTCAGCCGGCCTGCCACAACTATATATATATATATATATATATTATATATATATATATATATATATATATATAACGCAGCCATCTCACTGAAAACGCAGCCATACTCACTGAAGTTCGTTTGCCCCTATAAATGAGACCCAGCACACAGGAACTTGAAGTTAAGCACTGACACGCACTTTCAATAATACCAAATGAACAAAAATGAAAACAAAACCTAGCTCTTTTCAAGCACTAACTAAACAAACACTGGAACCTACTGTAATAAACCGAACAGCTAAGCTGTTTACCAGCTGAAAAACATACACAAAAAGAACACTGTACCTTTTTTGTTGACATGACTAATACCACACACAGTCAGGCTCTTCACACAGCAGCCCTAAAGAGACTGCCTGTTCTCGTTAAATACTCTGCACCTGGCTTTAATTTACAATGATATCCAGATGCAGGTGATAATTAACCATTAAATACATTACCAAACAATAATAAAACAATTAACACATGTTGTTGGCAGGGAGGATTTTAACCCCCTCTCTGCTGTGCTACTATATATATATATAGTGTGTGTGTGTGTGTGGAATTAATGTTAGTTGGGAATACCTTACAGTAATATTTATAAGTACAATATCTGAAACAGTATTTTGGGGAAACAAAATGAACAGATTGTTTAATGGTCCTTGCTGTATTTTATGTAAAACCTATTCAAATAAGTATTATTCTGCCACATGTTTTACATGAGCCTCATTTACTGTTTTGTTGATTTTTGTTCTGCATGAGAGAAAAAAAAAAGACCCAATAAGGGAGACAGACTATATTCTATTTTAAAATTAAAGGTCAATTTAAACATTGATGTAAAACAAAAACAAACAAACAAACAAACAAAAAAAAAAAAACATTAGGATTTTGGTCTGGTTACTCCAGCAATCTAGTCACATTTTATTAAAAAAATAAATAAATAAAAGGCATTTTCAAAAGTAGTGAGAACCATATGGAGCTTAATATAAAAACTTAATATTTTTTTAACCTTTAATATGCTTTGTTGCATTCTGAGCTGTCCTTGAATTAAGTAACACAACGGGACAGTGCGTAGCATATACCAGAGTGGAATGCCATGATCTGTGGTGTCAAAAGAAGCTATTAGGTCAAGAAGGACAAACACAGAGGGAGCACCAGCATCAGCATTGAGCAGGAGATCATTCACAGTCGGAGCAGAGCAGTTTCAATACTGTGATGAGGCCAGAACCAGACTGTAAAGATTTAAGCAGATTGTTGTCCATGAGATGTTTCATCAGCTGACTGGCTACAGACCTTTCGAGAGTTTTTGAGAGAAAGGGAGATTGGAGATGGGACAGAAATTAAATAAGTCAGTAAGGTCAAGGGAGAATTTTTTGAGTACCGGCGTAACTCTGGCAAGCTTGAGAGCAGCAGAAACCGAGCAAGAGTCCAGGGATAGGTTGTGAGTGTGCATAGAACAAGATCAGAAGCACAGAGACGCAAAAAGTTAGTCGGCCAGGGGTCCAGGTGGCACGTGGCAGTAATTGATTTCAACAGTAATCCTGAAACATCAGCAGTGGAGAGAGGGAAGAAAGAGGAGAGGGCAGGAGGAGCAACTGGAGGACTGTCAAGGTTGTCAAGTAGTAAACTGGGTTTTTGGTGAACAAGCATAGAATAGATGTTGTCGATTTTTTTCCAAAATAAAGAGGAGAAATCATGACAGGTAGATGGAAGTTGGATCTGTTGGTGGCTGGATGTAGGATTTGCTGAATGGTTTTAAAGAGAACATTGGGTTTACTGTGTCCCATAGTTATGATATCACAGAAGTATTTCACCCTAGCCGCAGCAATTGCGCATCTGTAGCTTGCGAGATGGTCGGTCCAGATCTCTCAGTGAACCCTTAATCCAGATGACCTCCACTTGCGCTTGAGCTTGTGGCAGACAGATTTAAGTAGCCGAAGTTTGAGGGTGTACCATGCGCAGGATTGATCTTTCTTGATGGTTCTGGTTGTAAGCGGGGCATTAGTGCCAATGATATGAGAAAGGATGGCTTTGTAGAGGGTCACAGCATCACCAAGTGAGGATGGGAGAGTACCAGTTAGAGAGGATGCAGAGACACATTCTGAGAGTTTCAGAGGATCCAGCAGATTCTTGGGACAGAAGGAGACAACAGTATCAGTTGCGGAGGAAGGAGCAGGGAGATTAATATTAGCAGTGATTAAGAAATGGTCAGAGAGAGAAATCTGAGACAGAGAGATTGGAGACATCAAGGCCTCTGGTGATGAGCAGATCCAGGTTGTGTCCTCGGGTGTGAGTGGGGAGGTTTTAAGAAAGTCCAAGACAGTCCAGAAGCGTGTTGAAGTCAGTCACTAGGGGGGAGGAAGGCAAGTCAACATGAATGTTGAAGTCACCTAGGAGTAGGATTTTGTCAGTTGAAGTGCAGATGAGGGAGAGGAATTCCGATAACAGCAAGGGTAAAGGGATATGGGAGAGGGGAGCTTGATGGCAGGATGCTCAAATGAAGAAAAGGCAGGCAAAGAAAGAAGTGAGGAAGCAAGCACAGAATTAGCAATAACAGCAGTGCCCATGCTTCTGCCAGGGAGGTGAGGTTTATCAAAGAGGGAATAGCCCTAGCCCTAGCCCTAGACAGAAAAGATAAAGATTGGTATTGGTTATAAATTCACTGAGAAGCAGAGACTTGTTAGAGAGCGACAGATGAAAAAATAGATTTTCAAGTTTGTAGCAGACAGCGTAGGGGGAGAAGGAGTTAGTAAGGGTATGTGCAGCAGGTACTTACCAGTGTTCATTCTGGGAGTGGAGAACGAGTGAACCGTCTTTGTCCATGGGGTTCAGACATTAGGTGTCATGGTAGGAATGAGGCCTCTAGTAGTCATCTGGAGGGATTTGGAAGAGGTCCTTCCTCCACCTGTCCTCGCTCAGACTGCCCTTGGACTTCTGGCCCATAAACTGGCTTCTAATCAGCCTCCCAATTCAACACAGCCCAGCACACAAAGGATATCTAAATTACTATTTTTAATTGCAGCCTGATTTACCTTAATAATCAACAATGTAACTATTTAATGCACTGTAATTCACTTACTTATTTTACACGTGGCCCTGCAGTTACTCAGGTATATTCTCGAAGAAAGTTACATTATTGACCATTTTGGTACGGATATGGTTTTGAAATGTTAAACTGGACATGGAGTTAATAAGTTTAAAGTCTATTTAAATAAGTTTAAAGTCACATTTAAAGTCTATTGCTTGATTAGGGCTGTTTTTGATCATTTAGCACAGGTAGACTCTCCAGTGTTAAACTTTCAGAGGCAAACACATTTGTATACATGTAAATGGTGCACCATTAAAAGTACACAAGATAATTAATCTTTATAGCCTTGGAGGCTTACCACATCATCAAAATTTACCCACTGTGTAGTATACAGAATTAATTCACTTATATGTAATATGCAGAATTAATTCAATTATAATATATGATGTTTAAAAATTATCAATGGCAATATGACAAACACGATTTCCCTTTACTGATGTTCAACAGCTATGGATAATTATTTGCCAAGCATTGAGATGCAACATAAAAATTCTGTGGTATTGCAATTAGAAGTGTAATTATAGCAGATCACCATTAGTGCCGCGTTTGCATTTAAAAGATGTTTTGCTGGAACCATGTCCAATCTGGTTTTAGACAATTTCACATTCAAGTCTTCTGTTCTGCTCTGACGCCAAAATATCTCATATGCATTTGTATGCACTATTAAAATGACAATATTAGTCGCCATACTTTAAAAGGCATTTTTTTTATGGATTTCTAATTGTAAATTGCTTTACAATAGACAAAAGTGTAGCGTGCAAATTAAAGAAAGCTGTGTGTGGTTGTATAGTGCACTGGTGAGTCTGCACTTAGAGTATTGTGGCCATTTCAGGTCACCACAGTACTAAAGGGACATTGTGGCCCTGGAGAGAGCCTAACAAAGAGTAACCAGACAAATCACAGGGCTTTAAGAAATGTGCTGTAAAGATAGGCTGAAAGAAGTGAATGTATTTAGCCTAGAACATAGAAGAATTAAAGGGGGGCATGATTACAGTCATTAAAATCTTAAAAGGAGTTGACAAAGTTAACTTTAATCAATTAGTTAACCCTTTCCTGCCTAAATAGAATGACCATATGTGGGCATGTGTTTTAGTGCTTGTAGTTTGGCAACCTTAAATCAGAAATGAAAACCCAATATATCAACAGAAAGGCCTTACGTAACTGTTTGATCCTGGAAAAGAGATTTTCCTGCCGCTCCGAAATAGAGCGATCCGGTGTGTAAGGGTTAAGCGCACTACAGAAACCTGGACGAGAGGACCCAATTGAAAATGAAGTGGCGATAGACTTAGGATAAAGGGTACACAATGGTTACCTTGTCTTGCTGTTGATGCTGAATTACTTGGATCCTTTTAAGACCCAACTTGACAAATCAGCTTCTAGGAACCAGACAAGCACAGGTTGGCTGAAAGCCTGCTCTTGTTGATACATTTTCTTATGTTCAATATATTTTACCATGGTTTCAAGAAATATTCCTGCGTAACACCCAACAGTTGTGGGGAAATATTTAATTTTACCTGTACAATTCCAGTATCCATTTCATTTAAATGTATTGTAGTGTTACTGTAGTGATACATTGCACATTTCTGTTTCTATACTAGATGTCAGCCACTTTCATCAACTTTTAAGTTTATTAAAAAAAAAAAAAAAAAAAAACTGACCCAAATGTTTTGTCTGTAGATTCTGAAAAATATAAGATCACTTCAGTGAGCTGTGTGATGTCAGAGAGCACTACATACAGTTACTGGGCAATAGCACAAACTACTGTATTGTAGGTCATATCACTAAGCATTTAATAAATGTAAATATGACTGATGCAGTCCAAGTATTTGATTTTCCTTGTTACATACAATATATCACAGACGTAACTGACATCTAAAATACTGCACTGGTTTGTTTTTAAAGTTCAGAATGCTTAATTAGATGTATTAATATTAATCAAAATCTGATTAAATTTGGCAGGTTCATTTGTTCAAGTCATTTAAGCACATAAGTTTCTAATGGGTAATAATTTATTACAGCAAGAAATTACAGGATGTGCGTCTGTCCTACTGACACTTCCATATGCTTGCAACCTTGAGTTAAAACAATTTATATACAAAATTAATTTAACACAAATAGCTCACACCCTTTTGACACTGCAAACACATTTGATATAAACAACTAAGAACATTTAAACATGAATTAATAAAACAGCTTGTATTTACTGTACACCATTTCGATGTACATAACAGTTAGTAACATCAAATTTGTGATAACCAGTGCTTGTATATAGTATTATACACACATACAGAGGGTCCTCTTAACACTATATAACACCATCTTTGTTCCTGGGTAGTAACTGTTATTTCCTAATTGCTTATGCCTCAAAAGTATAGAAAATGGATATTATTCCCCACAAACTTTACTTTTGTGACCAGGACAGGTAAATTTCAAAATACCACTATTTCCAATGAGAAAACAGACGAATTTGTGTCTTTTCGTTCACATAAAGTCAGAAAAAAACAACATATGAATCCAAATTAACATGTATTTTTACTAAAGTAATGCAAAAATGACTACAAAATATTTAGAAGTGAGTAGCTTTTCGAGATTTACGATTATACTGTATTTACAGTATAATCGTAAATCTCGAAAAGCTACTCACTTCCCAGTAGCTGAAATGAATATGTTTATACATTAGTTTATCAGATTATAGCCAAATGCAATCCGAAACATCTAGGAGGCTAGATGTGTGATGAATGTTTGGTGAAAAATAGTGAAAAATCATGACACTTGTGTTCATCGTGTAGAGTGTGATAGATAAATGAACATAATCATCGCATAAGGGTCCCTGTTTGTTTGAATGAGGACCCTAAAAATGAATCTCTTTTATCTGGAGCTAACTGCCAGACAACTTTTTCTGTGTCATGGAGAGTCACCTTTGAAGAATGGCAATTTATTCTGATATGGGTCTCACGTGGGACTTGGGTTGCATTTATAATGTGGCAATTATTAATAGGAAACCATTAGTGATTTACAAGTCCTTAATAATGTATGTTCTAGCCACTATGGAAGTCACAACAATCTTGGGACTTTGTTTGAGTATGAAATATGTAAGGGAAGCTATTAAACATGGTATTGTAAATCTAAACAAATGTTTTGACTAATGCTTCATCACTGTTGAGTTATGCATTGTGTTTCAATTGAATCTGTGTAATTTGGGAAGCTTTCCATTTTTATCTAAGTAGTGGAAAGAGTATTGTAGGGGAACAAGAAAAGGTTTACACTCGGTGTGCTAGATGTATTTAGAGTTTATGATGCTGAGAGACATACTGAAGTCAAAGGGGTGCTTTAACTCATAAGACATTATATGTTGTTTTATCTCAGGTTCAGATCCTTTTTGGTGATGTGCTGTTGCTGTCGTCACAAGAATTTTGGCCAAAACTGTACAGCTTGTAAGGCAGATGTACAGTAATGGCTGAAAGCTTTGCAGCACCCTATTGAATTAACACACTTTTCTTCATAAAGTTGAATGAAACCTGCTGGTTGCATTAACATTTTGAATTACATACCGCTTTGTAGTTTTCCATATACTTAACGAAAAAACTGAAAAAAAAGTGAAAAATGTGATGAAATCTAACATTAAGTACTGTACTGCTATTATGGCTTCCTGTAGACTTTTGCAATATCATTTTGGAGTTTATTTGATTACATGATGTATCAAAATTATGTACATATATTTACTGATGCACAATGAAAACTCAACAGTCTACATCAATAGTTCATTGGGCACATACATAATGTTAGTTACATTTTAAACAGTGAGCAGATAGCTTTGTTGATTGTTTGAGTAGTATTGTTCCTGCTCAAGTCATGTGATTTCATAAAAACACCAGGTGCTTAGTGTTTGGTATCTGAGTTAAAATTGCCAAAATTAGTTGATTAAGAATCTGTATAAATAGCCATTCAAAAAATACATGATTTTAATTAACGCAAAAACAGCAAAAGATACGACCATGCCCCGCTTGAGTAATGAAGATCGCCTGGTTGCTATCAGCATGACTGAAGACAACCTGTCTGACATAAGTTGCCCGCAGAATGAGATGTTCTGCTTCCACAATCAGCAAACTAGTCCAGAGAAACCAAGAAACCGGCTCTATGAGGGACAGGCCACGTCCTGGAAGGCAGAGGGGTCACCACATCGGCCCAGGACTGATCCGACTGATCCATCTGCATAATCGTTTTCAGACTCAGTGGCTACAGCATGAGAAATTCCAGGAAGAAATAACCCACGCATCAGCAGATTGACGGCAGCTCGCCATCTGCATGAAAATGATTTGCATGCTCGTAGGCCATTCGGGGGTAACATGTTGACAGCTGAGAGACGAAATCGCTGTCTTCTGTGGACCAGAGAACTTCTGAGGTGGTGGCAGGGAGAATGGTGGAGTGTTTTATTCACTGATGAATGTCATTTTGCCCTTGACAGACCTGATGGAAGACAACTTGTGTGAAGGTGTCATGGTGAATGTTATGCGTTGTTCAAGCCAACCAGTAAAACAAAAACGCTTTGGTGCAGATTCAGAGCGACCTTAACGCTCAGCAATACATTGATGAAGTCTTTGAGGCAACAGTTTTTCCATTCCTGCAAGCCAATCTAGAAGTGTTGATTTTCTAGCAGGGCAATGCAAGACCACTCAATGCTATGACTAGAATTGCACTACTTCAAGAAAACAATGTCAAGGTCTTGCTGTGGCCAGCTTTTTCTCTTAACCTGAATCCAGTAGAACATATGTGGGACCAAATCGCCAGTGCCATCCATAGGAGACAACTGTGATGAGCCACCTTTGCCAGCTGGCTGCAGCTGCACAGGAAGAGTAGAGGAACATCCCGCAGCAGTCTATTCAGAGGCTGATCAGGTCTATGCATCAATGGTGCCAGGTTTGTATTAATGCTAATACCTGATACTAACTTTGTAATGATTCTTTGATTTGTATTTTTGTTCACATTTTCTGTAATTTTGTTTGATATCTATGTTTAAAATATTTGATTAAACCCATTAAACCTGAGTGTTGCGTTTATTTTGTGCCTCAGTATATATACAAAAGTTTACATACCCTAATCAAAATTTATAATTTCTAGAAATTTCTCAAACACATAATTTTTTGCGTTTGTGGATGAGGAAAAAGAATTACAAGAAATAGATGTTTACAATTATTTATTTCAGTAACTGTTTTGCAAAACTCCAAAAATTCTAATTCAAAAGTATTCATACCCTGACAAGGAAAATGAAACCAGTAGCTAGTTGAAGCACCTTTAGCAATAATAACCTAATTTAAATGATTAAGATAGTTGTCAACGAGCTTTTGGCATGATTCTTTAATGATTTTGACCATTCTTCAATGCAAAATTGTTCCAGTTCATTCAAATTACGAGGATTTCTCTTGTGCACAGCCTTCAACTCATACCAAAGATTCTCAATTGGATTTAGATTGGGACTTTGACTAGGTCATCCCAGAACCTTGACTGTTTTCTTCTTTAACTGTTCTGAAGTAGATTTTGATGTTTGCTTTGGATCAGACGATTCGGAGGATGTATCTGAGGACTACACAGTTTTGAATTGCATACAGGCAGGCCTGCTGGTGCCAGGCCAACCACAGGGTTTGCTGGTGCGCAGTGAGCCAAGGACTCCCCAGCCGACCAACCCCTACCCCACCCGGGCAGCGCTTAGTCAGTTGTACACCTCCCCCTTGGAACTTCTGTCCACGGTTGGCAGTGGCATAGCTTGAATTCGAACCTGTGATCTCCAATCTATAGGATGCATCCTGCACTCCTGGAGGAGTGCCTTTACTGGATGCACCACTTGGGAGCCCCTATTATTATTATTATTATTATTATTATTATTATTATTATTATTAAAAAAAATAATAATAATAATAATAATAATTGTTTCAGTGAATGAATGAAAAAAGTGCAGGTGTATTTCATAAAGTTTAGTTCATGAGTTTAAGTAAATGTATTTGGAAAGTGTACAGTTAAAAACTTCTGTATGTGTCTCACTGCTCCTTCTCCATTGAAGAAATTATAGATGGTTTCTAATTAATTTCTTCACAGTGCACTGAGGATTGGTACTGTACTGTCACAACTCAAATCTGGTGTCCACAGATTCCAACTCAAGCACAGAAGAAAGATTGATACACTGCAGGTGTTTGCTACAGCAAACATCTCTGTTTCCAGAGCACACATATGCTTTATCGTTGCTACCAGATACTGACTGGCATCAAGCTGAAAATATGTTGTCATCTTATCAGTCTGATCTACTATTTACTGTGATACATTATCATATAAGGCATTTGCTGATAAGCCAGTCTTTATCAACAGAAATACACATTAGGGGTGCATTGTGATTACTCAAAAAATAATATCCTTTCCTAGTTGCTTATTCTGTAGAAATTGTCTTGTCTAAAAGTTATGTTCACAGAAATTTCATGATCCATTTTGTACAAGCTTAAAGCTTATCAAAATGTGTATCAAAAGAACACAATATTTATTTGACTTATTTGACAAATGTGTTTTGGGGAACTTTGTCTTTTGTGTTAATAATCTGCTGCCATTGGCTGCTGTCAAACACTGCATTAGTGGTACAAGGCATTTTCTCAGTATTTTCTGATCAGGCTATAATTATAAAACATACTGAAAAGGTCTAATCAAAATGTATTGCCTTTACCTGTGTCTGATTTCTGTATGTGCACAGAGGGATTCCCGTGCAGAAATGATCTACGTACAAATGGTAGCCCAGGTTTAGGAGGGGAAAAACCATATTCCACACAATTCTTTCAGTGGTCTGGAACCATGGGGGGCAGCCAGGCGGCTCAATCTGAGAGTCCTTCCCTGTGTAAACTCTGAAAGTATGAGTGTATCCAGTGGAGCTCTCACAGAGCTTGTATAGTTAAATCCAATAACGGGCACGTTTCATAGGAATATGCTGTTTAAAAATTGAGTAGATGAGGGACTCATCCACAGATATATTTTAGCCAGGTACATACATTTCTTCAAATTTATTCTGTAGATGATCGAGAAGTGGTATAAAAAGCCTATCACATTGGGGATGGTCCCACAGGAGAGCCTCAGAATTAGCATTGTAATGTAGACATTTTAAAATTAATCGGAATCTGTCCCGGCTCATGGTAGACTACAAAATTGGGCAAGCATGGATTGGGTTGGTGGACCAATATAAATTTAATCTAGGTTTATCCCCCAGTCCCATCAGAAGGGATAAACCCCAGAACTTGTTAATTTCTATTACATTAGTGGGGAGCCACTTGTGCACCCTAGAATGTGGACCCAGGTTGTCTGCATGTTGTGCCATGTATTGTTGGGCATACATATTAGTTTGGGTAACCAAATACTGAAAAAGGTTGTCAGTGATGTCAGTGGAAAGGTTAAGTGGGGTAAATTTAGTTGTGTTCACATAGGTACCCGGTGTGCCAGAAAAAGGAGAATTTTGTGGCTGGATGATGTTAGTGGGAGTCTATTTTTATATATATAATACAGTGATATCCTATACAATTATATATGTTGTGAGGAGAGAAGATAATTTAAATAAATAAAACGCAAAGAAATGTCAAAGTCAAGTCATTTTCACAGTTGCAATAAAATATATTTTTTTACATTTTTTTTTTTTTTTTTAAATGGAGCAAAAGAAAAATAAATTAAAACCAAGAACTCCAATCAAGTCATTTTTAGGTCATGGGGAAAGGAGAGAGAAGAAAAAAAGCATATATAGTATAAATTGACCCCCCCCCCCCCCCCCAAAAAAAAAAAAAAAATAAAAAATAAAAATCCTGGTCAAATTGTAGAGAGAAATGGGGAGAGATGAAGAAATATACACCCTAAAAATAAATGTAATCAATTTCAATCAATATTGTTGTTTAAAATATGATGAAAAGAAAGAAATCAAATGAACAGGAAAAAAATACAATGATGAATAAAAGTTTTTTGGGGGATGGTAGAAAGATTAAATTAGATCTAATATAAAATTATAAAGTAAAAAAGATGAACACAGGGATTACAAAAAATAAGATACAGTATTCGAAAAATATGTAAAATAGCTCAATCCTATGCTCAAACTCACTAGCCTAACAGTTTCTCTCCAACCAACTAAACCAGACACACCAAGTCTGAGATATAAGTAGGGTTACCATATTACAGATCTTCAAAAAGAGGACACTACCCAGGAGGGTTGCTGACGGGTGACCAATTATTTTTTTAAGTTTGGCCTTTCATTGTGCAAAATGAACACGGAAAAACTAAATTTATACTAAATACTTTGAACATCTGAAAATGATTAAAAAAAGAAGTATAATGGCCTGCATCAAATAAACACAACTCTTTACAGTCAGTACTTGGCAATCAAAAAAGTCTTTGCAAGACAACTGTCAAATCTGTGCACCAAACATCTGTTTCATACTGTGCTTCTTTTTGTGCCCATTCATATTTCTCTGCAGAGTGTATCTTTCTCAGCAGTGGTTGAAGTAGCTCTAAAAGTCTTTGCAAGATGTGTGCGTGAAGTTGTGCTGTACGAGCAGGCTCCCTTTCAGAGACACAACAGTCAAGTTGTTCCTTTCCTTTGTCCACTAGCTTTGCATCAGTGAAAAAACTTGCTCTACATTTGCATTGTGAGAGGGAACAGCAAAGAACTGTGCAATACAGTATGAGAAAGTGCTGAATGACATTCAGTGTTTTTGGACCTGTCAAAATATTTGGCCTATTTTTGGAGTGCTAACAAGTTCTTGAACTCTTCGGCACTTTTACAACCTTTCATTCATTTCTTGAGATTGCAAGATTGCAAAGCACTTACCTAAACAACAAAAAAACATTTTAAATTTGGAACTCACTGTAGCTTGTGTTTAGATTATCGTCTGTGCCTTGCTGCAGTTTGACATTCAAGCAACATCTACGTATTTTAAGTGATGGAAACTGAAACTTTAAAAGTATTTTTAAATAATTTTCTTAACCACCAATACAGTACTGGTAGCATTTTAATAGCAAACTGAATTTATCTTACGTACCGGTATTTAAACCTTAGTGTTTCCAGAAATATATTTAAGGGGAATTCTCATACCTTCATTAAATATATATATATATATATATATATATATATATATATATATATATATATATATATATATAATATATATGACAATGCCCTATTTTACATACCTGATTACAATGAGATTGAATTGTTGAGAGAGGTTTATTAAGCAGTGTGTGTCCAATACATCATACCGTTGTTATGAATAAATATTGACATTGGTCTGAGAGTTTTGCCAGCTCAGGAGTATAGAATTAATGTTTGCTTTCAGTGGAATGAATTTGTCCACATCCTTTAAAAATGTGAACATATAATAACCTACGGACTGGAAAAGTAAATGACAAATTATTTTGTACAGTTAATAATCATGATTAGAGATGAAAAAGTCAAACTAAGGCCTTCCCCTATCATTACTCCATGTATCAGAAATTGACCAACACATTTGCCATTTTGTGGAAAGAAATTAAATACAATTAAAAGAATAAATTAATTGTATAGATATTATATATATATATATATATATATATATATATATATATATATATATATATATATATATATATATATATCAAATATATATATATCAGTTCCGTTATCTTAGTGGTTTAACTGATATTTATCATTGGATGTTTTGAATTGTGAAAGAACCTATTTAGTATACCTTATCTGGTGCTGCTAAGAATGTCACTTAGCGTAGCCATGCTTTTCCATTAAACACTCTGCCTTAGCTTTATTCTTATCCACCATTTCAACAGTCATACTACACTTAGTTTGGATATACAGTATTTTCAGGGTTGCATATGGAACACGAAGTTCTGGTGTAACACGTGTGCATTTTCACTTGTATATTTATTCCCTATTAGTATTAGGATTGCCTTAATTGCCTTGCTGTCCGGTAGCTTTTCTTTGATGCAGTTCTGTTGTTGTTTAATTGACATACCTGGTACCTTTTTATATGCTGCAAGTTGTGTTAATTCTTTCTATTTAAATTCTTTCTTTTATATTGTTAATTATGTAATTGGCAGCTAATGTCTATCTTTAAACAAGAAAAATGTCTTGTGTAAAATGCTTTTTTGGGTTTCTTTTTGCTCAGTTTTTTTTTTTACTTGAATAAACTGGGCTTTTCACCTGATGTCATGCAAATGAATGGGAAAGGTGGAGGTTATGTAAATTAGCTATACGTAAAAAGTACTCATGCTGTTTTTGAAGATTACTAGTTAAAAAGCTAACTACCTTGTGCCAGGTTGGTTAATAATGTGTTTTACTGCTCTTGCCCAAATTGTTTTTCAAATGTCATTTGAAACTGACCAACAAGTATTGACTTTTTCATCTCTAATCATGATTATTAATGGTACAGAATAATTTGTCATTTACTTTTCCAGTCCGTAGGTTATTACATGTTTACATTTTTAAGGTTATGAGCACATTCATTCCACTGAAAGCAAACATTAATTCTATACTCCTGAGCTGGCAAAACTCTCAGAGCAATTTCAATATTTACTCATAACAACAGTATGATGTATTGGACACAATTGCTTAATAAACCTCTCTCAACAATTCAATCTCATTTTAACCAGGTATGTAAAATAGGGCATTGTCAGGGAGTCTGGGGTTTGTGAATGACAGTTCTTTGTGTTTTTGTCTCAGTTTTATGAATTATTCTATTTGTCCCTACTGTATGACACAGTGAATGGTACAGCAGGCTGTTTATCAGGCCAAAACAGCCTGGAAACCCTCTTTAGGTTGTACCACTTTCAATAAGAGTGTGATAACAGTACATGAAGGAGAAGACACAATAGTTTTTATTTCCCAACCAAAATCGGGACTAACAACTGTTTTATCAAAAGCAGGCAAAAACAGAACTGCACATAACAATACTCATTTAGTCAGGAGTGAATCTTATAATACTAGTTGAGGTTTATTTCTGTTATGTGAGCTTGTTTTGCATGTTGTGTGATATTTTATACTGAAACTAAAAAAAAAAAAAAAAAAAAAAAAAAGTGCACAATTAAAAAAAAAAAAAAAAAACAGTAGAAAAGAAAAGTGTTTCTGTTCTTTTGACAAGTTGTGCTTTTCAAGGGCTCTTAAGAATTCCTTGCTTTTCAATTTTTTTAGTTTAGTAACATTCACAGGTGTTGTGGTTTTAATGGATTTCAAGGTTTTGTAAATTCGCACATTTGTATCTATATTTGGATTTTCAAATATATATCCCAGTTTATAATTGAAATATTTTCTGTTATATTTTGTAATAACTATTGTAGTTTGTAACAAAGCTCTCTACACTAGAACATAGTTTTCATTATCTAATCTTCCATCCTAATGACTGTAAGCATGTTAAAAGAAATACCTCATACCTCATCAGAAAATACTGGAACAAACAATTTAAATCAAATTTTACTGAATTACAGGGCTGTTTCAAACAGCAGCTATACAATTCTAAAGAATTCCACATGGACCTCTTTTCAGTTATACCAAATAAAGGTACTGTAATTTTGGGTCAGAAGAATTTCATTAAGATGCTTGATGTGAATCAAAGTTTAATTTATTACTACAATGTGAATTAACTATAAAGGTCAACAAAGCTTCCACCTTTGTCTTTTGAGCTGGCATCCAATTAATTATATTGACACTGTAACTCAGGATTGAAAGAATTCATGAGAACACTTACAATATAAAACCAGGTGTCAGTCATGACTAGAATGTGAAGGTGCCTCAAGGTCAAACAGAATCTCCTTTATCTAGTAATGATCTGCCATTTCTCAGCAGTAGGACTCATTAACGAGGCAATTAAGGCCCTATTACTGGCATGTTTGTTTTGTTTTTGTAATTCAGATTTCTTATTTTTGTTCATCTGGATAAATAGAAAATCCAAACATGCAGACTAGCGTAAAGAATGATTTAATAAACACTGAAGATTGATCAGGTGTCAAAGGTGAACAAGCCCAAAGTGTGAAGGTTTAATATGTTTTTGCCCTTTAAAAATCTGGATTTCATCCTTCCTTATCTAATATGGAGGGGTTTAAGGAGAGCAATCCACATATTTTCCCTTCTGAAGTTGGGAGCTTTGAAACACAAGATCAGTGTGGCTTTTAATGAACCTGTTATATACTGTTTTAATATGCTAGTAGTATTCCTGTTAATATAACACTGTATATGAAACACATGTTTAAAAAAAAAAAAGCACATATCAAATAGAGGCAGACCATGGGTATCTGAAAACCTGGATACATGGATTATTTATTTGTGAATTTACAGAAATTGTACAAAATATGACAACAATGCATTACTGTGCAGCTAACTCCACAACATGGAGCACATTTCTGGTAGCAATAAACGATTCAATCTGGGATGATTTTGTTGTTATCTCATAGAAGAGGCTACACACATCAACAGATCTAAAAAGAGGAAGGTATGTGTACTATACACAGTATTTAACTTTTTTTTTCATATACAAAAATCAATAACTGTGTTAAATTCAAGATGTTTATTATTATTATTATTACAAAAATATGTGGTGTGCCCGGTTATTTTTTACAATGGGTACGTGGTTCCAGGTTTTCTACATTGGATTAGGGTTAATCTACAATATCAACAGCACATGGTTAAAAGATTGAAAAAATGAAATACTACATAAGGTGCTTGAAGATTACATGCATCTGTCTTTTTTTAGAAAGTTCATTAAAAGTAATCACTTCTACTACACAGGGGAGTAATAAGCAATGTTAAGTCAACAGTGGTTTATAACTTCTACTCAGCAGGTCCCAGCAGGACTCTTCAACCAATGTGAAGGATCTGATGAGCTGTTTAAATCCTGATCCAACAGATAATACAAAAGAATCTTGTCTTCAATTAAAACCCAGTCTGGGTTGATACTTCTCAACTTTCTAAGCTTTAAACATACTGGTTTTTGCACCTTTCTAACAAAGGGGTCAAAGGCTTGCTTTTTTTTATTGTTTTGCAATATCTTAGGAATCGAAATTCAATAATCTTAGGGCAGCCACTTTTCACACCCTGTACTGTTAATGAATACCTGGATAGTATGTAAAGCAGGTTGTTATCAGTAATCTATGTGAATGATCAGTACTGTAGGTAAGTCAATACAAATACTTTTAGTAACAGTAAAAGTCTTAAAATCACAAAATAACTATAATTTCTCTCTTTGCCTTCTCATACAGTAAGTGGAATCCTAGTTCTTATTTACAAATACATATTCTTCATTGAAGGTTTAGGAGAACAAGAATGAGTACATGGCCTCAGCCAATCCACATTGGCACCAGCATCTACCCAGCCATGGCCTGCACCCAGGATGACACATTTAAAGCAACAGTTGTTTGTCTGTGAAAGGCTGTGATGTCAGACCAAAAGAAAACACACAGCACTGTGAGTGATATGGTAAATGTGCTTGCTTGTGCCGGTTTATTGCAAAACAAAAGATTTATACAAAACAGCATGCCAAAACAGGACACGGCACTTGAGCCAAAATAAATAGACAAACAAAATATACTAACACTAAACGGACAGACAGAACAGTGGATGAACAGACAAACAAGTACTATGCTGGAGCTTCCAGCACGCTGTAGCAATTGTTAAATTAATTCTCTTTCTCTCACCCGTTCTCCACTTACGAACACACAACCCTGAGTGGGTGAAAACATGCTGCTTTTATGCAGCTTTACCGAGACTCGATTGCTAATCAATCATTTAAATGGAGTCTCGGTACAACTGCTCGTGAATTAATTTAGTGCAATTTCCCGTGCTCACATATTATTACATTTTACCTGCACATGAAGTGCTGTGCAATTCGCATGCCTAAATACAAACATACATTTAAAATCACTCATGCTCCACAGACCCATTTATATCCCGTGCACCAATACCTATACACCAACATTAACACACCACACGCCACATATAACACACAAACACACACGGGCAGGGCACATTGCCACAAAGGCGCAGAGGAATTCCTTGCAAACCTGGAAACCACTGCTGTCCTCTCAACATCTGAAGCCACGTCATCGCCCACCGAATTTTGCTCCGATCCCGTCCACAGAGAACATGGAAACAACTCTGCTGATCTAGACTGTTTACTACTGGGACCCCAGTTCTGAAACAGGGCTACCGTACACATACGGATGGTAAACTTCCTATCCTCCCTGTGATTTTAACAATCAGGATTACACTGGCTTTGATTTATGATTTATTCTTGACCTGTAGTCTAAGATTGGACTAACACCATACCTTTGAATCTAACCTCACAGGTAATTACAGCTTTAAATTAGTTTGTCAGTTTATTGTATGCATGATTATTTTAGTCAATTATTAAAGGTGTAGACACTTGTTTTAAACTTTGTTTAATTTTATAACTATTTTTGTACAAATTGATGTTAATTGTAAAGTGTTTAACACTCCCATAAGGGACTTCTGTACTACAGATGTGCATTGCTGTCAGAGTCATGGTTCCCAACAGCTTTGAGTTTTCTCCAACCAGAGAGGCTGTTGTGATAACCTACACACTTTTGAAGGAGGTTTTTATTTATTTTTGTATTACTGTCTTTTGTTAATAGTGTTTTGTTTACTGCTTTTTTCAGAGTTCGCATTTGTCTTTGTGTTTTTTACATATATCCCATGAGTAATATTTGACCGAGCTTTCTACGTATTGCTCTTTGTTTTCTTTATTACTTATTGTTAGACTATATGTCAGGCAGAGATGTGTGTCTGATCAATCCCCGTCATTGACGCTGATCCTGGTTGACATTAATGTTGTTTCCTGGAATGTAGGTCTGAACTCCCCACTGAAATGTAAAAAGCCTAGAATATTTCCCAAATTCTATAGCCCTTATCCAAGTAACACACTTTAAAGTTAGCGATGCCCACCATTTTCAGAACAAATTGTATAAAACTGCTGCTTACTCTTGCGCTTCAAATAAAACCAGTCCAGCGGTGATGATTCTGGTCATTTTATTTACATAATTACTGCCTTCAACAACAGAAAAATCTGCTTTGCATCAGTATATGCTCCCAACAAACATGACGCAAACTTTCTAACTGGCGTCTCCAACACTCATCAATTTTCTCCATGATCTGAATGTGATTGATGTATAGAGTTAAAGAAATACTAATGTGAAAGATTGTACTTTTTTTTTCAACTAGGCGTACATCCTATTCCCGTATAGACTATATTTTTGTTTCCCCTGTACTTTTTAATTGCGTGATTGCCACAAAGATCCTCCTCATTATTATCCCTGATCATGCCACAGTATTTTATTTATTCTCTTGATATGATAAACAGCAGCATTCCGCTAGATGGTGCTTTAACACCACTTTATTTCAGAACGCTGAATTTTTAAAACAGCTCAATCCCAAATTAAGAGTTCCTTTCAACTTAACTCAATCTCTATGGGAGGTGACCAAATGTTTCCTGAGAGGCAATTGCACTACATTTGCTCCTCACCTGAACTCTTCACGAAATTAAAAGATAACAGAATTATAAAAAGAAACTGTGACAATTGAAACTCAACACAAATTTTATTTCCCTGAAAAAAAACTACCAAAAAACTTAAAAATGAACTTAACTCCTTATTACTTGCTCTGAGGCTGAAACAAAATAAATGGCTATTGATGCTATCAAAGCAGTCAGGACTCCTGACACCTGGATCATCTAAAGATCAATGGTGCTTTCCAGGTGCATTTTTCCCATTTATGTGAATCTGAATTTCAAATCTATTTTGCCTTTAAAGATTTTTTGAATAACCTAAATTTGCCCAAACCTACTTCTGAACAAAGTCAGCTTCTGGATTCCCCCCTCACTCTAAAGGAGCTTGAAGAAGTACTCCTGTTAATGCAAAAACGTAAAGCTCCAGGATTAGTAGGTCCCCTTATTATGACTCCATTAATTATGCATAGAGACCAGAAAACTGCACTGATTTCTCTCCTATTCAAAAATAATAAAGATCCATATGAATGTACTAGCTATAGACCCATCTCTCTTACTGGATTAATGCAGCTGTTAAACTGTATGCCAAAAATATTAGTTGCCAGAATAGAACCCTATATAGGGAATCTGATCAGTTTTGACCAGACTCGATTTCTACAATGCTGCCTAGCCTCAGATATCAGATGTTTACTTCACATAATACATGCTGCTGAATCTGATCATAGCCAATGTGCCATGTTTCTTTAGATGCCAAAAGGGCATTTGATCAGATAGAATGGGACTATCTATGAGTAGTTTTAAAGCATTTTGGGTCAAAGCCATTATCATTATTTATATGATAAAAACTATAAAATTCCACTAGCAGTGGTCCAGTCTGGAAACCGACATTCCCAACCTTTTTCTTTGGAAAGAGGGACATGACAGGGATATCTGCTCCCCCCCCCCCCCCCCCCCCCTTCTTTTTTGCTCTGTCATTTGAGCCTTTGGCTCTCTGGGAAGACCCCACGATTTCTCCTATCAAGATCAAGGGGACTAAACATTACATTTCTCTGTATGCTGATGACGTCCTGTCTGACATACCAAACTCAATTCCACGGATCTTGAACTTATGTAGTTGGAAGGAAAACTATCTGGATACAAAATTAACCATTCAAAATCTATGCTTATGCCTGAACGCAACAGCCAGAAGCACTGCATTCCCACCCACTATAAGCATCTGCTCTACTTTTTCTCAAATCTGTAAAGAAAATGACCTTAAGCTAAAACAAAGAATTAGTTTAGACCGGCAGAGATGGTCCACACTCCAGTTCTCCTTACAGGGGAGAGCATCAACAATTAAAATGAACATTCTTCCCAGCATAAATTTCCTACTCCCTATTCCACCACCTCGAGAATATTTTGAGGAAATTCACTCTGTGATGTCTAGATTTATATGGAGACCTAAGTCCCTTGGTGGTCTGTCTCTTACTGGGCTTTTCAGATTAGGGCACTGAGGACCTGGATAGACTGTAACTCTTTAGTGCCATGGCACCAGGCAGAGGAAAAAAAGTGTGCCCCCACACAGAATGCAGGACCTCCTTTTCTCTGGTATAAAACTAAGAATCACCAATCTTAGATTTTGACTGATCATTTCCAATTCCTTAAGGCTATGGGCAAATATAGAAGTTGATTAATCTTTCTTTAACCCAGCAGAAAATGTTACTTGCAGGATTAATGGCCGTTAGCAAAGCCATATTGGTAAATCCTAGCACTGCACCACAACAGTTGTGGTTGGATATGTTTAGAGACATAGTCCAATTGGAACATTCCACAGTTTGTTTAAATCAAACCCACGCTGCAACACTTCATCCGTGGAGTTTGGGCTCTGCCAATCTCTTAATAGCATAATGCTTTTTCAGTTCATTTTAATTTTTTTTTTTTTTTATTTAGGTCCTTACATGTGAGCTCTCATCATTGAAATATATAGTTCTATTTTATGTTGTTTTGTTCTTGTTTCTCTATGTGTTTTGGATTTTTTGTTTGTTACCATGTCCTTGGTTTTATTTTTATTTTACAACTGATCACAAAAAAAGGTTGCATTTACTAACCGCTCAGATTAATTATGAAGACATTAAAATGTTTAATAAAAAAGCTGGATTGCCGTTTTATTCACTCAGGGTTTCTCATCCAGGAGTTATTACATAACATATTAGGTTGGTGGCTTTAATTTCATTATATTACCAGGATAAAATATATTTGATGTGATACAAATGTTAAATGTAATTTACAGCCTATCTGAACACAGCGGTGGCCATCTTTTATGGCAAGCCAAATTATTACTCAGAGATATCTCAAATTCATTATACTGTAGATATCTCAATATGTGAAGATATCTCTAAATCATTTTAAGATATCTCTAATACATATCCTCGTGAAATGCATGTTTATAAATTTCTAATCGTTTTACAAGAATATTCTAAATAGAGATTTATTTCAGGATAAGTCTAAATAATTTCTATAGAGATTTAGTACTAAATTATGATATATATATATATAATATATATATATATATATAATATATATATATATGCGATTATGCGATGTTATGTGTATATTGTCCCCTTCATTAAACATTTTACACGCTAGTTCAATGTGTAATTGTTGCTGTATTTTATTAAGAATATGTGCTTTTAACATTTTTGTCTAGTTAGTTATTTATTCTTTATTATAAGCTTAAATTAAACATTTTACACCATTTTAGATCTAGAATAACTGTGTATAGAATTAATTGTTTTTAGCATAATTTGGACCTGCTGAATCCAAATTTGCTTGTCACCAAGCTGTATTTTAACCCTTTGCTGTCTATTTATTCAGCACCTGTCGGGCGCATCAGGTCCAATTTATTTTCAAACACGCTGTTTATTTTACATGTGCTGTTTAAAAGTAATTTTATTCGAAGTAAAACAGGTTTAAAAGGCACTGCATATCAACGGGACTCTCAATACTGCATCTCCAGCCCTGCCCCACCCCTTGTTCGCTATATTTTATCACCAAACTCCTCAATAATGAGATCCAAGTCATTATTTTATTACTATAATATCTCTGTTATTTCTGTGGTGAAGGGTCTATGTGTATTGCTGAAATCTTCTTTTGTTTGACTTCTCTAGGCTCTTATTGGTCTCACTTGGCCATTGAAAGAGAAAATTGTAATGTTGGACCTGGTCCCACATAGGACCGCAAACTGTTAACTCTTTGACCCTCAAAATTGCCACCAATATTTATGTGACACATATTAGGTATTACAGTATTATTTTGTTTAAAGCTCAGTAAAAACGTTTTTAACATAATTCCAATCTGCTGAGTGTAAATTTGCTTGTTACCAAGTTATATTTTAACCCTCAAAATTGCAAATGAAAATAACCACCATCATTTACATGACACATATTATTATGAAGTACAATAGCAATATGTACACCGAATATGAGGGAAACTACAACACTGTAGTGCACGCAAAAGCTGTTGATATGGCCTATATCATTAGTCATGAAAATGACAACCCAAGAAGTGCATGGAGACATTTCAACCAAATACACAAGACCACAGAACCAGAAATTAAAATAATAGTATATGTGCCAATTATTCAAGCCCCTGCTCATGAGCAAGACACCCTCAATACTGTTGTAAAGAGATGTAAACATGTGTCATCAGTTCTTGATCAACCATATGTTTTTCTGACTGTTGACAAAGCTCTCTATTGTAAGCTAATGGAACTTAAATGGGCCACTCCAGATTACAGACAATGGCTTATTCCATGACCAGGAGGCCTCTATATATCAATGAACTTTCAAAAAGTAATTTGTCAGCAGACATTGGCTTCAGGTCTGGCAGATGCCTCGGTTGAGAGTGGAGTATTAGGACCAAACTCAACAGAACATGTTATGAATGGCAAGTCATATGCTAGAGCTATGTGAGTCCACAAGTTGTCTTCTCAAGCATTGTGGCACACCCTTCTTCCTCATCTCATGGAGCACATAGCTAAACATGACCAAGAACTCAAAGATGCTATTGTTAAAGCTGATCATTCAAATTCTTATGATGATATTGTGGCTCTTTTTATTTCACAGAGATTTCAAACACAGATATCTGCATTTCTGACATGCAAGCTGAAGGCAGTGTGAACTTTCAAATTTAGTGGGAGTCTATGTAAATGGTAGCCTTACTGCTCATGTTCACATGATCCCAGCCAGACAGAAATTGGGAGCTGCATCCTGTCACCTACAAATGCATGCTGCCATTCTTCATGAGATGTGATCACACTAACTATGCAAGGTGGGGTGCAATATTCATAGCTGAAATGCATCAACTACCAGCTGCAGTGCTTGAAGAGTTTCAGCAAAGAAACTTTGTTGTAAAGAGATCTAATCAAAAGTTTAACCAAGCTGACCCAGATCAGAGTCAAGAGTAGCTTAATGGCATTGGAAAAAAAGGAGGTGGAATTGTAGCCATCACAATGACTCGCTCAGCATTTAGCAGATGGGCTTTGTCTTACAACTTAAGAACCCATATTGCAGCAGACACCCGGACAATGTTTCATGTTGACTTGGAAGATCAACTGGTCCACACTGAGTCAAGTAAGTCAAGGAGACAACATGATGATGATGATGATGAGAATTCACTCGCAATAACCTTTCAAAGGTTTAAAGTTTTCTCTGGGGAGGAGCCTCCTCTTTCATGACAAAGTATTGCGACTAAAGATCTGGCTACTGAAGCCATCCAAGATGCTCTGCTGAATGCAAACACCTTAGGCCAAAAGCAGCTGGAAGGTTTTGTTGAGAAATGGCTTGTGACAAACGAGGGGGAGCCTGGCCACATGCACTTTCATGATCCACAGCCAAAAAATAAATCTCTAATTTTCTCCAACTGTGTGAAGTTGGGAATGAAGTCAAAGGAAAGTCCACAATCATCAAGGCAGACAGAAACATTCTCCAACAGCTTATTACAGCATATGAAGCTGGCAGGACTGTTAATGCCCCTGCCTTTGGTGTTAGCACAGACTAATGACAGTCTATGGACAGGAATGAAAGCACTACTAGCAGATGCATTGACCACTGATGTTCACTGTCCACCATCTGTGACCCTTGCAGACATTAGCTGTCTTGTGATGGATGCACACTCTTTGGTTCAAGCCACTGGAAAGCCACTTAGAGCTAAGACATTTGGACACCTGGCCAACATATTCATACAAACCATTCTTAGAATGGGCACAGACTTTCACAGAATTGGTGTGGTCTTTGATAGATATTACAAAGAATTGATTAAGTGTGGAACAAGGCAAAAGTGATCCAGATGTACAAGACCCATCAGGAGGGTGGGTAAAGGTAGGGATGTAATTGGAAGAATTTCAAGCACTGAATAAATGGACCGCGAAAGGGTTAAATAATAATACCTGAATCTACACAATGATGTGTAAAGTGTAGGTAAACCATGGGGTTCATCTCGAAATAATAATACTAATAATAACACACACTTTATACACACATGATCACAAGTCCAATAGTGAGTGCTCCTTGTGCAAGTGGTGATTTAATACAATAATCGTTGACAACAGTAGTGCAGTGTAGTCCAAGTTTGATGCTGGCTTAGCGCGACAGCTCCTGGATATTTAGCCATCTAGAATAACAAATAACAACAGTTAAACAGATAGATAAGACAACACTAAACACTCACGATACTTTTTTGTTTTAACATCCTTTACAGGTCTTTCTGTAACCATAACAAAGGAACAGATTGCTCGGCCACATCCCTTGATATACCTTCAGTCACGCCCCCTTCGGTAGCAAGTGCAATCACCTGTCCTCCAATCCATGACTGGCACATCACCAACTGCATTAAGGCGATGACTTCAGGTATTGTGACTCTACCCCCTTTCTGGATGCCCGACTTCCAATTGAACCTGGAATGAACTGCCAAACCATCCAGTCCGGGGCACACTGATCCTGTTATACCCTGCCCTCACAGGTCAGGAGGGAGATTTTTGACTAGGATTTATTTGGTTTCTGTCACACTGGCACATCAAAGAAACCTAAGTACTTTCCTATTCATGATATTTGTGAAAAATGTAAATTCACACCTGCAGTTCTGGAAACTCTGTTTCCATTTCATACACTGACTGGTTGTGATACAACATCTTACATTGTTGGTCACAGCAAAAAGACAGCATTGAAGGTGTTTAAGAAGCACCATCACCTTCTGACGCACCTTGGTGAGAATAACCCCGGAAAAGATGAAAAGTGCAGAGGAGTTTATTTGTAAATTGTATGGCCTGTCAGAGATCTACAGCATGGACAGAGCATGTGCCATTTTGTTTACACGCTTGAGGTCATCGCAAGCTCTACCCTCAACAAGTGATGCTCTGATGTTACACATACAGAGATCTCATTATCAGGCCTTTGTCTGGAGACAGTCTCACCGCTTAAATTCAGTGCTTTCTTCCCAACTACCATAGGATGGAAAAATGAAGATCTACAGTATATTTGTTGCCTCAGCTAATGTCACTGCCACTCATACCAGAAGATTGCATTGAGGCAATATTCTGCTACTGCAAAAGTGGATGCAAGAGTCAGAGATGCAAATGCAGGAAAGCATATCTTGTCTGCACTTCCACTTGCAAATGTGCAGAGCTTGAAAAAGGCTGTGCCAATGTACCTGATAGTTAATAGTAAGTTTATTGCTTTATTATTATTATTATTATTATTATTATTATTATTATTATTATTATTATTATTATTATTATTATTATTATTATTGTGGTTATTTATTTGGTTGAGTTGTGGTGTTTATATGGTTTATTTTATTTGTTTATTTGATTAATTTAGATTGCACAAGATTATACTTTTGTTTTGTTCACCATTTTGCATGTTATTGATTTGGTTGGTTTCTTTTTTGCATTTTTTCTGTGGGTTGAGCGGAGCTGCATCTCCAGCCACCCACGCCTCCTGGTACAGCTGCGACTGTAATAAAACCAAGCTTCACCTGTATCTTTATAAAACCATCTTGGTTGTTCATTGAAAGGATATTGTGACATATGTAGTATAGTACATATAGAAAACTTTTTGCCTGGGTTATAAACTTTCCCAGGTTTAGTTGCTATTTGCCCTTGCCTTATTGGTGAGGTGTTACACTAGAATTCATTACATTTTCTATACTCATTGATCCCTTTCAAATGGCCATTTCAGTTTTGTACAGCTCCTACAATATATTGTGCTGTTTCAGTCTCACATTCAGAGCCATACTGTACATGATTCTAAACCCTATGATTCATTTGGAAATTGCAATTTTCTGCTACGTTAAGTTAAAATTAATACAGTGCAATACCTGCAAGATTTATTGGGTTGTCTAGTTTTTGTAAAGACCACCAGCGGGCAGCCTACAGCCCATAAATATTAAAACACACGTTTAAAAAATAAATGTGTTAAAAGGTAACTTGGTTTGTGCTTCAGTGAGAAATGCAACAAACACACAACTTTGAATATTATACTTGGCCTTTCATTCACTCTGTAGCATTTGCCTTTTGTAATTTTACTTGGTTCACAGGGGAAATGTGACAGTTATGAAATTAAAAATAAATATGTTTCATAATAGGACGTCACATGGCTTATAAACATAAACGTGGGTGGAATACAACTCTGCTTCTAAAAAATGATAAATTGGTTGTGAGTGATGCTGTGTTCTTCTTCCTGTCATGGCTTATATCAGATCTTAATGCCAAAAGGGACCTGGACCAGAGACGTATAGCATTCAAAACATGTTTGTTTGCATTTGGTTTCTTTATTTCATACAGCACCTTAGTTTACAAGGGCTCAACATTGACTGGTAATTCTCTTACAAAAGGGGTCTTGATTCAATGTCCTTCCTCATTTTTCCCGAAACATCAACATTTAAAATATAATCATGATTTATCGTTACTATATTTTCATATACAATGGCACCTATTGTTGTCAAAATACTGTATAGTCTACGGAAGTCTCAGATTCTTCATTTATGTTTTAGGAAAGGTAAGATTTGATTTAATTTAATTATATACACATTTCTATCATTGATCAGATTGAGCACAATTAATGTAAATCAAGTGTATGATATTAATAAGGCTAAAATACTAAAACAATCAACATTCCCTCAAGCAAGCATGCATCAGTAAGTTAATTAGTTTAATCTAGTACAGGCACCCATTTAGCTCTAAAATGACTGGTCATTGTACCTGACAGTAGTGATGCTAATATTCTTCCAGTATAGTCAGAATGCTGTAAGAGATATTTGCTTTGACCTGTGGTGAGCCAGCTCCATCAGACACCTCAGGCAAGCCTAAAAGGCAATTGATGGCACTAAATATCAATTTCCCAATGTTTGGGAGTCTTTCATCTGTGTGTCAGAAACCAGAAATGTTTTCCCTGTCTACTAGAAGACTATATTATGAACATAATGTTAACTATACAATAAATAATTTAAGGTTGTTTCACTTTTTTTTTTTTTTAATTGCATTGCAAGCATAAGATTAACTGTATTGACCATGCCAATACACCTTAGAAAAATAAATAAATAAATAAATAAATAAAATAATATATGTATGCCTTGCATCCTTGACAATCTCTTCCATAAGGTAGCCCTGTGTGACACCTGAAAGAATAACTGTATTAGGGAGTCTGTGATATATTAAAAAAAATGTGCATTTTCTTGGCACTTTATTCTGCATCTGGTCATTTCTCAGGTGGACACTGGAACAATTTTTAAAGTGGGGGTGCTGAAAGCCATTGAACAAAACTGTAACCGGTATTTATGAAGTAAACCAGGCAAAGCCAGGGGGTGCTACCCCTAGTTCCAGTGCACCTGCCCCTGCCTGTAAATTTAAGTGGTTCTAAAATGTATATGCAGTACTTACACAATATGAGGCTATGTGGTCCAGTGGTTAAATAAAAGGACTTGGAACCAGGAGATCTCTGGTTCAAATCTCAGCTCACTCACTGACTCAGTGTGAGACCCTAAGCAAGACACTTAACTTCCTTATGCTTTACCTTTCAGGTGAGACATTATTGTAAATGAATCTGTAGCTAATGCATAGTTCACACACCATAGTCTCTGTAAGTTGTCTTGGATAAAGACATCTGGTAAATAATAATAACAGTGCACCTTTTACTGCACAATTAGCAATGTCTATAGTCTTTGCTTGTAGTAAGGGCACATTTTCTCAAATTTTTGTTTAGACATTACCCTACTGGGAGTTGTGATGATGTGTATGTGAGGCACATGAGATAACGCTCCACAATTTTACTGTCAGACAGAAATCACTTGATTTTAGTTAAATTTGATCTCTAGTAACATAGATCAAAGTTTACAAGCCTTATCATTGGCTGTCTGCTGTATTTTTTATTTTCAGTTGAAGAATGACTTTTGATGGTCTGACAAAATAGGTTTATCTTCAGTATTTGTTAGAAATCATCAATGCATGTGACATTCCACTGTGGATCAGTCAGAACTGTTCAACATCATGTCACCATGGACTGCATTTAGGTGTATATCCCAGAGCTGTGTTGAAGGGAATGTACTGATTCATTTTGGTAGAGGACATCTTCTATTATCTTTTGAACTGGAATTTTTTCACAATGAACCTCTCCTGACCCCTTTGCTTTGTAGAACTTGTTTTTCCAAGGAAGGTCCAAAAGAATGGCAGTGAATTTTAACATTTAGTTAAATCAGAATGTGTTTGTGTGATTGTGCTAAAGTTGTACCAATACTACTTATTCACCAGCCTCAATCCTTCTCTGAAGGAGTGAATATATGTATTTACAGTACACTTAAAATATATTTTGCCAGGTAAAAGATTTACAGTTCTTAACATTTGCAACAAAATCACAGATCAGAAGTATACATTTTTTTCAGTAAGATGAATATTCTTCAATTTGTCCTTGGAAACTGACACATATTTGTTATGTTGCCAAAATGTCCCTGACATACTCTCTCCAAGCACGACACATGCATTTCCAAAATCTAGACAATAGTGTAAGTATAGAACTCTCCATTCTAGGTCCCAAACTGCTAAAATACTATATTTGATCAAGAGGTGATGTCATGGTAGCGATGTATAATTTTAAATCGGTTTTCATTTAAACAATGAAAGGTTTGTGAGTGCAAGACATCTGTCTGGAAATGACACTGACTGTCTTCATGCACTTCAGTCATGACAGTACATATACAGTAGGTCGATTCATGCATTTTATAATGCTGAGTAGGCCTGGTAATCTTATTGACTGCCAATATTTTTGTATATATTTGTTGTTAAATTGTTAATTTAAACATTTTACAAAAAAGATATTCATATAATTTTCCAAACTTTTTTTTTTTTTTTTTTTTTTTTTTTTTTTTAATGTAATAATAATTAGCAATAACTGTCTTATCATTGGAGTATCTGGTTGTTTTAGTGAACTGAACTAAATGATAATGGAAACATGACGGCACTGCTCAATAAATGCTTAATTTGACTACATCATGCTCTATCACTTTAAGAAAGATCAAAGCATAAATGAGAACCTGTTCAATTAAACTCTACTTGGAAGTGATTTCTTTTCCTGCTGAAAATGATTTAACTGTGTATTAATTACCCTGCATTAATTGAAAAGACAGAGTGTTCTTCCTCTGTCGATTAAGTCAGCAGTGAACTCAATCTAGAAGTCATTGCATTCTCAATACCTTCATTAATACGCTGTTTAGTGTTCTTTGATCCTATGTTTCAAAGCAAAACAATTAATTAGCCCACTAAAATATTTTTATGAAATTTTAAAACCTTTTGATGTGTACTCTCAATCTGTTTCTAATCATTGCAAAATCATTGCAATAGTAACCACCTTTGATTTTAGTCTACTTTTCTGTAGTTCCAACCAAGTTCATAAGTAAATTGACAGATTTAGATTTGGAGGTTCAAGTTCTATTACCACACCTGAAGAAGACCCATGGCTGTTTTTCTTTGTAGTTAAGAAGCTTGCTTGCCACAGCCTCTGTCTGTTAAGGACATTGCATTTGATATTAATGACCAGCTGTACTCCAGCTGGATTGATTTTAGACTGAATCAGCCTTACTTCTGTAGGTCTCTAAAGGCCAGGTTTCTTGTATAATGGATGGCTAGTGTGAAAGGGGCTACCAGGAAGTACACCTCCACATCTTTAATGTTCTTAAGAACATGATAACATGAGATCTTTATGAGATATGAGCAAGGACTCAGATATAAAATACTGTAGATATACAATGAAATGTCAGTTCCATCTATTCACTATTAAGAATAGTTCAACAATTGTTTATGGATACAGAGGCCATAGTTTGAGGTTTCAAGTGAAATTAGTTTGGTGATCTCAACTTAGCAAAAACAGATGGTACCCTTTTTAAAATCCACTTTAGACTGGTCCGAAACTAATAAGCTGATCCTCACATTTTTCAAAGTTTTGAAGTTGTGAACTAGAACTCTATGCATTAACATTAATATTAAGGTAAGTTTTAAAGTTTAGAGTGACAGATAGTTTTACAATGCTGGTCCTTTGAGAACCACTGAGAAATATAACATTAATTGTGTCTTCCATAAAGGGGTTCTGTAGACAGTCAGCTACTACCATCGAGAAGGCTATTGTTTGGTCCCATTAGCTTTCTACAGGAGTTATATACAGTGTGATATGATTACACTATGTAACACAATTTTTGTTCTTGGGTAGTAAGTGTTATTTCCTAGTTGCTTATGCCTCAAAAGTATAGAAAATGGCTATTATTCCCCACAAATTTTGCTTTTGTGACCAGGACAGGTAAATTTCAAAATATCACTATTTCCAATGAGAAAACGGGCGATTTTGTGTATTTTCGTTCACATAAAGTCAGAAAAAACAACATATGAATCCAAATTAACATGTATTTATAGTAAAATAATACAAAAATGATTATAAAACATTTAGAAGTGAGTAGTTTTTCGAGATTTACGATTATACTGTAAATTTACAGTATAATTTACAATCTCAAAAATCTCTACAGTTCCCGGGTCTAAAAATTTAAGATATGCTAGTGTATGACCCCCTGAGCATGGAAAAAAAAATGGGGTAATTTATTTATTTTCTTTTTTTTTTTTTAATTGAAAAAAGGGAAAATGTTTATGGCAAAATGTTAGGTACACTTTTTTGGCCCTAACACAAACAATGCAAAATCCTATTGCTATTTGCGACCTGCGTTAACAGTGTAAATGCCATTAACACTGGGGTCCGCTTTAACAATGAAAATGCCATTAGTGATTTTGGTAGGGGGGGGGAGTCCACAACCCCTGGACCAAGGGACTCGGGAGTACTCTCTTTAGATGGACAAGCTAAAGAAAATGAGTTCCTACAGCCTCCTATGACCCCTGGTCGCCCTTTACCGAGGTATTTTATAACTTGTTTATGTTTTCAAGTATAACGCAATATAGTGAAATGTGGCACCTAAGGACAGGTACAGCATTGGAAGCAAAAAGCCCAGTGACTTGTGCTTATGGACCGATTATCTGCATGTACTACAGGTACTCTGTAGCAATTTTCAGTCTCCCAGCCCATTCACAGCTTGTTTGACACCCTGTTGTATTTGCCCATTTCTGCATATAATGCAAAGTGCTTTGTCAAGCTTTTTTCCTTATAAATCACTCTTTGCAGGAATAATTACAAAAACACTGGAACCAGTTACAGACTACCTGTCTGATACCGCATCCCTTTAAATGGAGTTTCTACATGGTTGCATGGCTGAGAAACAATTAAAAAGTGACATTTTCAAGTATACTGCAATGTAGTGAAATGTGGCACCTAAGGCAAGCTGCTGCATCGGAATGAAAAGGTCCAGTAACTCGTGCTTCTAGATTGATTATCTGCATGTACTACAGATACTCAGCCTCCCAGCCCATTCACAACTTGTTTGACACCCACCACTACATGCTCAGTTAACCCAAGTGCAGTCTCTTTTTCTAAATTAAAAGGCAGTGTTTTTTTAATACTTCCCTTGGTCCAATCTTCTTGATATTTTCAAAAATAAAGCTATGTGACATACAAGATGAAGCATTGCCTTTCACAGCTGGTTTCCGCTCATTTTCACACTGTTGACTTGTGCAATAACAACAACTCAACAAATTTCAAACATTATTTTTTATTTAAAACAAACTATTACTATTTACATAAAGAAAATGACCCATACACAAAATAAAAAACAAATTATTCTGTTGTTGCATTGCTTTTATCTATTATCTGGCGGACACAGCTCCTGACAGCCTCCACATTCACCTCCATCGTTTTCAAACAGTGATTAAGGCTTGGTTTTTCCTTGAGGGGTTTGGATGATCTAAATAGAAAAAAACAGGTGCAACCACATAACAGTAGCAGTACTCCATTGTTCAACAGGAGTGCACCCATTAGACTTAAAACGAGATCAATCTGTGAAATAAGCAATACTTACATGTAGACAAAAACTACATAATGACAATGCTTTGCACATCCTAAATAGTAAATAAGTATGTAAATAAGGAAGTATGTGACATTTCTTCCTCTCCTTCAGGCTTAAAACATCTTTATCGATCTGTTAAGCAAAATAAATTTAATTAATATAGGCTTTACTTTCACAGAAAAAGTTTGGTAGTGTATATATATATATATATATATATATATATATATATATATATATGCGCACAATATATTATATATATGTAATGTCAATTATATATGTGGATATTAGCGCACACAAAGTGACACTACAGTTAACATACACCTTCTCAATCTTGTTCTGTTGTTGCTAATGCTGATAGTTTTTCAGGTATGGTCAGCACTGAAGAAGGTGGCACAGAGGCACGTGGGGCTGGTCTTCCGGCAGCTTGGGCCAGTGATGTTGGTGGCACAGAGGATATTCTTTTCGGGGGAGCTACAAACCCCAATTTTTTTTCCCCATGAAGCTAACTGCTAAAAATGCATTTGTTATATTGTTGTCTGACCTCTGTGGGTCAAATGAGCCCATTCCCATTGACATCAATGTTATTTGGTCTGGTCAGTAAAATGGCCATATCTGACCTTTGGAAGCTGACTTAAGGTTGAAATTTGGTTAGAGTGGTGCTTGGGGATGCCCCAACATACGCTGAATATATTTTGGGCCATTTTGATTTAGATTTTGTGTCAAAAGTTGCTATTTGGGGCCTGTCGGCTCTAACCCTAAAACTAGAGGGTTCATAATAAAGCAGTAATGGAAGTGTTCAGTTTTAGTTTAAAAGCTGATGTGTATTTACATATAATTTAGTATTGAGACATACAGTATACAAATACTTGCTGATTGTCCCTAGAGTGTAAACAAAGGGGAAAACTGCACATATTTGTCTCAGCTCATACATGTAATTACCGGTAATGCAAGGCAGTGCCTTTGAAAAGCAAATCATCAATGCAAATGAGCTTCAAGTTTTTTTTTTTTTTTTTTTTTTTTGCAGAGCTGTTGACTATCTGTTCATGCTAAGTATTACCTATCCAGATCATTTCCTTATCTGCTGCAGACAGCCATCTCTTTCTCTCCCCTGTGCACGTTACAGCTTTGATAACTGGTTTAATTATAAGCAAAATGTTGGAAAAGTAAATAATAGAAAAGAAAAAATCAAATGGATACATTTTGCTGTTTTTCTGGTGGTAAGCAAGCAACGTCATAATTATAATTTAATCTTAAGTTAGTGTAGTATAAAAGGATGTTTTTTTAAAGCATTGCTGGTAGATTAGGAATAAATTAATATTATAGATTGTTTATATTTCAATGATGGGAACTGCTAACTAGGGTTTGATAATTTCAGCAACTAAAAGAACTGTAATATATTTCTCAAATATGCTTTATTTTTAATCAGAGCACGGATCCAATCTTTCAGTTTATCATTAATACAACATATTTAATTTCATGGAGCATTAGTTTTCTTTTTTTTCTGATTCAGGGATTTAGGTTTGATGCAGCAAGGCTGTACCCCCCAAAATATCAAGCTTCACTGAAATGTAACAGATGATTTGTAAAGTTTATTATTCTACAAAAGTTTTCCTTTCAAGAAAGAGAGTGTTCAGATTACAATTCACATGCAGCTGCTGTCTGTATTTGTGTAGATATGGGTCTATACTTTACCACCGCCAAAACATGGTTTTAATTGTTAAAATTACTATGTGATAAGCTTGTTAGTAAACCCAAACTGTCTACTGTATTTTTTTTTTTTTTAATCTTTGCTAATTTCAGGGCACTATATAATAATTTCATTTTGGTCACAGTGGTAAGAGCCAGTAGTGGGGCTTTAAATTGTTTCAGTAACAGTTCTGACATCAAAGAAGAGTTTCTGTATGTTCTAATAAGCAATAAGACCCAACAGGGTGGGCGGTATTGGGCAATAGCAGACCATATAGGGTGTAAAGAGGATGTACTGTTCCTGCAGGTATTTCCCAGTGCTGCCCACCCTGGAGGGTCTTATTGCACTTAGAAAATGGGCAAGTGTTACAAAACAAAAAGACAGAAATACGTTTTGTGATTTATTAGGGAGATCAAGGATATTTGTCCAGGTGAAATAAAGCACTTATGCTAGTACAGTCAGCACTCACATATTCAATCCTATAAAATTTTGACTTCAGTGATGGTTAAACGAGTGCGATGCATATACGATTATTTCATTTTGGCAAAGCCTTGTCTGTTTTTCAGGGAACACAAAAAGGTACACTATCAAAATATATATCTGAAAGGACTGTTTTAAAAGAAGCAGGCTTCTCTTTACGTGTACTGAATTGGTTTTGTTGGTAAAATACTAGAGTTTCAACAGAAATATTTTAATTCAGAACAATATGATTCTGAAGATAGCACATGCCAAAAGAGACATGTGGACTAATAATACAGTACAGACTGTAGTGGAGGGCAGCTGATTTGCAATGTGGTAATGTATATGATTATGGACTGGGGAAGGGGATGGGAGTAGGCTGTAAATAATGTGTGTTTGTAAACTGTGTTGTTCGTGTTCAGATCTTTTAGTGTTCTCTGTGTGTTTTGGTGCTTGTGACTGACAGCTGAGAGACTGCCTGTGTGTGAGTGGTCACTGAGGGGGGTGGGAGCAGGTCTGACTCGACCAGTCAAATATAGGGAGTGTTGGACCAATGAATGAGTAAGTGGGAGGGACTTGGATGTGTGTGTGTGGAGATGACAGTCTGAAAGAGAAGAGGGACCTAATGGTGGGGTTGAGTGTGCGACTGAGAACAGAGAAATGAAAGCCATTGTTCACTAAGAGCACCAAAAAATACAGTGGTTTCCTACTGCTTTGAACTGCACCTGTTGTCTGTCTCTATATTCCAGAATCACTGCAGTTCAGAACTACATTACTTTTAAATGCTGTATGTATTGTAGCAGTATGTAAAATTCTGCATTAATGACCCAACAGCAACATTAAATACAAAATACAAAAGATTAAAAAGAAACAACAACAGTTTCCAGAATTAAAACAGTATCCAGTCAGTATTCAACATTGCATAATATATTGCTCGATAAGGCCCTAATGTCACAGTTCACTTGCAAATGAAAATGCACAAAAACAACTAAAAATCACAGATTAAAAAAAAAAATGCATCACTGTATCTAAAATTGTTTAATGATTCACTTTTTTACATTACCATAGCTTGTCTCATTCGCTTTGTTTTTGTTGCATTTTCATCATGGGAAATTGGATGAAAACCTACTTCTCGACACACTGACGTTTTTTTTTTTTAAAAAACCTAATAATATATATATATATATATATATATATATATATATATAAAGCAGACTGTGACAGATAAAGTACTTTTATATCAGAAAAATGGTTAGAAATTGCTGTGATGGGTAAGTGCATTAATTTGTTGCAGATATATAATGGGGATGATTCTTATTACAAGGGCAGAAAAACGCAACTGACGTGTATCTGGATAACGGATATTCGAGTTCTGACTACTTTTTATTTCCTGGTCATCTATTGAAAGTTAATGTACTCGCCTGCCAAGGGTACTAGCCAATGAAATGCCAGGAAAAAAAAAAAAAAAGCCAATTTTCTAAGTATACTTAATAAGAGAAGAATAAAGAGGTTACTCATTTTGATGATTTCAAAAACCTTTCTCAATTATTTAAACCTATTACTTTAGTTCAGTGGAGAACATTTCTGCATGTCTCCACGTGAATGCCCTTAATTGTTTTGCCTTTAATAATACTGTACTATATAACAGTATGGGCGACTTGAAGACTGTGTATAGTAAGGAGATGTTTTGTAAGTATTTTCATTGAGTGCAGGGAAACATTAAAACAGGGATGATTCTAAAAAAAAAAAAATGTATCCCATAAGAGTGTGGACATTTGGAAACGTTAGATTGATGTGTGTGGATATGAGTGTATGAGCATGGAGAGTGGGAAGATTGAAGGCAATACTGAGTTCTTTAAAGAACAGAGTTACATTTCTGGAACAGTCACTTTAACATTTACTGCTACAGGCTACCGAGGAAAGCTGGTTAAACTGGTGTAGAAATGTGACGTGTTGATGAAGTGTGTCCCCTCCAGTTACATTAATACAACCTTCTGATAGAACCAATACTGTTGCGGTCAAAAACACAGCAATCTGCTATATAACCATTCAATTGCTATAGTCATTCCCAGATTGTTTTTTTTTTCACATAAATAACTTTGCTAAAAAAACCCAAAATACTTCCCAGTGATAGTAGGTTGGTGTATAAAGGAAATACATAAATACACAAATCAGTATTTGTTTTTAAAAAAAAAAAGAAGAAAAGATAGTCTCTTTGTGCACTGTGTATACAATTATAGTGTCATAATAAAGCACATACTGCGCCATTTGTTTAAAACATGGATCTTTGAAAATTACAAATTACATTATGATAAGATCTGATAGGCTAGCAAAAATCATTGCACTAACGAACCTGGGCTTTTAAAATATGCAATCCAGCTACTTCTATTGAGTGCTTTGTCTGAGTGCTCATCACAGTGAGAAACAGAAAAGCTTCAGGTCAGCTCCAAGCATTCCTCCAAGTTAGATATACTGCCTGACTGTGAGACTGAAAGACTTGACTTCCATCACCCTGTCAGTGCACTTGACTCATGACTCATGAAGATAAACTTGACATCTCTTTTCTGTCAATCCTCCACATTGCTTGGACTGTGCAGTCATTTGCTGACTAGACCTTTGAGGAACTACCAGAACAACATATACGTGAGCCTCTTCATTGGCATGATTAATCACTTTAACCACACGCTTTCCTAGCTAGAGTGGTAAAGTGAAAGATTATGTATTTAGGGCAAGGGCAAAGTTACCATAATGGTATTTTTATTTATTTATCTATTTATTTATTTTGCTTTCTGGTCTATTTGCAGTTAGAGCATAATATAACATGTGTAAGCACCAAGGCCCTCATTTTTTTTTTTTTTTTTTTTTTTTTTTTTTCTCTCCCAATGTTATCTATATTTCTACATAATCAGTGTCACAATTAATTGTAGAATTTTGATTTTGCCATTTACTATTGGTTAATCTATAATGTGAATCACTAGGGAGTCTTTATTTTATAGACTGCTGTCTCATTGCCTCTTAGAACAAGGACATATGTTTGTACATCTGAATGTGGCATCATACAGTACAGTACAGTTCCTTGTAAAAAAAAAAAAAAAAGTTATTTATAAAAAGTATTGGTGTGTGTGTGTGTGTATATATATATATATATATATATATATATATATATATATATATATATATATATATATATATATATATACATAATATACCACATCTTGGGCAGGTTCTTTTTAGCAAAAAGTATATACATCGCTGGACTAGATACTTTGGATTGCATTTAGCTATAATCTGAGAAACTGTTGATGTTATACAATTAAAACCTTTTAATTTATGTAGACCATTATCATGTGGCTCACCTGTATGTGTGTACACTGATTGTACTGCAATATTAATTTTACTTACGTTTTACATATTAACCCTTAGCGGTCCTTATCAGGTGCGTCAGGTCCAATTTATTTTCACACGCGCTGTTTATTTTTTTTTTAAGTAAAACAAGTTTAAAAGGCCCTGCATAGCAAAAGGACATCAGCACCGCATCTCCAGCCAAGCCCCACCCCTTGTTCTCTGTATTTTTCATATACCTCTTCAGTCGTGCATACTGATAAATCCTCACCTGATCCCTCGTTTTACCACCAAACTCCTCAATAATGCGATCCAAATCATTATTTTATTACTACAACATCTCAAAAATATCTACAAATGTCTGTGACATTCTTTGAGCGCTAGATGCGGAAGCAGCTATCTTGTTTGCTTATGTCCATGTTACCTCTGTGGTACACAGCTATATGCATTGCTCAGATACTCCACTTTTTTTGGCTTCATTTGGCTCCTATAGGTCCTACACAGGGCCACAAAGGGTTAAAGTCACAGTCAAAGTACAAGGTATTCTACAATCAAACAAGCAGGCTAGTATCCTGGAGCAACCAATGAGGAACACGATATAAGCATCCTAATAAAATCTGTTTAAAAACAACAGAACACAAACTGGTACTGTAGGTGCAATTTGTTCTCCAGTGACCATCGTAAACATGTGAAACCACTCAGTAAAAGAAAGACAAGGGATTCCAATATACATTAGGTTAATAATTCTTATTGCTAAAAGTAGCAACAGCAATACAACTACAGTTATATTTGCTCTCTAAACAGTTTGTTCTGTAATGGCCATGCAAGGAATTCAGTGCTCTTAATAGTCAATTCCATCCTTAAAATGCAATATTATCAAAAGAATAATAATGAATGAAGGAGAAAACAATCAGTGCAGTTAAGGGAATATGACTAAAAAGAAATTACAAATACTGGTAACTGATTTCAGTGTGCTAAAGATGTCATATCCATGGAACGTCAAAGCTGTTCCTGGGAACCTTAGAGACACAGTAGTTTTTTTTTTTTTGTCATTCAAGAAAAGTCATGTGGTTTGGGAAATCTTCAGACTTGGGGCTGCCTACTGTAGACAAACTCTTTCTTCAATTATAGGCTTCACTGCCACCTTTATACCCTGCTGCTGTTGTTGATTAAAACAGAGAAATACATAAAGCAACTGCCAAGGATTCAGTTAAGAATGAAACCATTTTAAACAAACTTCATTTCTATAGAAAAGGCTCAGTTCCACTTCAACAGTCCAGTTCAATTACACTATGAATTCCTACATTTGTCATGCAAGAATTCTCTTTTTCTAAACCTGGAGGCCATTGTACTTAGTTTTGATAAATGTCTTTGCCCTTTTAAAAGACACTGTACAGAATATCTAGATTGTATTGTCCATTTCTTCGTATACTGCCATCACTAGCTGATATAACCTTGCTTTGGTTCAAGAAAAACAAAAACAAAATATAATTTTGGCAGGCTTCCAGTGACATGCATTATATATTCAGATGTGTTAACCACTAGGGGTTCACGCCAGTGAGACCCCTATGAAAAACATTTTGACTGATGAAAAACCTTAACCCTAGACTTAAGGGTAATGCCAAGCGGACACGAACGACACAAGCAAGTGAATTCAAGGCAAATGAAGTATGCACTCCGGGAGTGAAGTGAACGACACGAATACAATACGAGTACATAAAAAAACGACAAGCTGTAGCTTAGAAATTGCATATCTCGCGATGAATTCGCAAGAGTTGGCAATACTAAATACAGAGAGATAGACATACCATCAATTTCCAATAGTTCTGCTATTTCTTTATAACCACCGACACTGGCATCATAAAATTATATTTTTTCGACTTTAATAACTACATTTGCATTGATGTCCATTTTTTTTTTATTTTTGTGGTAATCTCTGCATGAGCGAGACAGTGACAGTCTGACAGCCACTACCTTTGACCTTATTTCTGATTGGTCCATTTCGACGTGAACAGCGTGTACTGCAAATTTAAATAAAACAAATGCATTTCTATATTCGCTCGCTTCATTTGCGTCGCTTGCGATGTGCATTACTCCATTTAAATCAATAGTTGTAATTGTCTTTTATTCGCTTGCTTGTGTTTTTCATGTAAGGTGTGCATAGCCCTTTAACAGATTAAAACTCTAGCGTTAGTTTTTTGTAGGGAACTGTTATATCACCAAGCAGTTCACAATTTGATGCTGTTAGTTTTTCATTTACTGCTCTATGATCAGATTATGACTAAAGCACTATGAACTACATTTGCACAAGACAGGAGAGCGTTTTCCTCTTAAAATCAAGTCTTCAAAAAATGTATTGTTTAATTGTAATCCAAGCACAATACACAATTGCTGTATGTCTACATTTGGTCCAAGTTGTTTATGTGTTTTTGCAGAAGACTGTAAATCATACTCACTTGGACCTCGATTGAAGACCATAGGCCTTGCTAGGATCTGGGCAGTGGATAGAGATGCATGTCTGTCTCTTTAGAAACCATGTACTACATAATTTCCTGCTAGCTGGGTCTTTGCTGAAGGGATGATCCAAGTCATTATTTTCTGCCAGATTAAAAACTAAGCTTTCTGTTCTTTAAGCTTCAATGTACTGAACGTTGATCAATCAGTAATACAAAATAAATCTTAAAAAAAAAAAAAATTAAATGCTCTATTTTTAGTATTGTATTTTTGTTAAAAATTAATTTAAATACTAAGGCTCATAAGCATAAAACTTACCTTATCCATTATTGTGCCAGAAATAGTGTTTAACATGACAATATTTCATCAGGTGATGAATGCAATTCATTTCAAAGCAATTCACTGTCAAAAAACACTGCAACGTTAGAATAACCTGCCCTTAGAAACCAGTAAACTCATTAGCACATTATCCGTCTGATTCTTAAATCTGTGTTGTCCGTCATCATAATTAATATGTGCCTCAGACTACACAGAGAATGAGATGCGTCTTAATGGTATTATTTCCTAACATAATTTCAGTGTTTAGGAACATGTATTTTAGCCAATAATTATAATAAAAAACCTGAAATGTTTATTTATCCTATAATTACATAATAGTAATTACAGTATTTTGCTATTTGTAACACATACAATAAATTGTATTGTGAACTCGTCTGAATAGCTACATACTGGTTGGAAAACATATAAATCACATTTGTAGCTTATTCGTTGCTCTAAGAAAATGCCAGTCTTCGGTGTGTTTGTGTGGACTGTAAATCAAGATGAGGGGATATCTTAAAACATGATCCAGAATAGTAATAAAACCCTGTAGTTCCCTTTAAATTCGAAGATGTTCAACAACTGTATTTTTGGGATATGCCTGCCATAGGTCAGGTATTTACTGAGCATTTGATATCAGAGCTGCCGATAGGCCCTTCAGTGGAGTGACGTCCTCGGTTACACCTGCCAAGGTATTAAATAGTCACTCCACAGAGATCACGTTTTATTTTGCCTCTCACAACCAGGTAAGTAAGCTAACCTCTTCCAGTTGATGTATCTTAAAAAGAGTCCTTCTCTCTGAGTTTTCTGTAGTTCCCTTGCAATTTATTGCTGGAAGTTGGCTTGCCACTTCCACAGAATCAGAACTCAGCAGCTGAAGCCTGAGAAAAACATTGTGCAACGGCACTCAGTTTAAAATGTGTGTATGTACCCTTCCTATAGTGTCCCATGTTGTGAAATTACAAAATGATGCATACACATTTTTTAAACTTAATATTTTGTTCAAAACTTGAATGCTCAAACTGAGGACTTCTAACGGTAAGATAAGTTACAGTAAATGTCAGCAAAAACTAAAGAGAAAAACTGAAATATGTTGATTGCATAAGTATTCAGACCCATCAACTCAATATTTGGTGGAAGCACCTTTGACAGCAATTACAGCTGTAAGTTTTTTTGGGTAAGTCTCTACCAACTTTGCACACTGGCTTGGTGCAATTTGTGCCCATTCTTCTTAACAGATTTGCTCAAGCTCTCTCAAGTTGCTTGGGGATCGCTTATGGACAGCAGTTTTCAAGTCTTTCCACAGATTCTCAATAGGATTCAAGTCAGGACTTTGACTGGGTCACTCAAGGACATTCACTTTCTTATTCTTAAGCCACTCCAGTGTAGCTTTGGCCTTGTGCTTTTGATCATTGTCCTGCTGAAAGGTGAATTTTCCCCCCAGTTTTAAGTCTTTATCAGATAGAAACAGGTTTTCCTCTAGTATTTGCCTGTACTTCACTGCATCTGTTTTTCCTTCAATCGTAACAAGCTTTCCAGTCCCTGCTGAGGAGAAACATCCCCATAGCATGATGCTGCCACCACCATGCTTGACTGTAGGGATCGTGTTGACTGGGAGATGTGCTGCGTTGGGTTTGCGCCAAACGTAATGCTTGGCATTTAGACCAAAATTCCAATTTGGTCTCGTCTGACCACAACACCTTTTGCCACATTTTTGCAGGATCACTCAGGTGCTTTGTTGCAAAGTGTCACAAAGACAGCTGGAGTGGGGGACATCAGACCAGAAACAAGAACCAGGAAATAAACAACAGCGAGGTGGTGTTTGATGGAGCTACATGAATGGTCTTGCTCAGCATTTAATAGTGCACAGACAGAAAGAAAATAAAAGGTTGCAAGACAAACAAAACACAGGACACGGCACTTTCGCCAAAACAAAAAGACAAACAAAACGGACTAGCAGATATTTGTAACCACTATTATTATTACTCCTTATTATTACCTCCTTATCCAATCCTGTTCTCCACTCACCGAACACACAACCCTGAGTGAGTGAAAACATGTTGCTTTTATGCAGCTGTACCAAGACTCAATTGCTAATCAATCATTCAATTGGAGTTGAGGTACAACTGCATGTGAATTAATAAAGTGCAATTCCCCTTGCTTACATATTATTACTTTTTACTTGCACGTGAAGTGCTGTGCAATCCTTGTGCCTAAAAATAAATATACATTTTAAAAACTCGTGTTACACAGACCCGTTTATATTCTGTGTACCAATGACTATACACCAACATTAACACACAACATACAACAGAAAATACACACAGGGCGGGCACTTTGCCACATAAAGTAATGGCTTCTTTTTTGCCACCCTGCGGTACAGGCTATCTTGTGAAGTGTTCTGGATATTGTTGACTGATGCACATTTTCTCCCATCTAAGCCATTGAACTTTGTAGCTCTTTCGAAGTTGTCATTGGCCTCACAGTGGCATCCCTCACCAGTTTTCTCCTTGCCCGGCTGCTCAGTTTGGAAGGACGACCTGATAGGCAGTGTCTGGGTGGTACAACACACCTTCCATTTCTTGATGCTTGAGTAGGCTGTGCTCACAGGGATATTCAGAGACTTCGATATTTTTTTGTACCCTTCTCCTGATCTGTGCTTTCAATGACTTTATCCCTGACTTGCTTTGAAAGCTCCTTGGTCTTCATGGTTGAGTCTTTACTTGAAATTCACTACATGACCAAGGGACCTCACAGAGACAGGTGTTTTTTATTCTGAATTCATGAGAACCACTAATAACGTACACAGACAGAGGCAATTCAACTAATTATGTGGCTTGTTAAGGTCATTTTGTGCACCTGAATTAATTTAGGTTTGCCACAGCAGATGGTTTGAATACTTATGCAATCATGACTTTTCCATTTTTATCTCATATTAATTATCTATCTTTTTGCTTTTGCTTTGAATGTGTGGAGTAGTTTGTGTATATAACACATATTAATTCCTATTTCAAAGTGTCATGACTGCAAGCTTTAAAGCAACAAAATGCTTAAAGCAACAATATATATATATATATATATATACATAACCTTGCAGCTTGCTGCCTGTGTTTCTGTCTTTCATCTGTCTCAAGCTGCTTTTGTGAAAATTGACAGAGAGAAAGACTTTTCCTCCAGCAAGACTCAGCTGTACTGCACCCGCTGTACTCTGGGTTACCTTGCTGTACACTACCTAGTCTTTCCCTACATGTTGTTGATAACTACTAAAATTACTGCGTTGCACTTAAAAAATAAATGCAACAACCGTGTGGTTCCTCCATTAGGCCTGGTATTACCTGGTCCTATTGTTGAGTAGATCTCACACATTTTGAACCATTCACTCAAGGTCTGTAGGCTGTGCCACCCCGCTGCAAGCTGCGCACTGCAGAGCTTTGGTGCTTCAACAGCCCTGGTGCCCCAGGGCCTTGACACTCTCTGTACTCATTGCATCAGTACACTCAATACCCTCTAGTTTTTCAGTGCCCCAGTGCCCTATAGCCTCGATGCCTCGGTGCTTCAACACCTTCAGGATTTAAGATGCTCCCTGCACCTACTGCATTGGTGCACTCACTGCACTCGGCACCTCAGTCCTCTAGAGCCTTACAGGTGCCTTGACCACCGTCACACTTATAATGTCGAGCTTTCACTCGTGCACGTCCTGCAAAGTGAAACTTCCCCCACAGGGCAAACACACATTGTGTGTCAAGTACGTGAGAATACAGCACACCTCTACTGCTTTAGCAGATAAGATGCTCTGTGGCATTTGCGCCAATTCAAGGGATAAGACACTGCGCAACAGGCTGGCACAGTTTATGGATGAGACCTCCAGGGTCACCCCGGATGAAGTCTTTGGCCTCAGGGGCTCTGCTCTCCCCCCTCCACCTGCCTTTGAGCTCGCAGCCACTGAAGCTCTCCTCCAAGGAGCAGAAAGCAGTCGAGGCATTCGAGGCAGGCCAAGGACATTGCGGACATGAAGAGCCAGATGGCTGAGGTTCTATAGTTCCTGGTCAGGCAGGGGTGCTATTGACCCTGCTCCTGCCCCAGCTCTGCAGCTGGCACTTGACTCAGCACCGCCCCTGGCACTTGCCTCAGGTTTGTCTCTGGCAATTGCCCCGGATCCAACCATAGCACAGTTTCCACCGGTGGACCACCACAGTGGCCTTGGTGTGAACCGTCCTAGGGAGCCTCCAAGACAGCCTCCGCCTCAGCAGCCCCAGCAAGGGCCCTGAAGGCTTGCAGCCTCAGACCCTCCAGTTCACACAACACCAGCTGTAGTACTGGCACAATTGCACCTCAAATTCTTGGGTGCCCGCCACCATACACAGCGGTTACGTGCTACAGTTCCACACAGGACATCCTCCCTTTCGAGGGATCAGGGTTACATCTGTGAATTACCCTCTCCAGACCCTCGGGCAAGAAGCTATCTGTCTCATAGAACACACCTCTCAAGAAGAGGGGTTCTACTCGAGACACTCTGCCCCATGCTAGATATGAGACACCTCATGGGTTATTGAGGGAGAGAAGGTCCCAGATCGTCACACATTGCCACATCTTCCAGTCTGTCCAGCCGGATGACTGGTTTACAACAGTGGACCTGAAGGACATGTATTTTCATGTTCCTATGTGTCCAGCACACAGGAAATATAGTTTTCCGTGCTGCCATTTAGCCTCTCCTTAACCACCCCCTACGTTTTCAAAGTGCATGGATGCCATCCTGGCTCCCTTGTGGCTTCAAGGGATCAAGGTGATGAACTACCTGGGCGACTGGTTGATCTGCTCCCAGTCACAGGAAGAAGCAAAGGCTCACACGGCCATAGTGTCAAAACATTTGGAGAGATTGTGTTCATGGAAATGTGGTCTTTTTAAGCAAGTTTACCTCTTATATCTTACCTATAAAGTGGATGTGCTGGCTTTTTCCTCCTTGTTCCTAAAATAAATAAATATACAGTTACGTGATAATTGAAAACAATTCATAATATAAGACATGTAACTATTGCAGAGCAAATCCATTCACTTTATTTACAATAAATCATATATTTATTTACAGCTTGCTAAATAGTGTTTTTTTTTTTTTTTTTTTTTATGAACAAAATCATTATCTGCCTTGTAGCTGCAGCACTAAATGCCTGTCAATGTGATAACTTATAACTTGTCAGGTTTATAGGTTACAAATTCAATGCAAATACTGCAGTACACATTAATGCAACTTAAAGTGAATACTGAACTAAATTCATAGGAAAACAACAAAGAAGACATAGAATAATTTAAGTGATATTGCCTAAAATGACTGCTCACATTAACCCTTTGCAGTCCATTTATTCAGCGCTTGTCAGGCATGTCAGGTCCAATTTATTTTCACACACGCTGTTTAATTTTTTTTTCAGAGTAAAACAGGTTTAAAATGCAATGAATTGCAAAAGGACACCCAGTACTGTATCTCCAGCCAAGCCCCACCCCTTGTTTGCTGTATTTTTCACATACCTCTTTATAGACGTGAATACTTATAAATCCTCTCCTGATCATTAGTTTTATCACCAAACTCCTCAATAATGCAATCCAAGTCATTATTTTATTACTATAACATCTCCAAAAAGCTCTGCAAATGTCTGTGATATTCTTTTTTATGTCCATATTATCTCTGTATTGGATGGGGCTATGAGATACGCCCTTATTTTGGTTTCATTCGGTTCCTATCGGTCTCACTCGGCCATGGAAAGGTCTTCTCAGCTTTTTCCGGAGAAAAAACGACTAGAGACCTGTGCTTTACGTCTTTATGATGATATCGGACAGGGACGGGAAAGGGAAAATTGTAATGTCGGACCTGGTAAAACCATAAACATTCAATGACATCAGTCATGTCTCATGTAATTGTGTGCAAAAATGGCAACTGAGAAAAATTTAAGTAATAATACTGATAATTGCGAAAGTTCAATGTGGATGAACCTTTTGCTAAGAAAGCAAAAGTAGGCCTTTTTTTTGTTAGGACGTGTTGTTGTGGTTGTTCCACTCCGTTGTTTATTGTTTATTGCCTACATGTTCTTTTTTTTTGTCAAAACCTTTCCTTATGACTCAATAAAAATATATAGTTATTGGTTTTATTTATTTACGGTAAAACTGATGTGTCTGTATTTTGTCAGTATTCATTACAAACATACAAACACAGCTTTCAGCTTGTTTGTACGCTTTACTTGTAATAATCAAGCGCACGCAGTAGACAGAAAAAAATAAAAAATAAACTCACTCCCGTAGGACCGGCAGTGCATTTTAGAACTCACTACTCAAGGGGTTAAAGTTTCAGAACGTACCGGTACATTCGTACTCCCTGGGGACCAGAAAGCAGAGAACATACCGGTGCGTTTGTACTACTCAAAGGGTTAAGAATGTTGTAGGGAAAATGAACCAAGAGGAATTGTGCACAAAGCTGAAATCATGCAACTTCACACTGTTAGTCAACAAGTCAACTGATGTATAAACAACAGAGAAAATAGCCATGCTTGTAATTTATTTTAACAGTGATATTGGTAAAGTTCAACACATATTTTATAGTTTAGCTGATTTGAAAGAAGCAAAAGCAGAAGCTATTTTTGTTGCAATCAAGGCATGTCTGGACAAGGATGGAATACCAATAGCTAATGTAATGGCACTTGGAAATGATGGGGCTAATGCAATGATTGGAGCCAGAAATTCTATGCTTTTGCATTTTGGGAAGGACAACAAAATATTTTTCATATACATTGCTGCTCTGTGTTCTGCTGATGCATGCAAGATATTTCCGAAATTGATTGAACAGCTTTGCAGAGACCATTTTGCACACTGTTGCAAAAGAATGCAACTGTACAAAGAGTTTTAGGGGTTTGTAGAAGCAGACTCTCTATGAATATTGCAGTTGTGCTCAACAAGATGACTCAGCCTGCTTGAATTTATCAATTGCATAGTAAATCAATATAATGCACTTGCAAGCTATTTTCAGTCAAGTGATGAGGGTGATCGTTTGGTTACAGTGGACAGAATTAGCACTCGAGTACATGATCCAGTCGTGAAGTGTTATTTCTTATTTCTGAAAGCAGTGTTGCCAATGTTTACATAATTTAACAAACTGTTTCAGTCTCCTATTTTACCTGACTTGAATTCAGAGGCGAATCAGCTGCTGAAAACTGTAATGGGATAGTACATAAGACCACAAGTGCTTCTGTCAGTTGAAGAGTTTTCATTAATGAGTTTTGATCACTTGGACAGGTCAAATTTTAAATCAACGGAGAGCATATTTATCGGGTCTCAAACTAGACTGCAGTTGCAAAAAGTGGATAACTCATCAGCTCTCAAGGAGTTCATGGTTGATGTTACTACATTCTACATGAATGCAGTCAGTACAAACAAGAAGAGAATGCCCGTTGGTGAGTTTTGAAGCCCACTGCAACATTGAAGCCGGCAAACAGAACATCAATGGAAGCATCAGACATTTTGGAACTGGCTAAGTGTTTTCCACAGGTTGTATTGCCAGCAGATTTCGATTGTTTAGAGATTGAGTTAATGGATTACCAACTTGCGGATTTAAACAATGTTGCAGCCGATGGACCCTACGATGACTATTGGCATCATTTTAGACAAATCACTAGACATGATAAGGAGTACAGATTTCCACGACTTGCAAAGTTTGCACAATGTTAGCACTTCCACACAGAAGCTGTTAATCTGATGAAAACTAATATCAGAAACAAACTATCCACTCCAGTGCTGGAGAGCTATTGATTGTAAGAAGTGGACCTGGGAAAATTACTACAGTGTTGGAGTTTCAATGTATGATCACAAACACGACACTTCTGAAGATGATAACTAGTACTACTCACGTGAAATAGCCTAGATCTTAGTTTGATGTATAGATATTGTGTATTGTTAGTATTTTGCACCCTCTTTACATTATGTAAAAGATGTGTCATTAAAAAAGTTTAGTTATCTGTAAAAATTTTGCAGATTGTCAGTAAAAAAAAAAAAAAAAAAAAAATTGTTGGCAACCCTGTTCCAAAGTCAGAAAGGTAACTATGCTCCTGCCACACTCCATGGTATACAGCTGTTAGTTCTGCTACAGCAATTTTGTCATCTTCTGTAGAATCACTCTTTAACATAAAGGCAGCAACCATGTTCCTCACAGTTAATTGGCTATAGTTTAGTTGGTGCACACACATATAGCAACTTGGAGGTGCTGAAATATCACAGGAAGCATAGTAGTTCACAATATCGGGAAAGAGGAGAAGAACCTTTCTGTCAGACAATATAAATTGAGTGATATTAAGTGGCTTCTACTCGTAGGGAACAGGCAAAAGCAGGGACTTTTACAGATTTCCTAGAATAGCTGCCTCAAAAAGAGAACAATCCTGGGTAAACCAGAACAGGTGGCAACCAGATTTTTTTTTTGTATTATATGGAAAACGACAAAATATCATTCAGCAGGTTTCATTCGACTTTATGAATCAAAACATATTAATTCTATAGGGTTATGCAAAACTTTTGACCAAAGCTGTATATGCCTAATGTGCAGGTTTATATTTGTACATAATGTATTGTGAATACATTAATGTTATTTCTGTGCAATGATTTATACATTTAGAATAAACCAAGCACTATAAATAAGAACATAAGAACATAAGAAAGTTTACAAACGAGAGGAGGCCATTCGGCCCATCTTGCTCGTTTGGTTGTTAGTAGCTTATTGATCCCAAAATCTCATCAAGCAGCTTCTTGAAGGATCCCAGGGTGTCAGCTTCAACAACATTACTGGGGAGTTGATTCCAGACCCTCACAATTCTCTGTGTAAAAAAGTGTCTCCTATTTTCTGTTCTGAATGCCCCTTTTTCTAAACTCCATTTGTGACCCCTGGTCCTTGTTTCTTTTTTCAGGCTGAAAAAGTCCCTTGGTTCGACACTGTCAATACCTTTTAGAATTTTGAATGCTTGAATTAGGTCGCCACGTAGTCTTCTTTGTTCAAGACTGAACAGATTCAATTCTTTTAGCCTGTCTGCATATGACATGCCTTTTAAGCCCGGAATAATTCTGGTCGCTCTTCTTTGCACACTTTCTAGAGCAGCAATATCTTTTTTATAGCGAGGTGACCAGAACTGCACACAATGTGTGTGTGTGTGTGTGTGCAATTTATTTTTACTTTTTTTAACCTGATCTCTTGATATTTTGGATATAATGTGATGGTGTAAACAGACAGTGTATGCCATTGACGTCTTAAGTAGGGGACACAGCTCATTTGCTTACCTCTGACAATTGGTTAGATACAGTCTCTCGATTACAACCTGTGACGGTAAATCACATCTAAAACCATTACTGACTAGTAAAATAACCAGGCAGTTGTTTTATAAGTCACATGTTAAATAGTTTAAGAATTTTTTTTAATTGCCAGAAATTACTGCCATCTTTCATGCATATGAGCCTAAATGTGAAATTATTATAACAATTTAAAAATTACATGTGGGATGATTTTTTTAAATGTATTTAGAAACATAAATCATTTTGGGATTATATAAAGACTGGGATATAAAATTGACTGGGAATTGCTATAATATTTTTTTTCAGCTTCTTCATATATTGTTTATATTATATTATATCATATAGTTGATGGAATTAATCTCAAAGAACATTTCTAGTTCACTGTTAATTATTTAATTTTTTATTAAATCATATACATGTTTGAAAATGCAAATAACGATAATATATCCTGTTAATTTATTTATTTATTTATTTATTTACCGATAAGAGTTTTACAATACGTTCAACAAATTAACAGACATTTACTGTACAAAAAAACAACAAAAAAAGTTCATCTTTTTGCAGTAATGGTTACACAACCTGCATTTTTCGGTAATTTCACAGAATTTCTTATCAGTGTGTAGTGTAGTTCATAGACTGAAAGTCATCTAGAGCTTGTAACAGCTGTCATTTCCCCTGGTAGTATGCTTGTCCTTGCTCTTCAATTACTCTAAACTTGTATTTTTAGCTGTAATAGTCACACTTGATTGGCCATAAATGTAGTAATATCCATACTTAATAGCAGTAGTATTGTGTCCCATTTACTATGTCACTTTCAATAACATGACCTTAAAATCACATGGTTACTTTTTTTAAACTGCTCAGCCTTAAAATGTATCATCTTAATAGTTATTCAGGCATGACGTGGTTCATAATCAGATCCAACATGATATGTGAAAAGATACCAGTTAATAATAACACTATATAACACAATTTTTGTTCCTGGGTAGTAAGTGTTATTTCCTAATTGCTTATGCCTCAAAAGTATAGAAAATGTCTATTATTCCCCACAAACTTTGCTTTTGTGACCAGGACAGTGATATTTTGAAATATCACTATTTCCAATGAGAAAACGGGTGAATGTGTGTCTTTTTGTTTACATAAAGTCAGAAAAAAACAACATATGAATCCAAACTAACATGTATTTATACTAAAGTAATACAAAAATGACTACAAAAGATTTAGAAGTGAGTAGTTTTTCGAGATTTATGATTATACCGTAAATTTACAGTATAATTGTAAATCTCGAAAAACTACTCACTTCTAAATCTTTTGTAGTTATTTTTGTATTACTTTAGTATAAATACATGTTAATTTGGATTCATATGTTTTGCTCTTACAATGACCGGTCAACCAAGTTTATCATTTACATTTTTCCTGTACTGTATATGGTTACGTGTATGCTTCATTAAGGAAAGAGGGAAACAAAACTCAGTAAGACAGACAATTATAATAAACACTTGCATTTTAAATGGTCTAATAATATGCTAAAAAAATAATGTGTGTTGGTTTGTAATGCCACTCCTCAGTTTCCATGTGATACAGTAAAATACTACATTTCAGGGATGTAGACTAGCATAACTGTTTATATAAACATGTACATTTAGAAATCAGCTACAGTTTGAACTGTAAATAGCAGAATTCTCTGTAAACCAGAGTATGTTTTCCATTAGTAAGCACAAAACACAAAGTTTTTTTTTTTTTCTTTCTCATCTGTGGGCACTAACAATGGATGTTCAAAGTGTTTCATATCAGTATCCCTGTACAATGTTATCCTGTATCTCCATTAAAGACATTTCCATTAGTGTACTGCATTTTGGATCTCTGGGATCCGAACATATTGAACAATCTAAAACACTGTAGGGCCCACATGGTACCAGTTTCTAATCTAATTTTTTCACTTGAGTTTCATGAATGCAACATCTTTCATTTCTGGCAATAACAATCTACTATGGTATTCTTATCAACTGAAAGAAAAAATGTTTTGATAGAAGTAATTGATTCTGCAGTATAGACCAGTTTAATTTAATTAGATATCACATTGAAAAGCATGGATTTTGCATATTAAAAAAGCCATTGCAATCAAATTGCATAATCTTCAAAGGGACACATTTTAATACATACTGCAATGACATTTTCGGCTGTAGTAAAAGTTAATTATTTCTCAATTATTATATTACAGTTGTAATTCACAGATTGAAATTTACATTTTATGAAATCTTGGCAGAAAAAAGAAAAAAAAATATATATATATATATATATATATATATATATATATATATATATATATATATATATATATAATATTATTCTCCTTGTTCCTCATTGTAGTGATTATGTCTACAGTAGGTTTAATGTATACAGTCGGCATGTCATGTGGAACTCATGACCTCCTGTAGTGATTGAACATGACCTCCTGCTGGATTGAGATTTACATTACCAGCAGTACAGTACTCTTGAGCCTCAACACCAGGAAGTCTGCAGATCCGAATTGCCCTTGGGCAGGGAATAAAGGAAGTTGTTTATTGCTGAATATTAACACGCATGTATTTGATCATGTCTGGTGAGCCACTTGTGGATATACTGTTTAATAACACTTTTCTGTCTGTGCACTATATTTTAAACCTGCTTAATTTGTTTTAAAATGTGTCATTTATAGGGCAATGTTATTGAAAGTGACATAGTACATAGAACACAATACTGCTGATTAAGGGTGGGTGTTAATTAATGTAATGTCCACCAATGTACAGATAATTAGGCAGGTTTATTTCAATTACCCATATAGTGGTGGAACTTACATTACATTAAACATAACATAATTACATTAAACATACCATTGGAAACATGATTAACCACTGGATGATTACTAGTACAGTAAAATTTTAAAAATAAATAAATAAACAATGTAACCAATCTACTAGCCTTGACTTAAATCACCTTAGATGACCCAAGACCCTGAGGTTTACACCAAGTAAAACAAATGCACTGAAGATGCAAAACTAAGATGTGAGCTTTCTTTATTTTGACGTGAAAAGGTGTAAACAGTGACATCTAGTGTTGAACTGCATGTAGTACCAAAATGCAAAGATTTTGTTTTAACCCAAACGCGCTAACAAAATATATTACAGAAAAAAATCAATTAATTGTAGGAGACTGTTTAAGGAGACTCAGCACATATGTACTGTATTGGACATTTACTCTACTAGCAGTTATTAAAGTATTGCCTATGCCTATGCTGCACCCAAATTGGAACATTTATTTGGTCAAAAAAAGTGCAACTTAAATTTGAGTAAATATGGTAAAAGCAAAAATATTCCCATAGGATCCATTGGACCTTGTTAAACAGATATTGTGAGTTATATTCTGAAACCTAAATTTATAATGACAATTTGGAGCTTTCTGAAAAATAGAAAACTTTATTATTAGAATGAGACAAACAATGAGTCATTTGGTCCAGTACCTCCTGCTGGATTGAAATTCACATTACCAACAGTACAGTACTCTTGAGCCTCAACACCAGGAAGTCTGCGGATCCAAATTGCCTTTGGGCAGGGAATAAAGAAAGTTGTTCATTGCTGAATATTAACACACATATCGTTGTCATGGATTTAAAAAGTCTCTGCATTAGACACTTAACTAAATTAGACATCAACATCTGACTATAAGGGCACAATACATTTTTAGGTAATAAATATCTGTAACCTTTTCAAGAATTTATTGATTATTATATCCTCTTTTTTTGTATCCTTTTCACTTGGTCTTTTGCTTTATGATTTTTTTCCTATGCTGAATTGAGGAAGCACAGTGGGCATTACCTTTAGAAAACTTGGAAATGTGATGATTATATCGGTATATATGTCCCTGTTGCAAATTGTAAGCCCTGTGGTATGTTACTTGCAATAATGTTGTTGGCTTTCTTTGAATGTTGTACCTGGAAGCTTACATAACTCTTTATAGTGCATAACTGTGTATATTCAAGGGACTGATGATCAGGCAACCTCTCACCCTGACATGTATGTCATACACACACACACACACACACACACACACACACACACACACACACACACACACACACACACACAGTGCATACACACACACACACACACACTACTTGATAACACTCTTGGGGAGCTGAACTGGTTTCAGTGATATAGGGAGGAGCCCAAGTGTTTTTAATGTTAGTCTCTGAATCTGAAACAGGGGTTCGATCACCACAGACAAACTCTCTCTCTCTCTCTCTCTCTCTCTCTCTCTCTCTCTCTCTCTCTACATATATCTATATTAATATATATATATTATATATATATTATATATATATATTATATTGAAGGTCTGCTCTTGTCATCTCCCCCAATGTCAAACATTGGACAACGAGTACAGTATGTTAGTTATTGGCGAGGATTACATTGGTGTGACTTATTTGACAAGAGAAAAAGAGAAAAAATCCTTAATTTCACAGCTACTGGTTTGACTTGCAGAACTTCATCGCTACCCAACTATCATGGCTATTGAGAATGATAAGGTGTGCATTCAGAAAATGTATACTCTACAACATTTTAGCAGACAAGAATGTATCTGTCTTCCACTCATTTATGTTGTTTATTTGCCAACAGCAACTATTCAGAAAAAAAGCTGGCAGTGGTGAGTTGAAAATCACATCTTGAAGTAATTCACTTGAAAGGGTTTCCAGTGTGTGGTTCTGGGTAAGAATGCATTTCTGGGGTGTTTATTGGAATCAAGGTTGTATTTTCAGTGACAACAGGAGATTTATCTTCTGTACAACTTCTTGAAACCCTACTGGTCCCTTAATCGGGTGTGAAATTGTATTAGAAAGAAGGCAAGCTGGTACAGTTATAGCCTGCTGTGAGTAGACCTTATGCTCCTAAATTACCAAGATGAGGGGCCTACTGTCCTGTAATTATTATTATTGTTATTTTACTGGCAGGCTAAAAAGGGTATACAATCCATTCTAAAACATGAAACTATTTCAACTCCTGTTAATTTTATGCCAATAGCAATATCAAACTGATATTACACAAATATAATATAGAACAGAACCCAGAATAGACAGATGTATATGTTTTTTTTTTCTTTTTATATAAATGAAAACAAAGAACCCTGAAAGGGATTAATTAGAACCGATTGCGAATGATTGTAAAAGTTCCCTGATTAAATCAAGATTATACAACATATCCTGACTGCTGATAACATGGCGACAGCATCTACACGTTTGCTTCCAGTATATGATTAAACACACTGCATGCAGCTGCATGATTTCTTTAAAATGTCTTTATGAAAAAGACCAGCTGCATCAAAGATCGAAAATATTTCTGCTAAAGATCTCTCTGTCCAGTACAACTAGAGAACATTTCACATGTCTGTTGTTATTTTGTTTGACAATTCACTGATGGGGAAAATAGATATGTCTTTAAACGGTGGACATTCAAAACAAAATATTCTACAATTTAGCATTTACTGTTTTAAGGTAAGCATATTAAATATTTAGGAACAATTGTTATATTTTCTACATTTTGACTGTGACAACACCATTTTTTTCTGCTTTAATAAATATAATGTTTAATCGTGAAATAGCTTTAAATACCTATTTATAGACCACGGAATGCTGTGAAATAAGCCATGTTTTATAGTGTAAAAAATACAGCCCTAGCTATAGTATATAATAATAACAAACAAATCAATTAGGAAACCAAGCATGAATCAACTACAGTAATCAATTACCAAAACAGGCATAAAACAATATTACCAGAGAAGCAAAGCCTAGCAGACTGTGAATGTGTGTGTTTACCTTTATTTTTAAACATATCTGGAACACTGCCCATTTTTTTAATTATTAAAAATAGTAAGAGGCCATTGTTATATAGTAATATGATAACATTTAACATGTCTATGAAATCTTACTTTGAATTATATCTTACAATTATAACCTGACAAGAAGCGTTAAAATGTTGAAACATATACATGTTTTATATATAAACATATACACGTTTTATAAAAACGCTCTTAGACTAAACTATGACCAACAGTTGAGTATGATTGCAAAATAGCTTTCTGCCAACTAGTTAGCAAAATGAGTTTACTCCAAGCCTACATTTTCCAAAAGCAGCTTCATACAGAGGTACAAGCTCAACTGTGTTACATGGTTGTTTTCATATAAAAGTAGAGACAGCTGTGACTTTCTTAACTTTCTAATCTGTAACACATTCTTTGCTTTGTTCACTGTAGCATGGTAGGAATAACTTGTTCATTATTAAAAAAAACAAAAAAAACATAGTGGTATTGTGCTTATTAGTTTTAGAGAGAGGTGCAAAAATGCAGTTTGAAACTGTTGAGGTATGGTTAACCTTTGTACTGGGCTAGGTTCCTCTTTTTTTCAGTTACTATCCACGTCTGTTTCAATCTGGCATTTTTAACTTTGAAATACAGAAGTGCTCACAAAGTTAATTGGATTTCAATGGCTATACACTGCTTGAGAACGATTTTAGTGACAATTCCCAGATGACTACTGTACATGGGCATTGGAGTGTAACAGATTCAACTTGTTGACTTTAATAGAATTGTTTCCACAGCATTTGTACCAACCTATTTGAATTTGATTTATCATAAATTTGAGAGATATATAAACAATATTTCTTCATTAGCTGCTTTTATATGTATGCAGCTTTGGCACTGAGCTTTACATTTTGTTTTTCACTGTTTAATTTCTAATGATTAAATGTTGCTGTTACACTGTGTTACAATTATAAGATAAGCATTCTCTGGAGTGGTTGAAAAGTAATATGAGTACACTTTATGGAGTATCTTTTTAATAAGAGCCATTAAAAAAAAAAACCATAAACAACAAAACATATAAGATGCATTTTATTACAGTATTCTTTACTTTCAAGCAGTAGTATTGGAACAGAGGGTCCAGCTATCACAAATATGTGCTTCCAGTATTTTTGCCACACTTTTGTGTTGAACATAGTCTAAATAACTGATTATCTCATTATTTCTAACATAAAAACCAGTAATGTTTAGCGAAAAATAACTCCCTTCAAGCCAGACTTAATTCTTCTTTCTTTTGGACCCAGAGCTCCCTGAGGTGGTTGCTTTTACTGTTTCATTTCTAGTTTCAAGCACAGGACCAAAAACTGATTTATAATCTTACGTATACAGGACAGTAAATTAATTTACTCCAACATAGATATAAGACAATATTACAGAGGTTGTTACATGATATTCCACACACCCAAGTGTTCTGCTGCTTCCTGCAGCAGCAGGGGCAATAGAGTGATTGTTTGACAGCTACTCTTTGAAATTATATACATGCTTTCAATAGACTTCATTATAAAAACAGAAATAAAAAAGCTTGTGGTCTCATGGGGCTGTGAACCCCTTGGCTTCCAGCTCATAACATCATCCAGTATTACCAGTCTTTTATTACTAAAGTAATCATACCAATCGTGATGCTGGAATGAGAAAACATTAAAAAAACGTTTGCATGGCATCAAGTTGCTAAATGAAATATTCACCGTGGCAATAATGGAACAGACCTGAAGCCCTGCAATAAACTCATTATTTACATATTTTTATTTCCTTGTTTGGTCTGTTTAAAAAAAAACAAAAAAAACGAAAAACAAAAAAAACAGGTATTGGTTGATATTTTATGTTGGAGATTTCTTTCAAATTAACCCTTGCATATGCAACTAATCTATTCTCCATTAAGGGCACTCAAATCTGATAACCTCCCCAATTTTGTTTATGCCTGGTTCGTGGGTTCTTCCTGGTTGCTTGTTTAGGATTGTCAATTGAAGTTATTCAACAAGCACTAGAACAGAACATAATGACTACTGTGGACAACAAAAGAAAATATCCAGTGGTTATACTAATAATTACATTCTTTTATGTATTACATTTCATATATTACATTTCATAGAATATTTTCAGCTAGTATACTTCAGCTTGTGTTTTTCAGACACAATAAAAACACAAGCCAAGTTAATTGAAACAATTGGGGCAGCCTTGACCCCCACCGTTTTTACAGCTGTGCCTATTTGTTTGGTGCTGGTCAAGGTTGCCCCAATGGTTTCTTGAAACCTGGCTTGTGTTTTTTGATATCTCCACTTTAAGTGGCTGAGCACTTTTAATAACTTGTCATTTTTTCACATATCCAATGTGTTTTTGTTTTAGATAAATAAAATAATGCAGCATTCTAGCCTGAAATGTGCTTGTTACTGATACTGTTTTGTTTTGTGAATTATTATTTAATGTTTCACATTTCATACCAGAAAACCTAAGGTGAGGCACCTCATTTATATGATTGATATATGGGATCCTTGCAACACTGAATAAGTATTGTAGGTACAGATATCATCTTGGGATATTATATTACATGTGTGTAGATATTTATGCAGCATACATGCTTCTTTTTCTAAAATGGTTTACTCCTATGGCTTAAAAACACATTTCTGTCATTAGCCTTTAAAATTGGCCAAAGCAACTCATTTCTGGCCTGTCCCAAATCAAATTATATTGAGACACATCTATTTTCTTTCTACTGAATGGGAAATATTGACCATTCAAGCAAATTCATGTGTTCAATATTGTTGGTTTGTGGGTTAGTGTAAGAATAGTACTAATAATAAACAACTATTCTACCTATTATTTTGTTCCTAATTGATGCGTGAATGTACTTTCTATAATCAATTATGAATATTATTCTTGTAATTATATTAATCATACACATTCTACCCACTCAAAACTTTAAATTAAAAAAAAAAAAAAACTCCCAGCAATGAAAATGTAACTGTTTATTGGAATGTAATAAACACTAATAGGCCGATGTTTAGTTGGTTTTCTGGTGAGATAATTATGCACCACTCCACTTTTCATAGCCTTGCTCCAAAATACTGTTTACAAAAGCCATTTTCACTCAGAGCAATCACCTGCTCCACTGACACCTTTGCTCCTTTGCATCTCATTATCTCAGTGCACCTGTTGAAGAGGTCCAGTTTTCAAAATGAAAAGAGCAAAAGAGTCAATTTTGCTCCACTATGCTACAGCTACTTTATGGTGGTGTAAAATGAGGAGCAAACTATAAAGATTATTAATGTAAAATGGTCAGGACTGTCCACAATGGTTTTCTATTCAATTGATAAATCACAAACTGCACTTCCTAAATTTCACCATTTCCAATATGAGCTAATATAGGATGTTAGAGGGAAACTGCAATGTTTTGTTAAAACAATTTCATATGACATTAGAAAATGAAATAACTGAATGATTTCAATAATATTAATAATTGCAACAGTCAGCCAGAGAACCACATGCTACCTTAACATACTCTGCTGTTAAAAATAACCACAAACTGCGACTTACACAAAGCATTAGAGAGGTCGATCTTTTCAAAATGCTTGTGTTTTTACTCTCCAGTGTATTTGTTTTGCTTTTAACCTATTTTCATTAATATTGCTGTTTGCTCCTGTTTGGCAGAGCAGAGAGAAATTAAAAGGGTGTGTTCATCATTATCATAGGATATCATAATATATTTGATTGTGAGCTCTAGAGCAAAACCAGGCAGGGATCAATTGAAAATAGACATTTTTTTTTTTTTTTTTTTTTTTTTTTGCACGAGAGCAAGTGAGGAGCATATTACATACAAAAAACGGAGCAGAGCAAAATCTTAGAAAATCAGCATATAAAAATGGCAGCTTGAGCAAATGGTACATTTTTGTTTTGTGTCAAAATACTGCTTTTCATTGCACACATGACAAAAAGCAGTAAATGTTTTTTTTTTTTTATGCAAAATATGTAATCCTTAGTTTCCCAAGGCATTTTAAATGACATAATTATGTCACTAAGTGGTGACATGTTTTCTCAATATAAAGGCAGCCAGACACTTGCCCTTGAGAAACCTATTGAAAAAAAAAAAAAAAAAAACATGTTAGCAGAGATGACTGCAGATATGAAAAGGCATAAGAAGGGCAAAGCAGGAAAGGCCAAATAAAACACAGGTAGCACCTGCTAAGCAAAACATTTTTGAAAAGGAAGCTTTAGTCAAAACATCTATAGAGATACAATTATTTTATTAAACTGTAATCATTAGACAGTTTGTGATTTGTTGACCACTCAGTTGAGATCATAACATTAATCTAACTGATGTTAAATCTAAATAACCCTTGTTCAATTAATAAAATAGGACCCATCCTGAAGTTTTAGATATTTTTACATTTGTTTTTACATATCTTGTAGTATTTGGAATCAGTTAAATTTACAATGTTCGAACAGCAACTATTTAGTATTTGAGCAGTTTAAGAAAATGACAAAAACCACAAAGAAAGTAATTTCAATCAATTCTAATTGTTCTATTGAAAGGTATTAATTTAAGTAGTGATTCAACTTTATAATAAAACAACAAATTATTAAATAACATACAAAAAATGAAAAAAATAACATGAAAGAACTAATGTCATACTATGGTAAAACTATTTGGGCACCCTTACGTTAGTATTTTGTGTGCCCACCCTTTGCTTCCTTTACAGCTTGCAGTCTTTTGTTGTATTTTGAAACCAGTACCTGGCATCTTTCCTGAGACATTTTTGCCCATTCTTCAACTCATACAGCTTTGAATTCTACAATTGACTTTTGTTTCCTTTTTGCAACAGCAACCTTCATGACAATCTACCATCTCAATATGATTGAGATGGCCAATCCATAACTGTAATCTTCCGTTTTTTTCAGAAATTAAATTTTCTACTTTGCAGAATGCTTAGAGTCATTATCCTGCTGGAATACAAACTTCCATCCAATCAACCTTCTAGCACTGGGTGACAAATGAGTGTAACATTTTTTTGAAAAACAAGCCCTTGCCATGGCACAACTTCTACCATGTTTAACACTGGGCACGATGAACTTTTCTTTAAATTACTCTCCTCTCTTCCTCCAAACATATTGTTGCTTTCTTGGTGAAAAACGTATTCGCCTGGCCATACAATTTGGTTGAAGAAATCATCTTCAACTATGAAGAAGGCTTCTTCAAGTATTCAGTGGAAAACTCCAATCGTTTTCTTTTGCGTGTTGCTTTCAACAAAGGGTTGCCTCTTAGTTTTCGGCCATGGACATTTATCTTGTTGAGGTATCATTGAATGGTTCGCTTGTGAATTTCTTGACCATCTACTCTCAATTCTTGTGTCAAATCTTTTGCAGCCAACCAGGCTGCTCGAATGATGATTCTTCCAGATTTTGCAGAAATCTTTATTGGTCTTCCACACCTGGAGCTAGTCGTAGTTGTTCGTGTTCTCATGTGTTTGTCAATAATAGCCCTCATGGTGCTGTTCAATAAATTGAGTCTTTCTTCTTTTTCGTTTAGTTGTATCACTACCATTTTTAGATCGTTGCTGTGCTCTTTAGTTTTAACCATGTGTGTTGTTTTTTTGAATCACAAACTTTCCATTTATGTTTCAGCATTTGATGATTATGTGTTTATCATCAGGTTTTGGTTTTCAATCATGATCATTGTAATTCGCAAATAATGGGTTTCAGACAAAATATGTCGATTGCCCAACTACTTTTGTCAAAGTATGACATTTGCTTTTTCATGTTATTTTTCATTTTATGTATGTTATGTAATAATTTGTTTTATTATAAAGCTGAATCACTACTTTATATCTTTCAATAGAACAATTAGAAATCACTTTCTTTTGTGGTTTCTCATTTTTTTAGACTGCCCAAATACTTTGGTCTGCGACTGTATATCATTTTAGTTACTAGTTTGGCTACCTGAACTTGGTAGAAACAAAGTAAAGAGAACACAGACTAGGAGGCTTACTCACTGTGTGACCCTGAGCAAGTCACTATAGCTCTGCCTTCCGGGTGAGACGTTATTGTAAGTGACTGTGCAGCTGATGCATAGTTCACACACCCTGGTCTGTGTAAGTTGCCTTGGACAAATAATAAATGTACCTCTATCTATTCACTAAAATGTTTATACTGAATCATTAAATCACAAACTGCAATAGTTCTTATCCAAAAAAATAGTGTATATAAATTGACAGTCAAAATATTAAACCAGTCATTATCATGTAAGAAATGATGTATGCTGAAGAAGATATGATATGTCATCAGAGAGTAATTAAACAAATTAACGGCTTAGAATATAAGATGTACAGGTACTTGAGAGTGTTATTGATCATTTACCACAAAATGTGTAAGCTTGTTACCTGAGTGAATGCAATCATATATGCGCATATATCATCCACTAATTACATTTTACAGTATATGAAAAGGTTATAGGGCGATGAACATCTCTGCATTCAGGAATATAGGCATGCCCTGTAGTCAAAAAAAACCCAAAAAACAAGTTTGCTGGTTGGACCGGCTGAGATATGACATGTTTTGTCATCATAACAAAAGTTACGAAATTACAGCACGTCAGCAGCAAGGGGTTAAATAACACATGCTCAGCCAAAGAGATCAATCCTTTTTTACTAAAACTCCTAGCTCTCTGAGTTAAATTTACGTACAAATTGATTTTCTACATAAATCATATTTCTCACAAATTACTCCCCATTTTACAACAATGAAGGCATTATGTTGAATGATGTATATCTTGTAAAACAGCAGCAACCCCACCATGGTACAAGTTCTTTGATGGGGAAGGTCAAGAATGCTAAGAAAACATTTAACAACATATGTATTACTAGGTTGCCAACTCATTACTCATACTAGTAATCATACTCACACTTGGAAAATGACACTCTTATAAATACTCATACTCAGATGTATTCTGATGACATCACTGGAAATAGGCAGCGCTGAAATAGAAAGTGCTGTTAAATGCATCTCTGACTGATATTTTTATCAGAATTATTATTTTTTTTTTATCATTTTGAAGTCCTAAAGTGTTTTAATTATTTTTGAGAAAGACATTGTAGAGTAAATATGTATTGGTAATAATTTTTTAGAACCAGTTTGTTGGAGTACTCGTTGCGGTTATCCGTTTGTACTTGTTGCTCGGCACAGCCCTGTTTATTGCATAATGAGTCACTGATGACAAGACTATGATTTGTGTACAAGAGTTAATATGTTTACTGTATGTCACTAATAATTTGTATTAATAAAATCAAGGTTCGTTAAGAGCAATATGGTTGCTTAAAACTGCAGAGACTGCAGTTAGACATGTTTGCAACCCTCATTTGAGAACATCAGGACATCTCCATTTCACAGCAAAGATCATAAAACAAGAAAATAAACTGCATCACTTACTAAATCTGTCACGATTAATGTTTATGTTCTGTAATTAAAAACTGTTCATTAGGGTAATTCCCTAGACTGGGACCCCATGACCAACAGTTTTCTGTTTTGTTACATTTCTATAACCAGTAGAGGGAACAATGAGAATGGCACACAAGGTTAAATTTCTACAACAATGTCACATTTGTTTAATCTAATACATGAGATAAAAAAAAATGAGTACTTAAGCCAGAGTAGACACAATTGATCATACATATTTTTTATTCATAATAAAATTATTTAGAAATGGTTACCTGCTTAGTGATTCTGTTCCACATGTCTTGCCATTACATTGCAACAATAATAAAAAAAAAAAAAAAAAAAAACCTTGATAAATGTTTATTTGTATTCACATTTTTTTTAAGGGAGTGTAATTAAAGTAGAAATATCTCCTGTGTAGAGTCCATGTTCAAGGTCAATAATCATTCATCACTTTAAACACTAATCTTGGACTATTCAATGTTAATTAAGGTAATCAGAGTCTGTGAAACTAGATGTCAATCATCAAGTGCAACATAAAGCTGTAAGACCCGTATCTCTTATGTTATATTTTGGCTATAACACTCAGAAATAGATTTGTGGACATATTTACAATTCTTTGACTGGCTTATTATCTTTTTATCAAAAACATTTACTACAATAATAAAATAAAATAAAATGACCGAAGTCCATTCAGGTTGAGAACACATCAATTCGCAAAAAGGCTAATAGATTAGGGATGGCACTAACTCTCCATAGCATTTCAAACTAGATAACAGCATTTAAAAACACTTTATAAATGTTTGAATTGTAATATTTAACCACATTTACTGGAGTTCAAGATTTTCCTCCAGGACATTTATACTACAGACCCCCACACTAAAACACAGTGGATTAAAATAGTCATTGACTAGGTGTTTACTATTTAAAACATATTGGTGCTGCTGTTTTAGTTCACCTGGTCCTTCAAAGTAAAAAAAAAGATAACATTTGATTAGCCGTAAAGAAGACTGCCTGAACTTATATTAAACTTAATAAAACCAAAGTAAACCACTGCAATATGAGTGTTAAGTCATAACAATAATGAAAAAAATACATTTTACAGAGTATATCATAACTTTCTGTTAAGCACCTCGTCGTAGTGAGTGTTATGTTATGGATTGACGCAGTATTTGCTCAATACAAGGTTAAGTTATTAACAATAACCAACACAGAATGGTGTATTTATCTAGTGTAGCAGTCGTTTCTTCATCCTCTGATCTAACATTAGACCGGCTGTTCTTCATTTATACTCCAGTAGTTTGCATATTTCTTTATTAACAACTTTGCCTTCATTGTAAATGTTTTAATATTTGTATATTTTTATATTCTACTTCCCCTGTTCATATCTCTGAATTTCCTGCATTGCTCCTAATTTTTACATTTAGAATGTCACAGAAAACTCTTGTCTTGACCACATCCAAATACAACCTAAGGTCAAACAAAGTGCACAAACACATGATCTAAGCATAGCAACACAGAGTCTAAAGTCTAACACATTTCCCATAGCATAACATTTCAATTACTGAGAGAAAAATGTCAGATTTCGTATTTGATTGAAAAATGTACCCCTTTATTATTTAAAGTTTTGTGTACACTATTTTCCCAAACCAATCTTTTTTTCACTATTTCTTAAAGTTGAAGAAATAATTTTTTCATAATTTTTTCTTTTCCAAAACCAAAGCCTCATAAAACCCTTTCTAATTAATTGAGATGTTTTGTTTTTGAAAAAGATCTGACAAAATAATGATAAAAGGTAAATAGTCTTGGAGGCAAGAGGACTGTGTATTTAGGAACACTTCCAAAGATAACACTTCGCCTAAGGGAACACCCTTGTGGTGAAACAGATTTTTCCCATTGTAAATGCTCTGGTTAAAGGAGCAGGAACTTCGATTAAAAGAACACCTTCTTGGCATCCACAGCAATTTGTTCACAACAGATACAGCACTGTTTTTAACCTGATAATTCATCATCATCAAATTTAAATTAAAATGGTTTATTAAGTCTTTTCAAAAGCGACTTGTCATCGCAAAATTGTCTTGGTTTATTAAATATTATTAAATATTTCCAGAATTGCAGTCATACCGCTGTTTCTTTTGCTATAAGTTGGAAATTGTTTGAGCTCCTGAATCAGACAAAAGTCGACGAACAGTTTGGTGTTTTCCATTCTGGTGAGTTGTTTCACCATTCTGTTAAATAATGTACATGTGTTGTAGACTGCTGCTGCATTTTGTAACGTGTGTAGGGATGCTGTGTTAATTTAGGTTGATAGTTTAAGTTGTCAGTTTAAGACAGTTTAGGTTGACGTGTTGACAATGGAATCAGTTCTTGTAGCAAACAAAAAAATGTTTGCTACACTGAACCATTTTTTGATTTTTGATTTTTTTTTCCCCAGAAACGTTGTACAATGGCCCTTGAGAAGAAATTTTGGGACCGACATTGTATTTCTGTCACTATTTCTGTGACAGAAATACAATGAGTTCTGGTGATAAATCTTCCTCCCGACCTGTGAGGGTGTTAAAGAATGAGAGGAGAAGTATCTGGAAGGGCTGGCCTGACAGTTCGTTTCAGGGACAGGGAAGTGGGTCAGCCTGGAAAGAAGCGAGACTCTGTTGTAAGACAGTATTGACCTAAAAGGTAAACGAGGGGCAACTGCAAGCAATAAGGCAGCTGCAACAGTTTACCTAGATATCATGCGGCATTACATATAGGGGCCAGGGTAATGCTTATCTTTTCCTTCGTTTGGGTAAAACATTGGAGAGAGAGAAGGATCGAGAGAGGAGCTCTCATTAAAAGAAAAGAAAGAGTGTTGTGTGTTGTTTGTGTCTGTGTAAATAACTGTGTGTGTTTTCACAACTAGACAGCTAAACGCACAAATCCAGAGCTGTCGAGAGGGTCAGCACCAACCGTCACGAATTACCCGTCTCTTCACCACCACACACGCACGTCTGCACTCACCCAGGACTGGTGACCGTGTGTTTGTTTTGTTCGGGACTGTGCCCTGTTATTGTTATCCCTGTGCTTTACACGTTGTTGTGTATACCCGGGGATTTATTATTTTATAGTCACTAGACCTGGATTACAAATAAAAGCACTTTTTCACTGGATATTGTTGTCTGCCTGTCACTCCTGCATCGCATCAACGCTACACCTGTTCCCCTTTACCAGCCACTTTGCCACATCGACACATTGATGGATAGAGCCCAGTATGTGCAGTTTTTAATGTACTGGAGATTTCACAACCTCAAGAAAATCAGACAAAACCAGAGTAAAACTCAGACCTTTCAAATGCGGAGTGATACAGACTTCATTTAAAGAGTTACATAGCAAGAGCTTTAACCAAAATGGCATGTATTTTCATTAAAAACATGCATGGTTTAATATTGTTAATTCTCAGAACCAACACTTTAAAATAACCAAATAGATATGGATTATAACTATATGGATTTATTTGTTGTATCGGGCTACTTTATAAACGAAGAAAAAGATTATACTGACAGTGCAACAGTTAATGAAATATAACAAAAGCTTAGGTTGATCACTGCTAATAAATTAGCTGTTACAGTTTTTAAGGGTTTCATTCTCAGCATAATGATCCACACACCAGTAGATTAATGCAGGGTCTAATTACTCAAACTTAAAGCTACAAAAGTTTGATTCAGCGGATATGGTTTGTGTCCAATGAACCATTTGTAATTGACTGCTATAGAAAATAAATCCCTAGAGCCATTTACAATGAAATTCTCTGATATATTACTAATCTAATTAGAGCTTAGATAGATTTGTTCTTGCAACTAAAAAAAAAATAATACTGTGTAAAGTTAATGCACCAGTTCTTTGCTTATTTAGATTAGTTGATTGTTCATGTAGTGCACTGTTATGATATAGGGATTCATTCAGATTACTTGCAACTGTTTTGCATAATGATAACATTTAGAGCATATTGTTTTAGATTGCAAGGTTTATTGAAACTGAAATTTGAATCATTTACCTCTGGAACTTTTTACAATATTCAAGGGTGTAGGAAATAGGGGTGCTGGGGGATGCAGCAGCACTGGTGCAATGATAAATCCTGTGTGTGCAGTGCATTGCGCCTTTTTATTTTGCTTTTGAACACAAACGATAATAGACCAATCACCTCTGATTGTCACAACAGGAGCGGAATATTTTATAAATCACGCGGTTGCAATCTCATGAGAGTCGCTTAGTCGTTGGAACACATTAGAAGCTTGAATACAGTAGAACGGTTATTGAAAATGTCACAAATAAAGAATATCATATGTTCTTGTTAATTCTTAGTGGCACCACTTGTGTGGAGCAATACTGCAAACAAACATACTGTACATTCTGTACTTAAACAGATAAAGAGGTGCTGGCTTAACATGTTTAACACAATAGCAACCACAAGCATAACTTCCATCATAGACAGAGATTACAGTTTAGTTCAATGGCTTTCAGCACCCCACTATAGAAACTGTTCCCATGCCACTGTCAATATTATACTTTGCTTAAAAGCTGAGAGGAGTTTGAGGCAAAAATCTACAAATGAACATTTACTATACAATATCTGACCAAGATGTGATGCTATGAATTAATAGTAAAATACAATAGAATGTAAATCATAATACCTTTATTTATTTATTTACAGCTGATGTGTAAAATGGTAGATCAGGTATTATGTCAATTAAAATTGCATCAGAAAATTCACTTAACCAAGCAATACCTTTTCTATGGATAACAACAGAATATCTGTTCTAAAGGTCAATTTTTGTTTACTGGAGCATATCTGAACATTTCTTTGTCTCTAAATATTTTTTTGTAATTAAAGTGAAATGGAGCAGATAATAGCTATTAAAAACATTTAATCCATTTAATGAGGTTTATTCTTGAATGTGAAAAAAAAGAATGTCTCTTTAATTAATTTGACATTTTCCTAGCAGCTTGAGCTTTTGTGAGATTATGAAAATGAAAGATTTAAGAAATATCTCAGTTAATGACACTATTTATGTTTTCAATAACTTTGAATGGTATCCTCATGGTTTATAGAACAGTATTTGTAAGCAGCTGACCGCATATTGCAGTTTGACTGGAACTGTCCTGGAAATTCCTTTTCCCCAAAGTTTTGGCAAAAATCCTGAAATGTCCAGTTTTTTAGTAAAAGGTGCAAAATTCCAACAAGTAAATGATCACCTAATGATTTCAAGCTAACTGACTCAGTTACTGAGCAGTGGCTCAAGAATGTACAAGTATGTTATAGGATACATCTGATACTGTGTTAGCTCTAACTTATCATTCAAGTCAATATTCACAGTACAAAATACAGCATTAGCATACAGCTGCTAGGGGTTTAACCATTTCTAGCTGATGTAGATAATTTTGTCTCTGGCACTGAACAAGCACAGTGATACAAAATGAAGGCCATAATACTGCTGCATGAATGACCTGTGGCCTCAGACACACCACTTTATAGCTGCTCAAAATTAATTAACCATAATATGCACAAACTGTCTTCAGCCGTGCTCCCTATGGGTCGAGATAAGCCACAGCCCATATGGAAAACTAAGAAACCATCCCTATGCATTCAATGCTAACTCTATTATTTAAAAAAAAAAAAAAACTTAAGGGATATCCAGCACAATGGCTTAGTTTTTGAGTTTTAACCCACCATTAACATAATGAAATATGACAAAACCATTACTTTCCTCCAGTGAAGAATTGCCAGAGTTAGAGTTGGGAGAAGAGAATGTCAAGGCCATATATGAAATTGACAAGATCAATATAAAGTGTGATATAATACGCCAATTAATAAAAAAAATAATAATAACACTGTTATATTTGTTATATTATTCTAGAAAAATGTGTTAAAACTAGTATTTAAACTTTTAAGAAACATTCAACTGAATAGGATTTTGGGATTTCGTTTGGTGATATTTTAAAACATTGTATAAGTGATTTTGCTATTAAAATGTTAATGAAATGTGCTTTCAATGGTTTTATAAGGAAGAAAGTGCCATTGTGAATTTGCTTAGTCTGTTCAGTAGATTACTCTGACTAGTGTTCCAGGCAAATCACCTTTATAATTGATTCCAAAACTCTCTCACCAATCACATGAGTGAATTCAATGTAGTCAACCACAGAGACAATGGTCTACTTCATCCAGTTTCACAGAAGATTGTCAAGGTCTCAGAACAATACAGTACAGCTATGGCCAAAAGTTTACCTACAATTGTAGGATTGAAACATAATTAGAAAAAAAAAAGTTTATTTAACATCATGTAATCAAATAAACTACCCAATGACATTGCTACTGGAAGCCAGGTCTACTGGAAGCCATAATAGTAGTACAGTATTTCATGTTAGATTTCTAAATGTCACTTTTATTTTTGTCAAACTACAAAGTGGTATGTAATTCAATATGTAAACGTAACATTAGTCAGCAGATTTCATTCAACTTTATGAAGCAAAATTAGTTAATTCTATGGAATGATGAAGATTTTTTGGCCATAGCAGTATGTTGTGGAAGCCCAGCAGCTACAACACTAGTTCCTTCCTGTATGTCCAAATTCATTAAGTCAGATACTGCCTCTAATACCGGTCTCTTAATACGTAAATCAACTAGATATCTAGGCCTCTAAAAATGGAAATCAAATAAATATATCGCATTTGCAGTGCCAATCAATTGTCTTTTTTTATTTTATTTCCAATACATCAGACATTCATCCACACATCATTCACTGTACCTGTAAGTGGACATAATAATGTAATTTGATATGTAATCTACAGTGGCGCCATAAAAAACAGGTTTGCACCCCAATGGAGGAATCAGATGTTCTGAAATTGTTCTAAAATAGTTTCTCACCAGAATGCCCAAATATAGTGAATTCATGCTGTAGCCTGTGGATTGTGGAAAGTAGGTATTGCCAGAAGCTGAAATGCGTGTCTGCTTGTTATAGTTTCCAAAGATCACAACACCTTCCTGTGAACTGGAAGGCAATTTAAAGGTGCCAGCTTCACAAGTTTAATTAAAAGTTCCCAGGTGTGATTTATTACCGGGTTATAATACTACAGTTTTCTGGAAGCTACAGATGATACAGCTGGCGACAGCACCAATAGAGACTTCTTTTAACAAGAGAAAATTTAACTTGTTAATACAATAGGTGGAAATTCACTAGAGTTACTTTTTTATGGTTTATAGGACAGTTGAGTTTCTTTAGCTAGAGACTGAAACTAAAAGTTCTTTAGGTTTTGTATCACATGTCATTTTAAAATGCATGCCAGGGATATTTCTTTTTAACCTGAGGGAAGGTATTACAAATTAAATTATGTGGAGTAGTTGAAAGAACTGACATCAATTCTTTGATAAATGTAAATTAAATTACTTTTTATCTTGCAGGTGGCAGGCACCAAAAAGAGGTATCTGGTCAAAATTGGATCCCTAAAAAGATATTTCAAGAGACCGGTTAGATACTATATATTGTAATAGAAACCTTTTGACAAGTGATTTTGGCACCTGTCAATTAAATATGCCATATCATATATAAAAATATACACTCTACCAGAGTCATCTTGGTCATGTTAATCTAATATTTTTCTATCTTGACTACAAGCATATAACTCCCTGGGATGCATTTATATGAAATAGGGGGAGGTTGTCAATTTGTCTGGTGAAAAATATTTTAGGAACAGTCACAGCTTCATTAGCATCTACACATAGGCTTTACATCACTAAGAGGACAGGTTCATACTTTTAAACTTTAGGTTGATGTAGTATCCGGGTCTCCACTGTTGTAGAATACAGTTCCTGACTGGTGAATGTGAATATGCAATTTTTTTATGAAGTGTTTTTTTCTTTTTAATTTAAAAGTTTAAGGTTTTCTTTTGGTTTTTATCCATACAGACGACTAATCAACCACGTCCCTTATGTTATCTGTGCCCAGAATGATTAATTTACCATTTGGTGCTTGCTGTACTTGACGTTTTTCTCCCTAAGGTTTTAACTCCTAGTTTCGCATTATCTTCCAAACCAAGGATTAAGATTTTATATTGAACACATTTTCAATGCACACATATTTCTATTTCACGATATAGAACGCGGGAACACCTATGCACACTATTATCTCATGTTGACTGCTCTAAAACCATGTTGACAGTTTTTACTTGAATTACTAGTATCACCTATTCATTTTTTGTTATAAATTACAATTGTCAGCATAATTAATTTGTATAAAATTTGACACTAATATAGCTAATATATTTGACAGAAAATAAAAACATTCCTGGTGATAAAGTATCTGTACTGTATCTTATTTTACACTGATACTAACATTTAGTATGTGAAGGGTTTTGCAGATGATTATGTGCTGCTGATTAACCCTTTACAGTCCAGGCATGCCAGGTGCCACCCGCTGCTTAAAAGTAATTTTATTCATAGCAAACAGCATTAAAAGGCACTGCATATCAACAGGACACTCAGTACTGCATCCCCAGCCCTGCCCCACTCCTTGTTTGCTGTATTTATCACATCTCTTCATAGTAGTGTATATTGATAAATCATGTCCTGATCACTTGTTTTATCACCAAACTGATATCCAAGTCATTATTGTATTACTATAACATCTCAAAAAGCTTGGCAAATGTCCATGACATTCTTTGAGTGCTGGTTGTGGAAGCAGCTATCTTGTTTGTTTATGCCCGTGTTATGTCTGTGGTGTCCACCTCCTTTTTTTTGGCTTCTCTTGTCCTCACTCTTCTTTGCTTTTTTCCAGAGAAAAATTGACTAGAGACCTGTGCTTGATGTCTTTTTGATGATGTCAGACAGGGTCCAACATCGAACCAGAAAGGAAAAATTGTAATGTCGGACCTGGTCCGACACTGGACTGGAAAGGGTTAAGTTTGAACCACACATGTTTTTATTGTGTTTGTACTTTTCAATCGTCCTTTTATTGTTTTTCACAAAAGATGTATGGTATTTACATTTTTTTCACATTTGATGTAAGAAGGGTTCAGACTTTTGGTACTGGTACAGATGGTAATTCAAAGTGATTTAGTTTTGCTGCAGCAACATGGTGAAAACAGCAAAATTCTTGGAGCTATATAGAGACTCTCACTAGTTTCAAAAAAACAAGTTTTTCTAACTTGTACGAGGAACTACCTTTCCTCTCAATATTTTGTCGTGTTTTATTTCTAATTTCTTGATATAATAAGTCACACAAATTAATTATCTCTGCTCTTGGCATTCGGTACTTTGATACTAATTCTGAATCTGTATACGCAACAAAAGGGTTTGCCTGGTCCCTAAATACTCTCATTCCTCTGCCATATCGATGACAAGTTAGTTGTAGCATAAGACATGTGATAACTACTAAAACAATTTGCAATCGAAATTACGACTTGCGGTTGGCTTCTAGAACTTGCAAGTTTCAAGGGAAAACTTGAACGTGACCTCGCATCCCTACAAAAGTTTTATGAAACACAAATTGCAACCTGCAAGGGTCTGTGACAGCAATTCCTCACAAATCGCTTTAATTAAAACAGGCCCCTGATTTGCTGATTTTTTATTTTTTATTTTTTTTAACCCTTTGCGGTCTTATGTCGGACCTGGTCCGACATTAGAATTTTTCCTTTCCAGTCCAATGTTGGACCCTGTCTGACATCATCAAAAAGACGTAAAGCACAGATCTCTAGTCATTTTTTTCTCTGGAAAAAGCCGAGAAAACCCTTCAATGGCTGAGTGAGACCGAGAGGAGCCGAATGAAACCAAAAAAAGAGCGTTTCTCATAGACCCATGCATTACAGTGATAACACGGACATAACAAAGGAGGTAGCTGCTTCTGAATCCAGGGCTCAAAGAATATCACGGACATTTGCACATCTTTTTGAGATGCTATAGTAATAAAATAATGACTTGGATTGCATTATTGAGGAGTTTGGTGATAAAACGAGTGATCAGAAGAGGATTTATCAGTATACACGTCTATAAAGAGGTATGGGAAATACAGCGGACAAGGGGTAGGGCTTGGCTGTAGATACAGTACTGAGTGTTTTTTTTTTGTGGTTCGATGCCTTTTGAACATGTTTTACTCTGAAAAAAATATTGTAAACAGCGCGTGCAAAATAAACAGCATGTGTGAAAATAAATTGGACCTGATGTGCCTGACGAGCGCAGAATAAATGGACGGATAAGGGTTAATACTCTGTTTTAGTGTTGTCGCCCATACTGCTTTTCACACATCATCTGTGTGTGTGTGTGGGCTTGATTACTTTATTAATAATAAACTGGGCCAAATCCGAGTGGCGGTTGAACAGGTGTTTGGGCTATGGAAAGGGATGCACGGCTATCTTTATTTTTGTAACCCTACGGTGTACTTTTATTTTGTATCACATTTTTGTTTCATTGTCTTATTGTGTATCTCATTATACCAAACATAGCACCCCCATTTGCGCTGTACTTGTATGACTGCTTCTGGTAAATAAAGAATTGGAATATTGAGTAGTATTGTTGATTCCCAAGAAATGTCACAAATTCACACAGCACATTTTGTTTTGAGAGTGGGTTAAACAATGTTCGTGTTGTGGATTGTATTAAGCTGCCTCATCATATCATCAAAGTTATCTGCAACATCAATCTGACAAGTGAAAAACTGCAAACAAAAACTTTAGACTATGGTAACTTAAGTATTCCCATGTGACTTTATAGTGACTTTAGGAAAGGACTTGAATGAGCTCATTAACATTTTCACGAGAAACTCGTGTTTACATGTGTGAGTGTTGCTTTCATGAGTATTTAGTGGAATCTCACAAGAAATTGAGACTTTCACATTAAGATACTGAGAATGTTTTTTTGGCCATTTTCACAAGCTTTCCCTGTCAAGTTTCACGTTATTTTTTTCATTCAATTGAAAAAAAACACACATGTAAACTGGCTTAATGCCTCATAACAGTACATAATAGTATAATTAAAAGCAACAATATTGTTAACTTATTTCTATATATGTTTTTCTTTTTGTTCATTAAGACTAATATATCAAAGATTAAACAATTGCCTTATAATGGCAATATAGGTTATCTGTTATGAATACATAAGAACATAAGAACATAAGAAAGTTTACAAACGAGAGGAGGCCATTCGGCCCATCTTGCTCGTTTGGTTGTTAGTAGCTTATTGATCCCAAAATCTCATCAAGCAGCTTCTTGAAGGATCCCAGGGTGTCAGCTTCAACAACATTACTGGGGAGTTGATTCCAGACCCTCACAATTCTCTGTGTAAAAAAGTGTCTCCTATTTTCTGTTCTGAATGCCCCTTTTTCTAAACTCCATTTGTGACCCCTGGTCCTTGTTTCTTTTTTCAGGCTGAAAAAGTCCCTTGGGTCGACACTGTCAATACCTTTTAGAATTTTGAATGCTTGAATTAGGTCGCCATGTAGTCTTCTTTGTTCAAGACTGAACAGATTCAATTCTTTTAGCCTGTTTGCATATGACATGCCTTTTAAGCCCGGAATAATTCTGGTCGCTCTTCTTTGCACTCTTTCTAGAGCAGCAATATCTTTTTTATAGCGAGGTGACCAGAACTGAACACAATATTCAAGATGAGGTCTTACTAGTGCATTGTACAGTTTTAACATTACTTCCCTTGATTTAAATTCAACACTTTTCACAATGTCCGAGCATCTTGTTAGCCTTTTTTATAGCTTCCCCACATTGTCTAGATGAAGACATTTCTGAGTCAACAAAAACTCCTAGATCTTTTTCATAGATTCCTTCTCCAATTTCAATATCTCCCATATGATATTTATAATGTACATTTTTATTTCCTGCGTGCAGTACCTTACACTTTTCTCTATTAAATGTCATTTGCCATGTGTCTGCCCAGTTCTGAATCTTGTCTAGATCATTTTGAATGACCTTTGCTGCTGCAACAGTGTTTGCCACTCCTCCTACTTTTGTGTCGTCTGCAAATTTAACAAGTTTGCTTACTATACCAGAATCTAAATCATTAATGTAGATTAGGAATAGCAGAGGACCTAATACTGATCCCTGTGGTACACCGCTGGTTACCACACTCCATTCTGAGGTTTTTCCTCTAATCAGTACTTTCTGTTTTCTACATGTTAACCACTCCCTAATCCATGTACATGTGTTTCCTTGAATCCCAACTGTGTTCAGTTTGAGAATTAATCTTTTGTGCGGGACTTTGTCAAAAGCTTTCTGGAAATCTAAATAAACCATGTCATATGCTTTGCAATTATCCATTATCGATGTTGCATCCTCAAAAAAATCAAGCAAGTTAGTTAGGCACGATCTCCCTTTCCTAAAACCATGTTGACTGTCTCCCAGTACCCTGTTACCATATAGGTAATTTTCCATTTTGGATCTTATTATAGTTTCCATAAGTTTGCATATAATAGAAGTCAGGCTTACTGGTCTGTAGTTACCTGGTTCAGTTTTGTTTCCCTTTTTGTGGATCGGTATTACGTTTGCAATTTTCCAGTCTGTCGGTACAACCCCTGTGTCAAGAGACTGCTGCATGATCTTGGTTAGCGGTTTGTAAATTACTTCTTTCATTTATTTGAGTACTACTGGGAGGATCTCATCCGGCCCAGGGGATTTGTTTATTTTAAGAGCTCCTAGTCCCTTTAACACTTCTGCCTCAGTTATGCTAAAGTTATTTAAAACTGGATAGGAACTGGATGACATGTGGGGCATGTTGTCAGTATCTTCCTTTGTAAAAACTTGTGAAAAGTAATCATTTAACATATTTGCTATTTTTTTTTCTTCCTCTACGATTTTGCCATTTGTATCTCTTAAACATTTAATCTCCTCTTTGAATGTTCTCTTGCTGTTGTAATATTGGAAAAACATTTTGGAATTGGTTTTAGCTCCCTTAGCAATGTTCATTTCTATTTCTCTCTTGGCCTTTCTAACTTCCTTTTTGACTTGCGTTTGCAGTTCTGTGTACTCTTTCTGCGTACTTTCTTTTTGGTCCTTTTTTAATGCTCTGTAAAGTGCCTTTTTTCGCTGAATATTTTTTTTAATTGATCTATTAAACCATTTTGGCAATTTAGTTTTACATTTAGATTTGTCTACTTTAGGGATATAATTGTTTTGCGCCTCTAGTACTACATTTTTGAAGAACAACCATCCTTCTTCTGTGGGTGTTTTCTCTATTTTACTCCAGTCTACTTCTGTTAGTCTCTGTTTCATACCTTCATAGTTTGCTTTTCTAAAATTGTAAACCTTAGCTTTAGTCTTTACTTTTGGGGATTTAAAAAACACTTCAAATGAGACCATGTTGTGGTCTGAGTTTGCCAGTGGTTCTCTGACCTCTGTTTTAGTTATTCTATCTTCGTTATTTGAAAAGACTAAATCAAGGCATGCCTCCCCTCTAGTGGGTGCCTTCACAAATTGTGTTAGGAAGCAGTCATTTGTCATTTCCACCATTTCTATTTCATCCTTCGCGCTACCCACCGGGTTTTCCCATTTTATTTGGGGGAAGTTGAAATCCCCCATTAGTATGGCTTCTCCTTTGCTACACACATTTCTAATGTCATTGTATAACAGATTATTGTGCTCACCGTCTGAATCTGGCGGTCTATAGCATGCTCCTATTATTATGCCTTTTGAATTTTTGTCTGTTATTCTGACCCATATTGATTCGGTTTTATTTTCTTTGTCCAGGTTTAACACCTGGGCTTCAAGACTGTTTCTTATGTATAGCGCTACCCCTCCTCCTCTTCTGTCCTGCCTGTCTTTCCTATACAGTGTATACCCACAAATATTATATTTGTCCCCATCACTCTCAGACAACCAAGTTTCTGTAACACCTATCACATCATAGTTACCTGTTAGTGCAGTAGCTTCAAGTTCTAGAATTTTGTTTCTGATACTTCTAGCATTTAGATAAATACATTTAATGGTTGTCTTACCTGAGTTGTTGTTCTTGTTTTGATGCAGTCTCCCTTCTGTTTTTTTGTTGATTTCTCCCCCCTTCCTTTCTAGTTTAAATGCTTCCGAACCTGCTCGAGGATCTTTTCTCCGAGTAGACTAGTTCCCTTGTTATTTAAATGCAGTCCATCCCGTCTATACAGATAGTCCTCGTTGTAGAATGTGGTCCAATGATCAAGATAGGTGAAGCCTTCCCGTGTGCACCACGTCTTCAGCCATGCGTTTTGATTAATTATTTCCAGCTGTCCATATGGTCCTTTGCAAGGTGCGGGTAGTATACCAGAAAATACCACAGTTTTGGTTTTCTCTTTTAATTTCCTTCCTAGCTCTCTGAATTTGTTTTGCAGGGATTTTGGTCTGTCTCTTCCAATGTTGTTTGTACCGATGTGGACGACTACTACCGGGTCGTCTCCTGTTCGTTCTAGGAGCCTGTCCACGTTTTCAGTGATGTGCTTGACCGAGGCTCCCGGAAGGCAGCACACTGTTGTAGTAAGGGGGTCCAAACTGCGAATTGAACTTGCTGTGTTTCTCAATATGGAGTCCCCAACAATCATGACCTCCCTTCTTTTTGCTGTCTGGTCACCACTGTCAATAGGGTCCTGGATGTTGTTCCTTTCATTCTCTTGTTGTTGGTTCTGCTCATCAAAATTCTGAAGTGACTCAAATCTGTTGGTTGTTTTGATTTCTGGTGGTTGTGTTTGACGAAGTTTCTTTTTTTTCCCTGCTTCTGCCTACCTGAACCCAGCTGTTCTGACCTTCTATCTCCCTGGTGGCTTTCAGTCTGTTAGGGGTGATGCAGACTTCCATGAATTGTGGGTGTGCCAGTTCCTCAAGATCCTGTTGCTGTCTCACTTCTTCCAGCTCCATTTCTAGCATACTTACTAGTTTATGCAAATCCTGGATCGCGCGGCACTTTACGCACACTTGGTTTAGCTCCGCTGGGTTTTCTCGGATTTCCCACATCAAGCAGGTGTCACAGATTACTGGCTTGAAGACCATGTTGAGTTTTTTTTTTTTTGAAGTTTAGTTTCTTCTGCAGCCGTCAACCTGCTTTCAAACTGCTTCGAAACTGCTCTGTACTTTTCCACGCCTGTACTTCTCCCACTCGCTGTCGCTTCCACTCGCTGTCGCTGGGAAGACTGCCTCGTTTAACTGCATTGTTCTGCTGTGCTGATGGCTCCTCCCCTCGCCCGTGTCTCAAAACGGCGCTGAATTTGAATCAGCTGCTCCGAGTTTCAGCTTGTTTGTTATCAGAAAAACACACGCGGCTGTTTGACTTTGAGCTGCTGCTGTGTTTCCCCAATGTCCTCTGTTTTCTAATTAAAGCAATTCAAGATGCAATTTCTCCTTTCTGCTTCGAAACTGCTCTGTACTTTTCCATGCCTGTACTTCTCCCACTCGCTGTCGCTTCCACTCGCTGTCGCTGGGAAAACTGCCTCGTTTAACTGCGTTGTTCTGCTGTGCACATCAATGTGACAGATTTAAAGTCAGCATTTTCATATGACCATTTAATAATCAACTTTGCATGTTGTTGTTTTTTTTCCTACTAAGAGTCATTAGAAAATAAATGTTGATATAACTCATTAAAAAAAAAAAATAAATAAATAAAATAAACCTCTGTATAGCAACAACTGCAACATACTATCTTGTTCCTTTTAACTCAAGCAAAGCATGGTTCTGGATATTAAATGTGATCCATGCTTGCACGTTTCAACTATATCACTATATAACTATTATGCCATTTTTTTTTTTATTTGGGGTTTCTGGACAGGTAATATTTTCTGCTGGGGAGAAATATGATGCCGGTGCCATTCTGTTGTCCCTTATATGAATATGAGAAGGGCAAGTCTTGGAATTGTAACATATTTCATCTTCATTACTCATTCTAACCAGTGGCTTTGCCACTTGTCACATGCTTTGAGCATGTGGTGTTTGCAGATTATAGGGAATGTTGTATCATGTGGTGATGTGGTCAGTGCGTCCACCCTCTTCATGACATGTTCACCACTTTCCATCTGTTTCTAGTTTAAGCATCTGCCTCACATCCTCAGGGACTGGTCTTGTGGAGGTATGATCAGACCTTCTTAGTTTTTAATTTCATATAAAAAAAGCATGACAGATCTATGGAGTCCTTATTGAAAGCAAGGGTATTGCGGACTAATGTGATTATTTTATAAGCTGTTACATATTTCCTTCTCTCTTTAAACTTTTGTATATGTTGGAGAACCTATTTTTTTCCTGTTTAGGATTACGGTAAGGATCATGTTTATACAATATATACACCCAAAGACTGGATGTACAAAATGGGTTTAAATTAAGACAATAATATAAATATAGGCAGACTACACCAGTTCAGTGTGATAATGCACTGAACTCTCTCTCTCTCTGTCTCTCTCTCTCTCTCTTTCTCTCTCTCTCTCTCTCTCTCTCTCTCTCTCTCTCTCTCTCTCTCTCTCTCTCTCTATATATATATATATATATATATATATATATATATATATATATATATATATATATATATATATACACACATACAGTGCCTATAGAAAGTCTATACCCCCTTGAACTTTTTTCACATTCTGTTGTGTCAGTGCCTCAGAGTTTCATGCATTTAAATGATGATTTTTTTTCCACTTATCTACAAACCATACTCCACACTGTTAATGGGAAAAAGGTTTTATTGAGAAAAAAAATGATATATTAAAAAATACAAATCTGAAAGATCATAACTGGATCAGTCTCCACCCCCCTGAGTTAATATTTGGTGGAAGCACCTTTGGCAGCAATTACAGCTGTGAGTCTGTTGGGATAGGTCTCTACCAACTTGCACATCTAGATTTGGCAATATTTGAGTGCAATCTTCAAGTCATGCCACAAGTTTTCGATTGGCTTTAGGTCAGGGCTCTGACTGGGCCACTCAAGGACATTTAGCTTTTTGGGCCTTAGCCACTCCAATGTAACTTCGGTTGTGTGCTTTGGGTCGTTGTCATGCTGAAAGGTGAACTTCCGTCCCAGTTTCAGCTTTCTTGCAGAGGGCAGCAGGTTTTCCTCAAGGACTTTTCTGTACTTTGCACCATTCATTTTCCCTTCTATCCTGACAAGTGACCCAGTACCTGCAGATGAGAAACACCCCCATAACATGATGCTGCCACCACCATGCTTCACAGTAGGGATGGTGTTTTTTGGGTGATGCACTGTGTTTGGTTTGCGTCAAACATAACACGTTGCATTTAGGCCAAAAAGTTCCATTTTAGTTTTGTCAGACCACAAAACTTTTTGCCATATGGCCGCAGAATTTTATATACTTCAAATGGGATTCAAGGTGGGCTTTCTTGAGTAATGGCTTCCTTCTTGCCACCCTACCATACAGGCCAGATTTGTGGAGTGTTTGGGATATTGTTGTCACATGTACACTTTGACCAGTCTTGGCCATAAAAGCCTGTAGCTCTTGCAAAGATTCTATTGACCTCTTGGTAGCCTCTTTGATCAATCTCCTTCTTGTTTGGTCATCCAGTTTGATCTAGGCAGGGTCTTGGTGGTGCCATACACCTTGCACTTCTTAATAATTCAAGGGATATTCAGACACCTACCAAGATGCTACTTTTTATAGGAAGAGAGTCAACTACATCCAAAAAACACCTGGTCCTGGGGGAGCATACCACTGAAAAGTACTTGGTCCTGAAATGGTTAAATCCATACACATAATGAACCATACATATATCTGTGAATTGACATTAGTGGTAATTTAGCATTGAAAGAAACCAATTATGTGTGTCAGGATGTTGATTGAAATAAAAAAAAAGCTGCTAGATACCACATATATTAAGTGTTTTATTTAAAAATTAAACCCAGAAGGTTCTTGTTGTATCAGGAAACACAAATGGTCTGTAAAACTAGTAAAATAAAAAGGTATATTTGCAATTTTGCTAATGTTTGTATGTATCAAATAAGTCAATATTGCTGCTTTGTGCATATATAAACTTTGTTTTCAAATCAATTGAAATGAAAATCCACTTTAATGATAATCATTTTCCTTCAGTCACATTATTTACATTACCTATCTTATTGACAGCAAAGGTGGATCCTCTGCAAGTGAGTACTCAATCATATTTGATCATCATGCACCACATTACAGCATTCAATCATTAAAACTGTTGCATTGCTATAGCAATTCTTATATTCACGTGATCATGTGCACTGAAGTAATTTGTAATGGTACATTTTTCAGTAGAGTGACATTTTCAGAAATACATCATTCAGTCATATCTTAAATAGAGTGTTCTTTCATATTAACCGATATATTAGAATAAGATTGTTTTTATCCTATGATAACAGGACCAGGTGCATTTTCAATAGACATATGTCACTGTGGCTTCCATTCACAACACAGATACTAAGGACCGGTTCATGAGAATAAGTTGACTTATAGAACTGACTTTCTATACAATCCAGGATGTGTGTGCGCTGTGTCAGTATGAGACACATATTCTAGTGTGTTGTTGTTTTCCTATACTCTGTATAAACTAGGTGTGAAAATGATGTATTGTGCTGTTTGTCCCAAGAGTGACAGAAATCCTAGAGGCAACTGCTGACCATATTGAGCAGTTAATGCATTAGCTCAAAATGGATGTAGTGATTCCTCTCCTCAGGGGTCTCCATCTGACAGGTTTCATTGCTTTCTGATAAATGTTTTTCATTTATAATGACTTTATAAGATCCTTTGATGCTTTTATTTTTCAAGTTTGTAATAATGTCTTGGAATGTATTCGCGTGAATGACCGTTATCTTGAGAACTAAACCAAGCACTAAAACTTCAGCATTTGAAATATGCAAAACCAGAGTACCATTGGTATTCTTTCAGATCAGGAAATAACTTTTGCTGTAGATTTTGTGCATTTAACTGTGTGTGCTTCATTAAGTGCTGCAATGCTTTCCCCCCTAATACACATTGGCATCTATCAATTTATTATTTATAATGATAGATAACTTTTATTTTTTTTAGGTATCCAGTCTATTAAGCATACATAACATGCTGAATTACAATTAAGTTATTTTGGCTTCAAGATTTGATACTATTGATGCATTTAAAAGAGAAAGAAATCATCATAGCTGGCATAATTCAATCAACTATGCCTAGGCGTCTTATGCAACTAGCAGCTGCAACAGTCAGAAGAACAATACAATACATTTGTCTTATAGCAGCAAAATAAAACTGAAATGGGCTCATATGGAATGACTGTGATTCCTAACGTCCCTACAGCTGTTGAGAATATGTGATGTTAAAAGCTGCTTTTCACAATAACTTTTGATTTCTCAAATAGGAATCTTCCAGGTTATGAGAAGTCAGTTGGGGTGCTGTGGTTAGCGTGAAATTGTGGACAAAAAATAGCTGCTTATATTACTGAAGCATTTGACATACACAGTATTCAGCATTGGTCTCTGTAAAAGACATCTTTACTTGACTAACTTATGATTAGCGACAAAGTGGAAAGAAAAGAATGAGGATATTTCATACAGGAGAATATGCTGTACAAATATAGATAAAGAATGAAATATGACAGGATAAATATACGGTATACTGCTAATTGAATTTAGCAATGTTATTGAAACATTGCAGCCCATTATAAATGGCCTCTTTAACAAGTTTCTAATACAAATGTTAAACAAAGCATATATTGGGAAAATAGCAACCAAACTAAATTAGCTGAGTTCAGTGGAGTGGATTTCAATACGGTGGAGGTGCAGACAGGTTTTCAGTGTTCAGAATATAAATAGCATTTCACTACACTTTGCAGGCCACTATAAATGGCAACTCAACATAAACCCTTTGTAGTTCATTTATTCAGCGCTTGTCAGGCGAGTCAGGTCCAATTTACACACCCACTGTTTATTTTACACGCATTGTTTACATTTTTTCCAGAGTAAAACAGGTTTAAATGGCTCTGAATCACAAAAGGACACTCAGTACTGCATCTCCAGCTAAACCCTACCCCTTGTTCGCTGTATTTTTCACATACCTCTTTATAGACGTGGATACTGACAAATCCTCTCCTGATCACTCGTTTTATCACCAAACTCCTCAATAATGCAAAAGGATTAAATGCAATCTCTCAATATTGAACATAATTACAACTAAATCATATAGGTGATATAACCTTCCAATATGCATTGTCCATAGCATACAGGTTTGTTAACAACTAGGTAAAAAGACTAAGACTGTGGTGTCAGATTGTGAAACTCCATAGAGATCAGCAGTCTTGACTCACTGAGGCCTCCACGAGTCCAATAACTATATGTCACACAGACCCATAAGGTATCAGAAATGAGTCATTATTTTTGCTGTAACTTTAAAAAAAAAATTGCTGTATATAGTAATACATATTTTAGAATTAATCTATATAATCAATTATAAAGGATGCTTGATTATTCAAATAATGAGCAATAACAACAAAATAACTTGTGTATTACTTGTACTTGGAATAAAACTGACCATATTCATTACGGATCCATGTTTGTACTCATACTCAGGCACACTCCAATTAAATAGTTTGACAGATACCTTTTTCTGTTCCAGTTTAAGGACTCTGTGGCATTGTATGTCTGCTGTCTTGCAGGTAATGTCTACAACATGTCAAGTATGTTTATCTTGTAAACTAACAAGATAAACATATCTTGTAAACTAAAAAATACATTTTTTTTAGGTACGACAAGAGATTGGATAACTCACTTTGACCCAAATGCAGCTGGCAAAAAGATTCCAGTACATCAAAAAGCCAGCCATGCAGTATATAATCCAAGATGAGAACCCCGAATGTGTGCTTTATTGGGGGATCTTAGTTGGCTCATATGTAAAATAAATAAATAAATAGACCTACTTGCACTTTAAGAAAGTATTTTCTCCAGCTTGTAGTAATAGGAGTTAATAGCAAAGTTAGCCCAGTAAAACTACTCCTCAAGCAGGTTGCGTATTTGGTTTTATTGGTTTAAGACCTGGAATTCATCAGTACTTGTGGTTCTTGCAATGTTAATAATTTCAGTAGAAACGTATCCTGCTTAAATTGGACTCTCTTTCTGATATAATTTAAAAAGTGAGTGTCGATGTTTCTTAAACTGCACAGGCTCAATTTCTTTAATAAATGTTAGGTTTATTTTTACATGCAGGAAATCAGGTCCCAGGTACAGAACAAACAGATTCAATGAACAAAAGGCACATTACATTTTTATAGCAAAGCCCCAATTAGGTTTCCCCTCCCCAGTTCTGGCCATGGGCCAATCACTCAAAACTATGCCCGGCTGATTTATGGCTGTTTCAGGGTCCATGTTCTGTGTGAGTAGTGTAGTGTGCATAAAAGTGTCGTGTGCATAAGTGTCACGTGCATAAGTGTGTGTGTGTAGCTTATAGTGTGACTAACTATAACTATGAGCTCACATTTGACATCTCTGACTTTTTGTTAATTTAAGCCAGATATGTTCTCCAGTTGTCTGTGAAGCTCTGGGGCCCCTACTGTTCAAATGCTCTTATCTCTTTAGAGTGAATCCTCCATGATTCTCTTCCCTATTTGGGGTCCTGGCAGTCCAGTAGCACTGCTATTCATTGTCTGCTGAAGCCTTGCATTCTAAAAATCTCCTTATAGCCTGGGCACCTTCCAGCCCATAGTGCTGTTATTTATGGCCTGCTTGCAGTCAATGCTGGGCAAGTAATCTGTAGGCCTAGAATCTGTGAATCTGGCCCTCATCAATTATCAGCAGTATGTGCACTTTGGAACAAGCAGTCTGCTTTTCTCAAGTATTAGTCTATTTTCAGAAAAGAACACCACTGTAGCTCTGCCAGCCCGCATGCATTGCAAACTGCTACCCAATTCTTGTTTCATGTTTTCCAACAATTTCTGATCCACCAGTGATGTCAGTATGGTGTAAAATGAAAAGAATGGAACCTTCAATTAGCCTATCACTATAGTTTTGCATTTGAAAAACTTACCTAAAATTCAAGCTTCAAAGGATATTTGTAAATTGTCCAAAATGACAACAACAAATCCTTCAAGCGAGTGTTTGAAACTGAATAACTGGATACATTTTTAAACACTATTTTCTGCCTCAGTTAACTGTAATTACAAAATGCCATGATAACAATGAGAATATTTTACATTTAAATATGTCTAATTCTCCTGTAAGAATTACAACAATAACGTTCATGTGTCTTGAATATGACAGCCTGCGTCATTACTTGAGAAGTATAGTCAATAGAAACCACAAGACAAGTTGCAGTTATTCTGAGGTCGCCACATCTACAAATAATTGATCTTGACATAGGGTTTAAATGATCATTCTGAGGACATTTTCATTAGCCATTAGTTTGAATGTCCTGAATTATTTTAAAATTCACTTCTAGAACAACTGAATGCAGTCAATTGGAAAGCCACAGAACTGCTACCAAGATTTAAATTGTTAGCTTGGCTGCTCATCCTTATTGTGGAACTATTTACATTTAATCTTTAAACTGCTCATGGCATTTTCTCTATCTGTAATAGTGCAAAATGACATACTTGGTATACAGTACAGTATCAACAATTATTACTACTGAAATTTTGATATGGAGTAAAATTCATGATTTGTTACGTGGTATTTTTTCAAACATTAAGAATTTTTTTTTGCCTTACCTTTTTGCTCTTATTTTAGATAAATACCAACTTTCAGTTTATGGATTTCTTTGAAGAAACTAAAATTGCCGTTTTCACCCAATTTCATTGTCAAAGGTGCACATGTCCCTTTAAGATTACCTTTGTATTAAATAACAACATAGTGACAGATTGAGGCTGACGTTTCAGCCAAAGTAATGTTGAGCCTGTGACTATGTTTGTATTGATTTTGTCAGTAGATAGCAGCCAAGTGACAACTGATAGAGTGTGGCAAACATGCTCCATTAACCCTGCACAGTTGTCTGGCAAGAAGCATTTAAGTCCAATTTTTAAATCCACACATTTTATGTAACACTGTATAACAGACCTGCTAAATGTGTAGGTCAGACTCTAATAGATGCTGTTAATCAGAAGTTATTAGGTGTGATTCATAGAATGATGTCTCTAGATAGAAGTTGTTGAACAAAGCGATTATGTCTCATGTAGAAAAAAAGGGCCAAATCCACAAAGCTTTAACTTTGATTTGCTTAAAGAATATATTGTTTTAATGAATACAATTCAGTTGTAAATGCATTATTCGGTAACACTTTATATTAAGGTGCTGCTTATTAATATTTTATAAATATATAGCATACTTAATAACTATGTTATACAGTGTTAATAAAGCATTGCAGATGGTTTATAACCATGCAATAGCCATAGACGGAACTACTTCTAAACATCCCAAAGTACAGTAGGTGGCTAAAAACTGTCCCCTTTATAAAACTGTAATTCCATCTATGGCTATTGCATAGTTCTAAATCATACATAATACTTTATTAAAACTCTATAACATAGTTATTAAGCATATATTATATATTTATGAGACATTTATAAAAGATTAATAAGCAGCATTTTAATATAACGTGAGACTTACATGAGACTGATATTTTACACACATACACACACACATTTACATAGACAATACATAAAACTGAATTTATTTGTAAAATGTACTTAAAAGAGCAGTGTGCAGATTATTTTTGACTTAATTACTGCATTGCATTGCATTTGGAGAGCTACAAAACTGGTTTTGTTTGTTTATTTGAATTTTGCATTTAAGACGCAGTAAGTACTTCATCCAGAAATGTACTTTAGCAAGGTTATTTATATGTAATAACAAATATTGTACGGATTCTACAATGTTCAGCCAATGTGATCAATGTGATCAATCAAGCTTCTTCTGATTTTGCTAAATACTCGAAAACAAATGAATTTAAGGCAGCATATAGTCAAACTGACTGCAGTAGAAAAAACACACAGAAAAGAACCACTTAAAAACTAAGTATTTCCATAACAACCATCTGCGTGATAGAAATTAATGTTAGGTACATGCTCATTATTTCAAGGCAAGTCATTTAAAGCTAACATTATCTTCCAGAAATTAAATAAGTCTATGATCCACAAATGAAATACAGAACAAAAAAGTTGATAATGTTGAATTAGATGCTAAATAAATATTAATAAAATAACCACTGCCATGAGATTAAAATACAGTAAGCGAGTATTCATTTTTCCTTACTTATATACCGTGTGCCATAACACCCACTATTCAGTAATTTCCAGTCAATTTCCATATTCTAACACTATGGTGCTCAAAACAGACATGTTTGTTTATTCACTGACAATAGTACTCTTATGGTACTTATGGACCTTACTGCCAGGCATTAGTTCAGTTTAGTTTAGTCACTGTGCCCACAGGGCCAGCACAGGTACATCTCAATAGAGCAGCACTAATACAAAGATAGACCTGAGTAGACCATACTCAATAATAAACAATACAACAATTATACAGCCAACCAATTAGTAACATGCAAGTGCAACATTAGGCACCACAGCAATTTCCTTTCACAATAATGGCAAGTATGAATGATTTAGTTGATCAAAGCTTAAACACTATATTTTACACAGTTGGCAATCTGCCAGCAAAAATGCCTACTTCACAATAATTGTAAAACATGGGCAATTTGATCATTGTGGGAATCCCTTCCCTAAATGGTTTGAACATCTACAACAGTCTAAACTCTAGCCAACTACTTGGCACCATTGACAGGAGCTGCTAGTACAGTGCATGAAGCAAAGGCAAACAGACAGAGATGGATAGAGAAAGTAAAGAACAGCAGCAAAAAATGTGTTTTTAACAAGCAAGTCACAGTCACAATGGGAGCTTGCCATACGAGTTGGAGGCATTGTGAGTCTGCACAATCCCATTGGCAGTGATAAATAGATTGGAGCTTAAATGAGATCTGTGGTTGAACAGCACACTGTGGAATGCTTGAATGGTAGGCTTGCTGTGATATTGAGTCACCATGTGTAGTTAAAATAATCATGGTGACTTCAGAAGCTCTGAAATATTAACCCAATAGCTTAGTGTTCATCGTGGACTGATCCCATCGGTTTAGGGTTAGGGTTACATTTAGAGTTATGGATAATGTTCGCTCATTTTCAATAATCATCATAGAACAATTATCTTCATAACCTACTAAATTGGTCTCTCTTAGTCAATGGTGCTGTAGATAACAAATTAAAGTCTCTATTCTCACTTCAGAAATTCAAATGTGTATCACTATGTGATATGTTTAGAACAATAATGTTGTTCTCTGTACATTGTATTAAAAAATGAGGCGATATGGAAACATTTATCAAAAGCTCTGTGTGATGCCTTACTAAAGACAAGCATTAATTTGTGAAGAAAATATTGTAAAGGTGTCCAAAAGACAGGATAAGACTTGTGCACCAATTAAGTGAATTAGACCCTTGATGCAAACAATTGTTGGCTCTTGGACTAACATCAGACGTCAGCAAAGTAAAAAAAATGTGTTTGCATATTGCTTGTTTAGGTCTATTACTTTAAAGGCTATTTTTAACTTTAAAGGGGAATGGCATTGTGGCATAATTATATCACTCCTGTCTGAATTTGATTGAACATTAAGTGATAGGGGCTTCCTTATCCAGGGCTGAACAAAATATATTAGGTTTTCATAAGCCTCAATGCGTGTGATTCTTGAGAACAAACTTTGAAAAAAGTAGGTGGTTATCTTGCTCATGAATCCCTCAAAAGCAAAGTGAACAACTTACAAGATCATTACATGGAATCAGTGCCATCCCACTGCCCATGGTGGGTATACCTCTTAGGAGACACAGCTTGACATCTCCATCTTTACTAAAAAAGACAAAGATAATTGTTTTGTCTACAGTGTTTATTTCAAATGTTGTGGCCAACTGCTACAGATTCATCCAGTGCAAATCACGTATGAGATCTCACTCCACTACTCAATTTAGTAGAATTGATACTCTGATCAAACATGACTTGCATTAAATGACTATAGCTTCTTTATTGCGTTTGATCTGGTAAGGGAATTAAGGCACAACATCTCAGAAATGCGCTTGTCTTTTCCACATTAAATTTATAGAACTTTCATGCTGCAAACAGTCTTTTTATCTTTAATGACCAAGATGTGTGAACTTGGTTAAATTTAGGTACACATGCTTGTTATTAAAATAATAATAATAATAATAATAATAATAATAATAATAATAATAATAATAATAATAATAATAATAATAATACAGTCAACATAACATTAAAACAGATAAGATTGTTAATGAACTAATCTAATAGTTCTTACTTCTTTTCTCTTTGCAGCATGAAGGGATTGCACATTTGTTTTTAATTCTCTTTTAATGATTATTCCAGTACAGGGAATTAGGTACTGTCCCAAATATTAAACATTAAGGGCAGATAAAATGAAGTGCTAATATATTCAAAGGATAATTATTGCTGTTGTCCAGATTTAAAAAAAAAAAGACTGAAAGAATTTTTTACACTAGCGATGCAAGGTGTACTTATTTTTGGGCTGTGTGGTAAAGTGGTTTGCAGTGTGCAGGTGCAGAGGTGATCCAGTGCTCAGGAATAACAAACCCAACAAAGGTTCACAGTGAAAACTAAGCTTTATTGTTTGCTTAAATAATACGACAGGCTGTACACAGCATTGTGTGGAGCACAGTCAGAACCCACGAGGTTCTGTCCTGAAATAATACTTATAATTACACTATAAACAAACATGGTCACAGTCCAACGTGAGTGTTCTTAGTGCAAGTGGTGGTAAAAGTACATCCTGTTAGTCAAGTATTTCTTCTGTCAGCCCTTTGATATCTGACTTATGGAAAGTGAAAATGCAATATGAAATTCAAAGGAAGGATACGTTATTGTTTGATGGCTATTGCTCTGGTTTGTGCATTGTTAATTTTAATTTCTCTATATCAGATGTATTTTCAATCTGTAGAACTTCCTGTTGTTTTGTAAACATAAGAAATACCACTGTTCTAGTGCTCTGTGGCATTGTTACGTGTTGTTCCCGCACTGAAGCAGGCAGACAGGCAGGTGAGTGCCGGAATGGAGGCACGGAGACACAGAAGTGCAGTGAAACACGCCAGCATGGTGCTCAGTATTTATTAACAAAACAAAAAAACAAACAATAATGTCATGTGACGCTACCAGCAATGTTAGCGCACAAAGGACAGTACAAGACTGTAGAAACACTAAAAATAAAACACAATATGACAAACTATAAATCAAAGGTGCTGTGAAAACGGCAGGTCTTGCAGCAGCCCCGATCACAGTGGTCGCTATGTTTTATACTGACGCTCCGCAGCTCACCTGCCTGCTGGAACAGCTGATTGCTTTCAGCTGCTGCTCCACGCAGATAGGTAATTGTCCCCTGTGAAGCGCCACAGCAGCTAAACAATTAATCAAATCAATCTGTTCACAAAAATTAACTCAAAATATACAATAAACTACATATTTGCCATATGCAGGGCTTTCTCCCTGCCACATGTTTTTAAATTACTAGTTGCATGCTAGTCAGTGAATGACAAGCTAGGGACTGGAAAGATAAAACAATAAAATCCATTATTTTATTTTATTAAGTTCAAAATTCTTTAATTAAATTTCATTAAACTTTTTTTTTTTTTTTAATTATCAATGTACACATGTTTTAAAGGGATATTATTTTTAATCTCTGTTTTCAGAATAGTTCTATACTGTTATGTGTGTTTTGTATAATTATTGCTGTTTATTTATCAGGGTGTGTGTGTGTGTGTGTGTGTGTGTGTGTGTGTGTACACACACACACACACACACACACATACACACACACACACACACACACATACACCACACACACACACACACACCGAATTAAAGGGAAAGATGCATGAGATTAGCAGAATAGTTTTTCAATAAAATTTTATCTCAGATTCAGAGGGTAATTGTGATCATGGGATTGAGGTTAATAGTACAAGCACTTGGACTCCTCCAGATGGAAGAGATACATGGTGAAAAATTACAGTAGGACTGAAGAAAAAAGGTAAACTTAATTTAACCAATACTGAAGAACAAGCTATGACTGCATTGTTAAATGATGATAATATAAGTGTAAGACCAGCAGACAAAGTTTTGGAATAATAATAATGAATACAGATGAAATCTGTAGAATGTGAATGAAATAATATGGATATACATGAAGAAGTTAAAAGCAATAAGATCATTAAATTTGTCAAAGAGGTTAAGGAAATTGAGGAGAGACTATACAATAAAGGCATTATATCAAAAGAATTAAAAAAAAAATACATGCAGCCACACAACGCACAAACAGGCCTAGCAAGAGGAAATCCTAAAATGCACAAAGAAAATCACCCTATGCGAATGGTAGTCAGCACAAGTGATAATCCACCACACATAAAAGCTGAAATAATAGTTCACGGGGCATGAGCTGGGGGTGTAAAGGTGTAAAGAGCAGAAGAAGCAGAAGGGAGCTGTAAGTAGGACAGAGTGCCGGCTAGAAAGGACTGGACCTAGGATAGAAGAGCAGGCGAGGCCCACTCTAGTAGCAGACCAGTGAAGCTGGACATGGAAGCTAGGATAGAAGGTGGTCACTGACTGAGGGCGGCGATGCCGACACAACCCAGGGGCGAAGGACCCAGCAACCAAAGAGAGGATACGAAAAGTGGTCACTGACTGAGGGCGGCGACTGAGGTACTAATTCACAGGAAATTGGAAGCCCCCTGCTGCACACCCCCTGAACTATTTTACATTTGTTGATAAGAATTACAAACAAAATGATGGTACAGCAATAGGATCTAATTTAGGAATGTATGGGGAAATGGGAAGAACAATTACTTAAAAAATTGGAAAGAGAACCTTTAGAATACATTTGGTTTGTAGATTATATTTTTGGGATTTGGAAACATGGAGAAGGATCTATTTTCCAGTTTCATAAAATGGCAAATGAAATGCACATAATATTAAAGTGGACCTTTGATGGACAAGAAAAGAAATATGATTTATAGATACCATAGTAAAACTTAAAGAAGGTTCAATTGAGACTGACCTCTTCTGTAAACGTACTGACATGCACCAGTATTTACACATGTCCTCTGCACATTCAATGCACACTAAAAGGGCAAAACCCAAAGGGTCTAGGAATAAGAATACGAAGAATATGCTGCAAAGAAAGTGACAATGTAAAACAAAGAAATGTATTAAAAACAAATCTTAAAAAGAGGATACAAAGAAAGAATTATAGCAACAGAGTTAAGAAAAGTGGATAAACTAAAAAGAGATGCGCTACTAGATTATGAAAATAGAGAACAAAGGTCAAAAGAGTCCCATTAGTAATGAATTACACTAAACATTTGCTCAATATGTCTAAGATAGTTTGGAAACACTTGTGGATTCTACATATTTCAGAAAATTTGAAGAAAGGTATTTTTTAAGGCCCCAGTTGTTCAAAAGAGAAGCTAATTTAGGCGATACTTTAGTTCACAGTAAACATAAAATAATAATTGACAGAATAGGTTCTACAAATATTTGCACTAGTACATGAAAAGTGTGTAAATACATGGAAAAAAATAAAAATGTAATTAAACACAAGAACAACACAAATCCACTAAAAACTAATACCTACTGTAAAAATAGAAATGTTGTTTATGGACTAGCCTGTGAAAAATGTGATCAAATGTTGGAGAGACTGGAACAACTTTTTAGAAAATAATTCAGGACCACCTTTCATTGATTAGAAAAAAAAAAAAAAAAAAAAAATGAATGAACCAGTAGTACAGCACTTCACCAGTCAAGGACATGACATAAATGATGTAAAGTTTGTAGTATTAGAACAGCTAAAATTAGACAATGTGACATATATAAGAATAAAAGAAAGTAAATGGATAAGTAGACTGAACATGATTATGCCTGAGGGACTCAACAGAAAATAATGAACTAATTAACTCCAATGAATACATAACATTTAAATAAATAAATAAACAAAATTCATTCAAAAGTTGTGTATGCTGATGTGCTGGGGACGACTACACGTCTCCACTGGCTGAGTTCCGACTAGCCCGTGATAATTATACATATAATATTATTAAAATATATTCAATTACAGTTTGTTGATATTTATGGAGGTTATGTTTTTATATATATGAAATACTCTTTATGGATATATATAATATATATTTAATGGTATATATAGATAATATTATATATATATATCATATAGTTAAATAATATTATAATATATAAACCAAATAGGATATTCAACATATAAAGAAAGTTAATATTACAATAATGTATGTTATAGTATAACAAATAGAATCAATGTAGTATCTTAGTTAAACCAATTTGCAGTTTGTACATACTAACCACCCTGCCTGCCTCTGTAAAACTGTCATCTCTCATTAACTGCTGTACGTTTGCTTGACAGGTTCCTTTTGGGAGTCTCTGGGTTCATCAGTAAGCCTGACTGTATACAAGCAAAAGATTGTGACACCAGGGTCCTCCCTGAAGTGGTTTCCAAAGTTTATTTTTTTTCAGTTTTTTCAAATCATATATACAATGTTTCACTTTAAAATATAATTTACTACATAAAGAGACTATCAAACATGATAGAATGGCACAATAATGCCTGAAACAAACATTAAACACATTAAACTACAAAGTCCACAATGCATGGACTTCCTGTTGAATGAATACTCAAATGTGCATTCTAATCATACAGATTCTTGTAGATCTGCGCAGACTTGCCTAGCTGTTTGCTGTATATCATGATGCAGTCAGTGTCAACATTTTAAAATAATTGTTCTTCCATCTTGTGACGGGGTACACCCTGCCCCTGTGTGTATTATATTATTTGTTGTATTATTATTTCAAATGCATTGTTTCTGTTGAAAAACACACTGTTTTGTTATTATTGTTTACAGCCTGGTGGGGTTAAAATACCCCATCCAGATAAAATCGTTTGAATGCGTGGTCAACAGCAAGTGATTATTGACAAAATGACTATTGACCACACATATGAGAAATCCCTTGCAAATTGTGGCAGAGGGATAAACTAGGTAATTAATAGCCAGTTAATCCTGCTGCCACAATATAAAAACTTGCAGCTTTGGCTAAATGGCGTGAGATGTCCAGAGGAGGAAAGAGCTACTTGTGCTGGCTTTAAACCAGAACGATTCTTATTTGATTTAGTGTTCCCTTTGTTTTGTCTGTTTGGTTTGGCCAATGAGCCGTTTAGTTTTGTAAAGTGCTTCTGTTTTGTTAAGCGCTTTCATGCTCTGCAGTATTGTATCTGTGTGTGTGTGGTGGAATGTCCAGCCCCCTTTATGTTTATAAGTGTTTTCTGTTGTATGTTATGTGTTTAATGTTGGTGTTTATTTATAAAATACATGGGATATAAATATGGGTTGCAAGAACAAATATTTAAAATGTATATTTTGTATTTAGGCACGAGGATTGCACAGCACGTGCAAGTAAAATAATATGTGAGCATGGGGAATTGCACTTTTATTTATTCACATGCAGTTGTACTGAGACTCCAACTGAATGATTGATTAGCAATCAAGTCTCGGTACAACAGCTTAAAAGCTGCATGTTTTTACTCACTCGGGGTTGTGTGTTAGTGAGGGATAACGGAAGAGAGAAGGAAGTTAAAAATAACAATTGCTACATCGTGCTGGAAGTGCCAGCACGGTACTTGTTTGTTGGGTTTGTCAGCTGTCTTGTTAATGTTGTCCATTTTGTTTGTTTGGCCAACGCACCCTTTATTTTCAGTAGTGTGTTTTGTTTAAACCTTTTTTTTGGTTATTATTGACAATAAAACCCTGGACACCGTAGCATCACAGAATCACCTCCCTAGCTTTGTTTGTCTGTTCGTCCTTCTTTTGGTCTGACGTCACCCTTACAAAGCCATCATGTTCACAGTGTGCTATTCTCTTCCTGGCCTGATGTCACCATGAAGCCGGACTGTTCACACATCTCTATTTGGAAAAGGAGACCATATAGGAAAAATGTAGCATTGTTGTTTCAAATGAGCCGTTCCGTCCTCTGAGGGTCGAACCCAGTCGCTAACTGGGACAAAGTTGTGAGGCTGAGCCTATAATGACTTTCCGAGAAGTCAGAGGACTCTGTCTCTTCAGGGGCCCGAAGGCATAAGGGCTAGTCTCGACTCCATAGGTAAGGCTCTCTTGGTTGGAGTCCGGCCCGTCCTTTTCTCATTCCCTTGTCTAGAGGCTGAGCCTCCAATCCTAAGTTGCAAAAAACACTCCCTCTCACAGCCCTGGCTCCTGCCCCATGAAACATTTTGTAATAAATACTGGTATTATTTGAGCATTTGGCACAAGCCTAACTTAGTAAAATAAACTTGACCTCTTGTGTACTGTTAAATTATTCTTTATTTTATACTTTAACTATTTAATAAATAAGTAAATTAATGAATAAATACATAAATAAAACATTGAGCTAGCAAATCTATTCTCAACCTTATTTGAGAAACAACAATTGAAAACAAATATATCTCAAACGTGATAATTAAATTGAATACAAATAAATGTGTGTGTGTTTTTTTTTTTTTTTCCAGAGACTGAAAAGCTAATGTATCATGCACTCAGAGTAATCCCACTCTTCACTGATTACATTAATCTTGACCTATTTAGTGAGCTGGTAGAAATACAATATTGTCTAGTTTAGATGGTATGTGGTCCTTTTCAACATGAAAAGAAATGTAAAGGGGAAGTAACATGGAGAAGCAGTGGGGCATAGCTGCTTTTCTTCCTCAGCCTTGTTTCACCTTGGGGGAGAAATTTCTCTACAGTACGGATATTTATCAACCAGTTTACGTCCTTCTGCTTTTTCATTCTTATATGGACCTTCCAGAAAGACCTAAGGTGGACACTTTATACCAGGGGGTCTATTTGACATATTGTTGCTGTCCCTGGGTTTATTGATTCTACGTTTTACTCAGAAGGAGCCTGGTGATTGCTTGTATTTTCTTGTCTAACCTATTATTACATACACCATATACTAGAAACACTGACTAACTATCAAGACACTGCAGAGCAACTCTCACAGTGGCATTCTAACTAAAAACTGTCCAACAAATAAACTATGGGGCTCTACAAAGAGTAAAATGCTGCTCTACAGTCGTATGCCTTCAGGAACCTTTTACCCAGATGTCCACTGCCCTTTAACACTATACAAAAAATTCAAGTGCACAACAATATGGAAGTATTGTAAATAAACGCCGGGTCTGTATTAAACACCGGGTCTCTGTCATTGCCATTGTAGCTGAGGAAGTGAGGAGGAGCTTTAGCGTAATGAACTGCTAATAAGTGACAGTGATGAAAATGACTTTCAGGAGCAATAAATAATAATAATGAAAGAAAATGTAATTTAAGGTAGGCCCATATAATGCATATTTGTTTAATGCAGTTATTACGTTATTAAAAGTTTTGATAATTTTAAGCGTGGTGAAAGTAGACCAGATACAAACCCCTTGGTGTATTTTAACATATTTTGTTGTATTTACAATGTACAAGTTTGAGATTAAATAATAAATTATTTTTGATTATGATACATATTGCTTTTATTGTTCATTTTTAAAAACATTTTAGAAGCTTGTATTATTATTATTGTTATTACTATGTTGTAAGCGTGGCCTACACACCTGTGTTGTGATATCTACAGGGCTGTATTTTAGTGGATTTAACTGTTGTTCGGTAACAGCCAGTTAATCCCTTTGCTACAATATAAAAACTTGCAGCTTTAGCTGAATGTGGTTTGTGTGTTCAGAGGCGGAACCTGGCATGAGTGAAAGAGAAACGAAAAGCTTAACCATAATAATTGCTACGCATGCTGGTTATACACCAGTATGATACTTGTTTGGTTTTGTCTCTGTTTGTTTGTTTGTTTGTTTTGGCCATCATGCCTTTTGTTTTGTATAAGTGATTTGTTTTGTTAGACCTTTTGATTTTTAATAAACTGGCGCAACAGGGCCTTCACTCACATTTATTGTTGTCTGTTTGCTTTCTGGTCTGACATCACCACCAGCCAGCCTGGTCACACCATGTTACACAGCTGCTGTGGAAAACTAGACATTTATTTCAATTCCACTAATAGCAATGACAGCATGATGACTACAGCTAGAAATAACAACAAGATATGCTTGGTGCATTCCTTTTTGTGAGTATTAATACCTAATTCAAAATTAAATACTTGAATGAAAAATACCATAGAACATGGTCTAGCATATATTTGAATGTGTTTGAGTGAGGACAGGGTAAGTTACTCTTAATCTATCTACATATATATATGCAGAACATAAAGATAGATTTCTCCAAAAAACACATAGTTCACTTTCTTATGCTATAGTAAATGTACCCTAACTCGTCTACTGTAATACTAGTTAAAATTATCCATTATAAAATTAATGCAAAAAACTTAATATGGCACTTTTGCTGTAACCTATTTAATGCATTACTTCAAAAGCACTTTAGGATATGCCAACATTAATTTAGCTATCATTAAAATCAGCAGAATGAAGCAAAGAATTTATGACATGCATTTCAAAATTACACTTGCATACATCCTAACACATGTACTTCAATTACTTAATGTATTTTTTACAGCCCAAACCAATGTTTGTTAATGACATTTTTCCTTTTCAATGGAATTGCAAATCTGTTCCAGAGAGACAGCTAATCCATATGTAAAATGCTTATTAAAGATTCTCGTTATTGATCATCTGTTTTTCTATATTTACATGTGACATAATACACAGTACCTTGTAGATCACCATCAGTTTCTAGCACCAAATATGTTGGAATTATTTTTTCTGGGGTGTTACACAACAACAACAAGAATCTTTGTTGTATCATAAAACAACAAATGCATATTGAGAAACACAAATCAATGCATTGTCTATTTTTGACTATGCTATGACATTTAGAGGTTGTCAAGCTTTTGAATGGAGAATTCATCCTGTTTATCATCCTTATGTTTAATCAGATGTGTTCCCCAAATGCCTTTTCAGGTAAATAGCAAAGCAGTTGAATTGACACCTGCAAAAGTGTGTTGCAGTTTGCTTCACGTTTCATTGCCAAGCTGTCAACCTGAACAGAGCAGTCAGGGACTGCATTGCATACGGCATGTGCTTGCGCTAGAAATGTAGCTACATTAGCGAACATAACAAGCCCAATTGTGGTACACCAAAAAGACGTCTTTCATATGATAGTATACCACTATTGTGCAACCCCTGTTCACCCTCTAACACAAGGGAAGCAGAGACCGCAAAAAGGTGCAGGGTCTACTACAAAAATGAAAACGAAAGAAAGGACACAAGAAAAATGTGCAGTGGTTGGGAAGGCAACCCCGGGTTCTGTTGTATTGAACATTTCAATAAATGGCACAGAGCAAGTAAATAATGGCATGATGAAAGTGGTTGATTGTGTACAGATGCAGGAGTGATGCAGTGCGCAATGAACAGGGATTTGTAATCCAGTTAGAAAAGTACTTTTATTATACAATCCAGGTCTGGTGACCAAACAATGATCCCAGAAATGCACAGCAATGTGTAGTGCATGGGGTAAATAATAACAGGTTTGCAGTCCCAAACAATAAACACAAGTATCCCTCCACTATACAAACACGGTCACCAGTCCTGGGTGCGTGCTGTAGTGCTCGTGGTGGGTGATACAGTTTAATGTGTGACTGTAACAGGGAGAGATCTGTGCTGACTCTGCTGGCGTGTTCACAGGCTGCAGGAAGAGGGCGGCAGTCGCCCAACAGCCGCCTGTGAGTCATGGCAATGACACGGGGAGGTGGGAAAGGGTGTGTGTGGACTTTCCCCCTCTCTGAATGGCTGGGAGGCGGGTCTTGGGTGATTGTTGGTCCTATAAAATAACACTCTGTTGTTTCCTCAGGTCTGCCCACTTAGACGCACCAAGAGTGCGGAAGCTTTGATTCAGGACCGGGAATCAGCCGGGAGAAAAGAAATTCACAGCGAGAGAGAGCGGGGAACCCTTGGGCAGACCCCGGCGTATTGTAAAAGAGCAGGCTAGATAGCTGACAGAGTAGGACGGTGATCCGGGTCGTGCGGGTAGCGGCGACCGGGATAATGCTGCCGAGTGCAGCACCTTTTATTTGTAGTTTTATTACTGTTTTATTTTCCCTTGTTCTTTTCGCCTTCTGTTTTCATTATTATTTCTTTGAGCACCTGCGAGTGCATTTGCTGTTCGTGTACCAGCTGTGGTATTTCCGTGGTGCTGTCTATCATCGTTGATAGGCAGCCCACGGTCAACAGTGCCCTCTGCCGGAGAGAAATAAGAACCGGTCTAAAATAAAACTGGGCACCTGTGTGGTGTTTCCAAATACACCTGTCTGTCTCCTGGTCAGTGAATTACCCACACCCCTTTCACAGTGACATAGTGTAGTGCTGTTCCGGGTTTTGTGCTGGCCCTTAGCGACAGCTCTGGAATGTGTTAGCCGTCTATTAATATGCAAGCAACAATTACAGACAAGACAAAACAAACACTCACAATATGTTATCACAATACCACACGGGTCCTTCCGTAATCCGTAGCTGCTACATTATTTACCTTCTCGTGTACCAATGCTCTGTCTCTTTTCTACATGACCAACTTCCTTTTAACCCTCAGAACGAAGTGTCAGGTCCAGTAGTCCAGAGTTCTCTGTTCCTGTTACTTAGTGCCCTTACAAGTCGGGAGGGAGATTTACTACCAAGAATCATTATCTTTCTGTCACACACACTTTTTGATGTTGTTTGATTTTTATTTGATAATTACTGATAGTTATTGTTATTATCATTATTAGCAGCGTTTTTGTTTTCAATATTCAAACAAAAAATTAAAAAAATTAAAAAATAAAAACGTGTCTCTATATTGAACATGGGTTATTAGTACACAGGGACATAAAGGGTTAATGCAAAACACAGTTTAGGTCATTTATTTGTGTTTTATTCATCATATGTTATCATTTTATAGCAATTACAGGTTTGAAAACATTACTATTATTATTTCCAAAATCTGGTACCTGGGAAGGGTTCCATTTTTACGTCTGGAGTTGAAGCGGTTAATGAAACAATATATATAACTCACCTTGAAACAGAAATTTAACAGACCTGATGGTACACAGAGAGAGAAAGTACAGGACCAGATTTAATTTTTTACAGACAGCCTAGATAATTCAATATTTGTAGAAAATATTTTAGCCTTTTCCAGAAGATTTATTCACTTGTTTTAACCATTTGTAACCCTTTGTGGTATTGTTAAAATGATATTCCGTTATTTGCATGAAGTGTAATGTTACTACCAAGAAATGATCAATGCAGCTGTAGCCTATTTGAAGTCTGCATAGTACATTCTATGACAGCTGACCTCTACTGTATATTTTATTTGAGTTAATCAAAATATATGTTCACAACTATGTAAAAACGTTTGATTCCACTAAAATAAGAACTGTATTTGTACTTTCAATATGTGCATATGTAATCGACCAATTAAAACCCTAGACATAAAACATAGTTAATACATTTGCCTTACAATTGCAGTTAGTTAACTGCTTTTATGTATGTGGGGTACATTTCTACCTTCCGTGAGGGACCTATTATTGTTATTTTGATTTAGATCACATAATGCAGAATGATTAATGTAAGAACTCTAAAGTCAAAAACAGATCCATCACATGAGGTGGAATAATTCTTTGCCGGTGCCAGAAAGATAAAGAATTGATTGATTGGGGTCAACATAAGGAGCAATTCCTCAACCTTAAGTTGAAATATGTTATTTGTGGAGAAATTATAACCATGATTACACCCTTTTACTGTAAGCTTTTATGGAATGACATTTTTAGTGGTCCAGAGGGGCAAGTCGTTTGAAAGTTCTTTTAAAGTGCTTTAAATGGAGGTGATTATATTGTCTGAAAAATCAGTAAATATTCATCTTTTTCTTTTATAGTTCCAATGTGATTTGCAAATGCTAAAAACAGTTCAAGGATAACATAGTTTTGCAAACAAATATATTAAACTGTGTTCTTACAGTACAGATATTGCATTTTGATTTAATCTATGCAGTCATGTAAGTTGTGTATTTTCTACACGTTTTGTGTTTACCTAAGATTATATGTTTCAGAAACTGCATACTACTAATATTACTCATATTAAATATTTTAATTATTAATATAATAATAATATTATTGTTGTTTATATATATATTATAATTACATTAATAAATACTTATGTAATTGGAAAATAATAATATAAATAATAATAATAATAATAATAATAATAATAATAATAATAATAATAATAATCCAAGTCCTCATCACACCAGCTATGACAAACACTTGCTTACATCATTGATTTCCTGCATAGAATGGTTGTACTCCTTAACTGAACTATCACAGACAATGCTTATATTTGTCATAAATCAGAAGCTCGCCACTAATATGACAGTATTATAACATCAACGACCATCAAAGGAAAAAAAAAAAACAAGCTTCTCTGAAATAAGTTGTAATAAAAAGCGTCTTCCAATGTAAATGGGATGGATCTGTGCAGAATTTAAAAATCTATTGAGTCGTTTATCTTCAGTGCATGACAAGGCAGGTAACAGAACACCATCTTGTCTTGATTAAATTATATGGAAGCTGTTCTTTGTTTGTTTTTCTCTGTACATTAATCTACAATGTTTAACAAGTATAGAAAAATAGAGGATTGCGATAAATTGTATATAATCGTATACAAACGATTTCTCTGAATATAACCTGACCTCTCTCTCGCTTTCTCTCTTTTTTTAAAGCCAGCCTCTTTATAGTTCTGAAACTAAATATTTAAATAGTCATAAGGGGTCAATTTATTTAACAAGTCATTAGGGAACTGTTGAAGGGAATTATTGCTAAACTTTTTCTCATCTACAATCTGCAAGACTGGTTTGACAGTTCATTTCAGAGTGAGTTGGAAGTTGGCCATCCGAAAAGGGGGCGGAGTCACAATAAGAAAAGGCATTAAAGCCAATATTGAGTTCTGATGGTGTGTAGGAGGACGCAGTGAGAAGGATGCTGACCAGGACAAAACGGCAGTCAAGATAACATTGTGTTTTTCCCTCTAAACTACCGTTGCTGACAGCAGAGCAGAGCAGACACGTCCTTCCCATTGATTATAATTTGTGTTTTGATTTGTGTTTTGGGACTGGGTTTTTTTTCATTGTACTTGCATTTGATCTGTGTGAGTTGTTGGTTGGTAATATATACTGTTTGCATCTGAACTGGAGACTGTGTCCATCTATACACATACAACCACACACCACGAGGAACAGGAGTATAAACTCAAATCCACTAGACCCAGGTGATAAAAGTGGCAGCAATGCCATAACATCTCAAATTGTCGTACATTTGCCACCATTGTATCTTGTCTGCATGTGTGACAGTAGAGGACCCACAAAGTGTAGAATTTCATATCTTTATGCTTTTAACTGTTTCTGCTCAAAATATAACTTTGAGCTAAGACAAGATCCTTCATTTACTATAAATATGCATTGACAACACCAACAAAATCTAATAGAAAAGTAGAAAATCAGAATAGCAATGATTACCATACTAATGTGAGGTTACACAATCTTGACTCGCTATTACAGATTCCAGATATATTGGGATGTTGTTTTGTCTTCCCTGTTATAAATTAATTGTATAAATAAGCACTCTGTCCCTTATAAAAACGTTACACTTGTTTACTGTACATGCCTCACTCTTGCCTGTGCATTACAAAATTAGATTGTTTTTGTCATATAATTATTAATAATAAAAAAAAAAAACACAAGACAAAACAGAAAATCTTAACAATATTACAAGCATATACTTAGATAACACATAATCCACAAATAATGTCATCATCAAAACAACGTATGTTAAGTAAGAAATAACCCACAACAGGGTGTGTGGTAAGACAATTCTTTCAATCACCCAGGAAGTGCAGTAAAAATTGTTGTGACAGCTGAGATTTTAATTTTGTTTTAAATATGATTTTGAAATCGGAGGGTAGTGGTGAAATGTATCTGCTCTGTCTAGTTTAAATATTGCATACACGCTAGTCAGTTTTATAAGGCGCTGTTTAGTTTAATAAGTAGATGCAGCTGTTGCACATGCAGAATATACATGCTGAATGAGACTTGCGTGGTAAATTCTCAGATGGCTTTTGAACAGTGTTACTGCAACTTCTTGCCTCAGAGTTTTCTTTGTTTCTTTTCTCTGACTAAATAAATACCACACTATACTTGCACATTTTTCTGTAATTCTTAATAACAGAGATTAAAAAAAAAAAAAAGATTGTTGAGTGATTTAAATGCTGTTTCAGTTGTATTTTGACATTTTAACCAACAGAAACACTGTTTAGATAATTGTTACTATTAAAGCACAGTAATATTAATAGATCAGATAAGTAAGTTGGTCCATGATGCCCTAGCCGTGCGGGAAGACAATTATTACCGCACGGTCATGTGATTTTGTTCAGCCAATCACAACACTTAATTTATCCAAGACATTTTATAACTCTAAATAATACACACAAACAATATAATAATATATGAAATATTAATCATATACACTAGTAAATATAAAACTAGGCTTCAATCAATAAATTATTTATATTTAAACAATATTGCTGCATGTTACTTTTAAGTAATCCTTTGGTTCTACTGTATTTCTAGATTATTAAGATAATCAATTGGTTTTTTGCCAAGCTGGATATAACTATCTTTTTTAAACTCCATGGAAAGATATATTGTTTCTAAAGATATTACCTCTAATACAAAGTTTCAAGCAACAATGTTAAAATCTTTTTTTTTTTTTTAGTTTTTTTTTTTTTTAGTTTTGTCCAATCATCAGAATTTGTGTTTCCCAGAATAGCTAATTCCAAAGTCTGGGGTATGGAAAAATCAATTATATTAGCAATATGGAAAAATACAACTGTCCAAAATTATTCAATTTTTTTTTTTTTTAATTCACGTAATGTCTTCAAACGACCCATATTCAGAAAGGCATCTCCACCATGTATTATTATTTGTTCATTTACATTTAAATAACTTTGCTGTGGTGTATGAACTGGATTGTTCTGTATCAAGCATTTGGGGTAGCTACTTTAATATTTCTAAAACTACTTAACCAAGAATCATCCAACCAAGTAACCTCCCATTTATCTCTGTAATTTGTTTGCTTGTAAGTGATCTCTAATAAATGAATACATCTTCCAAACATATTTCTATTCCTTTTTTTAAAATCCTTTAGCCATATTTCTAGTGATGACATTACTGGGCATTGTAATCTGGGACCATAATAATTGATAAGTGAGTTTCTAATTTGAGCATACAATCACCATCCTGTAAATGGAACTATTATGTTAAGGATCTAAACAACATTGTATTATTTTTCCCAATTAGGTGAGTTGTCTTGCTTGATTCCTTTATCTTTCCAACGTTCATTGATAATTCCATTTAAATTATAGTTTTTGGTTTCCCCCAAATTAGTGAAATTAGTTTTCTACTACGGATCGGACAGAAAGCCTTGGCATGGCACACGAGACATTTTGCTATCTATATCACTGCCATTGCTTTAATATGGTGTTAGACAGATCAGCGCGGGACGATACCGATCCCACGGTGAAGCTGAGCGGTGCCTCTCAAATCGAATCCGTGCGGTATCGCTAGTAGTTTAAGCAGTCACAGTGAAGTGGTGACAACACGTGTTTGGTAGGAAAAATCATGAATGAAACTGTTGTATATGTATATCCAAGCACCCTGAAGTGTTTGATCCTGTTAGATACTATTATCACTTTTTGCCTTCTTTCTATTATTTCTGTAGTTCGCTACTATTTTTACTAAATAACTGGCTGTGAAGTGATACATTTTCTAACACTTTAGTAGTAGGCTAGTTGTTGTCAGCAATGTATTGTATGTTTCTTTGCTAAGTTGATTGCTCATTTCATACACCTGCAACTTTGATAAACAACCCAGTGTTTTTATTTAGTAGATTGTATGGGGGGCATTACGGCTATGGCAAAAAAGTTTTGCATCACACCCTATAGAATTAAGGATGTCACGTTAACATGCATTACATATCACTTTGCAGTTTTCCAAAAAGTGAAAAATGTGACATTGTGAAATCTAAATACTGTACTACTATTGTGAGTTTTCGGTAGACTTTTGTGATATCATTGTTAAATAAAATATTGAAATTCTGTATATATATGTATATATATATATATATATATATATATATATATATATATATATATATATATATATATATATAATCTGCAATCCTGCATGTCTGCATCCTAATATTCTACTAGGTGCTGTAAATATATGTAAATTATATTCGAGTACATAGCCTAACGTGTGGTACTGACAACTACTGTATTGTACCATTCCATTTTTCTACAGTATTGTAAGAAAAGTCAGTCGCGTAGTGCATACCACTCATGTTGCCCAGGTGCGGACTAGCGGTATCGCAGTGTGAAAATACCCAGCAGTGCCGTGCAGCGCTGGTCAGTCCCGCGCTTTAGGAGACCATCTTTACGGAGACAACTAGGTTGACCATGCACAACTATTAACGTTTCATAAAGAGCAACCAAATCCTTTTCTGACATTAAACTATTTGTAAACCAATCCATAACAACAGCAACAACCTATCAACATGTTTCGAGTCCAACTCTATACTACATGGACTATTCAACAATTGTACAGTTAATTTATCTGGCAATGTCCAGATAAGTTATAATAAGAAAAAGTAAGACCCCAATAAATAAATATGTTAGCCAAATAATAACAATAAAAACAGTTGTCTCTAAGTGTATGTCATTTTTCTATTCCAATTATGTTAGGGACTATTTTCCTCAGCAGAAGGTTACCTGGCAAAATGTCAGAAGTTCAAGGTAAATAGAGGTTTTAAAGTTTTTTTCTTTAAGAGAAATTAAAGAAATATATCGTTTTCTAATAGCCTACGGCTCGGGATGCATAACTCCAGTGGCGGTCATCTACCACACAGTAGAGCCCATATCGATGGGCTCTATTGCTTAATTATTATTATTATTATTATTATTATTATTATTATTATTATTATTATTATTATTATTATTGTTCTTGGGGAGGACAACCCTTCTGTCAATCAATATTTTGACCTATGCAATTTTTATCTCCCCACTCTCTGACGAAAATGTGTCCAGAATAAACTTTTTCTGTTTTGAAGAGATAACCCTTACTCAAGTAAGTGATGCGGAGACAGACTGGGTATTTCACATTTTTGTCCACTTCAGTTGCCAGCATTGCTGCTGCTAAGGTGCCCCAAGTCGCTGCCAGCATTGTCGCTGCCAGTGTTACCACGGCCGGAGTGCCCCATGCCACTGCCAGCATTGCCATTGCATAGCAACCCTCCCACAAGTCTACAGTGAGAAAGATGGAGGGTGGGGGTTAAGTTTCTCCCTATAGAAAACACGTGGGAATAAGTGATGATTAATTCGGTGTATAAAAAGGGTAAGCACAGGTGTTAACCCTTTGCGGTCCATTTATTCAGTGCTTGTCAGGCACGTCAGGTCCAATATATTTTCACACACGCTGTTTATTTTAGACATGCTGTTTAATTATTTTTTTACAGAGTAAAACAGGTTTAATAGGCACTATATGGCAAAAGGACATTGAGTACTGCATCTCCAGCCAAGACCCACCACTTGTTCATGTATTTTTCAAACACCTCTTCATAGTCGTGCATACTGATAAACCCTTTCCTGATCACTCATTTTACCACCAAACTCCGCAATAATGCGACCCAAGTCATCATTTTATTAGTGTAACTTTCTAAAAACCTCTGCAAATGTCCGTGATATTCTTTGAGCTCTGGATGCGGAAGCAGCTATCTCCTTTGTTTGTGTCCGTGTTATCTCTGTGGTGCAGAGGCTATGTGTATTGCTCAGACACGCCCCCTTTTTTCAGAAATCTCTTGGCTCCTATTGGTCTCACTCGGCCATTGAAAGGTTTTCTGGCCAACATAGGACCACAAAGGGTTACTGTGTTTTGTCTGTTGTATTATTAAAAGTGTGCACTAACACTTTAACTTGCAGCTTCTGTGTCTGAGTCTCACTTCCTGGTAGAAACAGCCTTGCCAGTAATGCTGTCCTGTTCACAGGGGCCTAAATAATCTTAACTGCATAAATCCAATAGTGATGAGGTAATTCAATTTAAGGGTCTGAAGGTTGAAAAATAACTTGAAAATTCGCGTTTAAGTTTTATTGATTTTTAACAAATGTTTAGAGAAGAAGTCTTTATTGAAAATGTTACTTAGGTGTTGTTTATTGAATTAACCTATGTTTCACCGGGATAAGCCACAGCTGGATTTATGGTTGGCGAATGAACTGTTTTTTGGGGTCTTTTTTTGCAGTATTCCCAGGATAACCGTAGGTGGTTGATGGAACCAAAGTGATTCCCCAGTGCTGCAACATTCTCTAAGATTCAGGTGTGGCTTATCCCAGCAGGGACATGTTGATTAAACCAACACCTATAGGGTTAACCAATCACAGAATATTTTCAGCACTTACAGGAACTGCTTTGCTATAAGCTAGCATTAAGCTGACACAATGGGCTCTGCTGCAGTGATTTACAAAAATAAACATAAAAAAGAAAAGAGAATAGAAACACGTTGTACACTTGATTAATTGTGTTACGACTTTTGTGTTCTGACTGTTTTTGAGAAATTAACCAAGTAGAGCACAGATAACTAAAAATTGCAATACTCTTCTGAGTATTTGATAAATTTGAAGAATGAGTAAAAATAGGATTGCCCTTTGCAAAGAATGACCTCTGCAGTCAGAAGCACTTGCATGTAATAATAATAATAATAATAATAATAATAATAAATAATAATAATAATAATAATATTAATTCAGCAAACAAAGCAGAAATCTGAGAGTAATTTCAAGATTTCTTTTTTTTAATTAATAGACGCTACATACAATGATAATGCAACAGACTGCTCACAAGTAAATGCCTATATTTGTGGTTTCTGTTTTTAGCAGTGGTGGAGATAAATGCTGCTGTCTGAAGAAACAGAACCCAATGGGATTCTTTATGAGCACTGATGATATTACATGTAATCAAAATGTCTACATGCATTAATAAATATGCCATCCCAATGGTACAGTCTTTTGCTTGGGTGGTCACTGTAGTCGCAGAACTAACTATTATCTTCAATCTGTGCTTCCCGGCAGGCCTGTGCTGACAGGGCTGTTAAAAACAACAATCCTCTCAAACGTCTTTCTTTATGGCAAAGGATGCTGCTTGTCTGGCCAGGTGTAAGGAAATTGCCATAGGAGTCCTTGGCCAATTAGAAAACCTGAAAGTGACAATACTCCATCATCCTGTGGGGCAGGGGGTGGCATTTAAATAGGACAAGTTATCAGCTCATGCATTATACAAGTATACTGTTAGCATTCTTTATTTATGTTTCTCTGAATGTCAGTTTCCTTTTGGTGACAAGTTTAGAAAGAGCTACTATACAAATCAGTACTTTTTTGCTTAAGTACTAAATATTTTTTATCTTATTTCCACTTAACTTTCATCCCACAAGGAGTTTGATTGACTTTGGTGAATACTGAGAGTAAAGTTAATGTCCACAGAAATTCATAATTGTGTAATTTTCTGTGACCATCTTCCAGCAATCTGATTGCAACCAATTGGTCAACTTCTTGTAACCAATTCAGCATGTTATCAGTCAATCATAGTGGAACACCATGCTTTACAAGATGCAATAAATACAAGAAAAACCATAATACTTAAAATAGAGAAATGCATAATGCATGATATACAGTGGAAAGTGCACAATACATGAAATAGTACAATACAGTGGAAAGTGCAGAATACATGATAGTAACAATACATGAAATAGTAGCAGCAGCTAATATCAGATGTCAGGCTTAAGGAGCATGGAAAGCTAGAGAAAACAGATAGGTTTGAGAGTTCATTTAAAGTGAGCTACAGTCGGAGCATCACAAACCAAAGCTAGGAGATTGTTCCAGAGAGTCGGAGCCATGAAGCTAAATGAGTGTTGTCCAAGTGTGGTGCGCTTTTGCTTGGGGATAACAAGTAAGCTAGAGTCGGAGGACCTCAGCTTGCAGATAGGGACATAGCGAGTCAACAGGCTGAGGAGGTACTCGGGACCTGTGTGATGAAGGGCATCATAGGTGAGCAGGAGAGTTTTGAACATATTCCTGAACTTTACAGGTAGCAAGTGCAGATGTGCAAGACGGGGGGTGATGTATTTTATGTGTGACCTGCATTACTTCAGCCAGTTTGCCAGATAATGGATTTTTTTTTACTTCCCACTTTCATGCTCACCCTTGTTAAAATTCTTATTTAGTATGCTAGAAAGCTTGACATTTGTGTGTCACACTTTCTCAGTCTGTGAAAAAACATTCAAAACAGCAAAAGAACAGTAAATTATGCCGAAAACCTGGACACCACCCAGTGGAATATGTGACATTTAATTTTGCAAACAGATTCCTTTTAACCTTGTGTAGTACCAGTTTTCGATGGTTTGAAATGAATCTATATGTTTGCTAAAACCAGCTGGTCACCGGTTGTGACACTGTCACAATGGAATAATGTAAAAAAAGTCACAGATTTGCAATCCTGGATTTTCTGACAACCATTGAATCAGCAGTAAATGCATTAAACAAAACAGCAGGGGAGCATTGCAGACTTAAAGATGAAGTTTTAAAGACAATTGTATATTTTGTCATATTTAATTAATAAAACATATGTATGTTTACACCATTTTTTCATAAATGGACATTTTCACATGGAACTAAATATTACACGGCAATGGGTAAATTTCAATGGGTGAAATCCGTGACAATCATGAAAAAAATACAGCCCAAGTCACAGTTTCTGTTTTCCATGCCACACTGAGCTGTTTGTTTATTCTGTCCCTTATGAGTTTGTAGTGTTGTCGTTCCACTGTAAACCACCGGCACAGATTTAGTAAACAACACAGTTGCCGACACTGGGGTTCAAGCAATGGTAATACCAGTGCCGGATTTGATAAAGAAACAAAGACAAAACTAAAAATAAAAGCTTTCCACACAAGGTGAACGCTAGCCTCAATCAAAGAGATTCAAAGAGAGTCCTACTCCAAGAACTTCTACGAAACCCTCACTTTACTGTTGATGTGATCAAATCTCCTTAAACTGATCTACCTCATCCTATCAATGGCCCTGGCTGGGCAATGCTTTTACAAGCAACATCTAGGAGTTAAAGGGTTTTGTGTAGTAGTTATTTTTGCCCAGTGCCTGTCTGTATAGCCATTGTATTGCAGTTGACCCATGCTGTGGCGCAGGTGCTTTTTGAACACCCCCTAGGCAATCAGGACCTCTCAATCGACTCAGAGCCGGACTGGCCTTTCTGCTCAATTGGTTGCCTAGCAACACATTGTAGCTGTGCACACATCCACGCACCAACCAGCGACAGGATCCTCCCTGTCACAGCTACAGTTGCTTTCATTTATTGTGCCAACATACAGTTCTAAGATGCTACTTTTCAAAAAGTAAATCAATAAATGATTGTGGCAAAGTGTGCATAGTGTGCATAGTGTACAGGTGCCGGAGATCAAAGAACAGACAGACAATTGTGATCCAGGGGAAAATGGTTTGTTTTATTTTATTCCTTATGTCCAGTGCCTTATGACGAAACAAACAGTAAATAATAATGCTGGTAAGTAATACAGCAGCGTGTATTACTTACACTTATAATCCCTGGGCTGGTCTCGAAATAATCATCCCATTATTGTTTCCCCACATTAAACACAAAACAAATACACAAGTCTGTTTAGTGCATGAATTAGTGATTATGGTACAATACAGTTTACAGTGATACAAGTGAAGGTGCTGATCCGGTTTTGTGCTGGCCCAAGGCGACAGCTCTGGATAATTGGTAGCCATCTGGTGGTTTATAAACACAGACAATTACTAACAGACACAAACAAACAAAACACAAATATTCTTAAAATGAGTTTATTTCAGCAGTGGTTACTGCATCTCTCACGGTCCTTCAGGTTCAAGTTTACAAACCAAGTGAAGTAACTGATTACAATTCTCCCCCCCCACCCCCCCACCCCCCCCCCCCCCCCCCCCCCCCCCCCCCCCGTATACGTTCTTGCAACGGAGTCTCACCTTTTTCCAGACTGACTAACTTCCCGACCCAGGGAAAGAACTGTCAGGCCAGCCCGTCAAAAAAAAACCCTCTGTCCTCTCTTAGGAACCTCACGGGTCAGGAGGGAGATTTACAGCCAAGGTTCATTGTATTCTGTCACAATGATATATGTCTGCAGTGACATTCTGAAACCAAATGCACTCAGAAACAAATCATACAAAGAGATTTGCAAAGAGTGTCTTATAATTTTCTGATAACACTGAGACACAGAAACACGGCTGGTGATGGTCAGAAAATTTTAGCTTTTTTTTTTTAAAGGTACTGTCTGCAGTCTGAGATAAAGAGACATAAGGTGACAAACTTACAACAGCTCTGTGTTAGTTTTATTCTAAGGGATTCAGAAGCTGAACTGAAACAAGATGACAGAGTTGACAGGGATTTTATGTCTCTGAATTTTCTGTTGCCATAAGGAGACAGTATGTGACAGGATTCTACTTTTGGGTGGTCAAATGGTAGATGACTGCTCATCTTTTCTATTTTCTCCCCACACAAAACTGCAGTTTAGCTAGCTTTCCCTAAAATAATGCATTACAATGATAGGTCTCTTATTATATTATAAGCAGGTTCATGTGTGGCTAAAAATAATTATTCTTACTGTATTATTATTATTGTTATGAATAGTCGTAGTAATCGTAGTAGTCATTTCTAATCCATTTAAAATGTCTTTTTTTGGGGGGGGAGGGGGTTACATTGTCTTTTAAATAATGTATTTTCAAAATCACTTATTGAAATAATGTAAAAAGCAAGTGTTAATGAAAAGAACAAAGCAGGAAAGAGACTGTATCTGTTATGTGGAACAGTGGCATACAGATACGTGGTCTTCCCAGTGGGTGCTTTGGGAACACTGAACATGTTGGTCTCAGTTCAAGTCACAACCTCTTTCTGTAGTCCCAGAAGTTTACTGTAACCGTAGCAATGGATAACTCCTAACACACCAACGGTTTTAGTGGAGCTTACAAAAAATATACGTTTATAGTTTAGTCTTGGAAATTAAAATACACTTGTACACAATTTGAGTTTCTTTATTATAAAGTAATAGTCCCTTAGGTAGGCTAGTTGATTTTAGTATGACAGTTCTGAGGGATAGAGAAAGTGGATGACTACTAAAAAGAGAAGTATTGCAAAAATACAGAATCATCACAAAGGATGGTACTGTTGGTAAATGAATTATGCTTTTTTTGTTTATTATTGATCAAATTTGGCACGTTTTTGTGAATGCCCCACAAACATGGGAGTGCACACAGTTTTCGTGCACATTGTTCCATTGTTTCCAGAGCACTGCCGAGATGGAAAAAGGAGAAGACGCTACTAATACTTTAATATTGATATATGCAGGCTTCCTGAAAAGCACGTGAGAGCTGCTCCTATAAGGTTGCCATGGCTGCCTACCCATTACGTTCATGGGGCTGGTGTTGAGCCAACCAAACTTTTGTTGATGAGCAGTGGCCCAATGTTAGCCCAACCTAGGAGATATTCACAAGGCAGAACTTTAACTCTTTACAATGAAGATTAAAAAAAAAAAAAACCCTTTGGGTGAATAGAACATTCAAAAACCAAAGTAACACTGTCGCCAGAGTCAGTACCGGTACATATTATATACAATAAGAAGTCGAATGAAATGCCACCCAGTGCCTTGAAAAAAGAAAAAAAAGTTGATTGCAGTTTTTTTTTATTATTATTATTATTATTATTTTTAAACCATCAGAGTGTTCTTACATGCCGAGAGTTTGGGCTTCATAATGTTTATGTGTAGGCCAACATATTGAAGTACTTTACGAGAGTAACCAAATGTTAAAAACAAAAAAAGTTAATATCTTTAAAGTGGTTAAAACATTTATAAGTTCGAATTTGACTATAAAATCCGGTCTTTAATTTGGTCTGGCCCTATCAACGGGCCTCCGTTGAACCCAACATTCACAAGCAGTTTATAAATCCAAACTTACTGTATGTGCAAGACCAAGCCCTCTCTCTAAACTCTCTCTCTCTCAAAAAGTATTTCAGCTCAGAGATTAATGTCATTGTCAGACAATTATTATTATTATTATTATTATTATTATTTATTATTATTATTATTATTATTATTATTATTATTGTGTGATATTTGTACAGTATATGTAATTCATTTTCTATCTGAGTGCACGTTGTAAGCTTACAGATTCATATTATGTCTGTTCTATGCACGGAATTAGTCTTCTAAAATAACAAACGTGTAAACAAAAATGAGATCCCATCTGTCTGATTTTCTATTTTTTATTTGAAAAAAAAAAAAAAAAAGCCAACCATTTTGTCTTCCAATAGCACCTTGTTCAAAGTCATGCAGTCACGACTGCTGGAGTTTTTAAATCCAGTTCAGTAGAAGCCTTTTAAAGTCAGTCTTCTCTCAGCAGTATTTCTATATAGCTGATTTTGATAAACACTGATTACATATATTTATAGTGTTCTCTTGAGCAGACAATGTTATATAAATATCAGTCAGCAGCATCTGTATAATGTATTGTGTATGACTAAATAGTAAATCTTTTTTTCTTATAAAAGTATGAAAGTGTTCATCTCTTTTGCATTATGCAGATATTGCCAGAACTATTAACACCAGCACTGCCATAGCCGCTTTTTGAATGGCTTTATGCGGCATATTGAAATATTGAAATTGACAATATAGCCGACAATTTCATCTGGCCTTTTGTAATAAAATCAAGGTCGTTCTAAAAGAACGTATTGTAATCATGTTGAGTGCTTGAAACGATGAAAGTCATTCTGAATATTCATATTATTATATTATTATTATTATTATTATTATTATTATTATTATTATTATTATTTGCACTTCATTTCTCAGGCAGAATGACTGTGCCACTCTGAGTGTGACAGTGCAAATTAAAAAAAAAAAAAAAACTCGGCGTATTCTAAGCTCTCTGCACAGATCAGTGACAATCGGGACTGATGCTAAAAGAAAGTCAGAGACTGTTGCATTTTACGACGTAACGAAGTATGGTGTGGATATACTGGATCAAATGGCATGGCTGTATTCTGTCAAAGGTGGTACCCGCAGGTGGCCGGTTGCTGTTTTTTATAATGTTTTGGATCTGGCAGCCATCAGTGCGTGGTTTTGTACTAGGAGTGCATCGGCAAAACAATCACTCGAGGGACTTCATTTTGCAGCTAGCCCTGGAGCTACGGCAGAAACATTTTGATAAGAGACAGGAAAGCTGGCTGGCAAATGCCCCTCAACCTTCAGCCAGCGCTGCGCCCACTGGCACACGGAATAAGAGACAATGCGAGGTTGCTAAATGAAGCAAAAGCAGAACTTTTAATGTCTGCGCCCGTTGTGAAAAGGTAGTCTGTGACAAATGCGCTAGTACATTTGAAAAGCTTTCTGCGTAGATTGTACTGAGAAAGCTGTAACAGAACTCTGAACAGAAAGACAGAGCCTTTGAACTCTGTTTCACTCAAAGTGCTTTCACGTTGTATAAGTTATGTTATTTTTTTATGCTATTTTTATAACTAGTTATTTATGTTTTATAATTATATATGTGCATATAGTTTTATACAGCCAGTTTACATGGAAGTTTATTGTGTACAGTTTATTTTATTATGTATATGTGTTCTTTTCATTTTCATATCAAAGCCGTTTTAAAATGAAGCCACACATTTTGCGTGTGCGGCGGTTGTATGTAGTCCAAAATCTCAGCGGTTCTAGTGTTAAAGGGTATTCTTTAGGACCTGTCTTGAAGATGTGAAAATATTATGGTCCAGATCCCTGACAGGTGTCCATGATGTCTGAACTGTTTTGGTGACGTGCTTAATGGCATTTCGACTTCTAAATACTCATATCATAAACCAAGTATATTTACCCACTCACTTGCAAAGCAAAGGATTGCCTGTTTTGAATAAACCATTGATTTATGAAACATTCATAGCAATATTGATCATTAGTGGCTCAAATCAATATAATTCTTAGGTTCAATCAAATGATTCAAAGAGGATTGGCTGATTCAAGAAATGGATTTAAAGCAGTCATTTTTTAACTATAATCTAAAATTAACTCATATTAATATTCAGTGGTTTAACATGAATCAATCTTTATGCCTAAAATTCACAGTTATCTTCTGTATAACACAATTATAAACAGGTTTCCAATAACAATGTCTTTTAAGGATCGAGTGCAGTATAGTTGCATTAACATTATTTCAACCTTGCCTTACTGTCCTTAAAGTTTGACAGAGTTCTGCGGTTCCAGCTTGCTTGTAGAAGAGAAGTCATTCAGCTGTCTCATGAAACTGCAGTTGGGTGCTCCAGGTTTTGCTTTGTCCAAAGGAAAGTCAAAATTAAGCAATTGCAGGCCTAAAGGCTGACGTTGATCCACTGGGCCTCTACTTGAGATAAAGAAGGTGAAGATGAAGACCAAGAAGAAGGAGGCTGGCTGAGATGGAGAAGAGGGAGAGAACGTGAAGGGGACCATGTTTTCTTGAAGCTGAACTCCATACTCACCTTTGTAGAGGTGTGTCATTGTTAGAATCATACAATAAAAGTATCTGCCGAGATCATGTAGAGAAGTGAACACTCCTGCTTTCCATGTCTCCTCCTTTCCTGATAACGATAGATTACACCGTGTAACACATTTTTTTTTTTTTTTTTTGTTCCTGGGTAGTAAGTGTTATTTCCTAATTGCTTATGCCTCAAAAGTATAGAAAATGGCTATTATTCCCCACAAACTTTGCTTTTGTGACCAGGACAGGTAAATTTCAAAATATCGCTATTTCCAGTAAGAAAATGGGCAAATTTTACAATATAACCAATGAGAAGTAGAGGCCTCCTTTTATGTCAGGTGGCTGGGCGCTGATTGATCATCATTAATTAAGTTAATCATATAATCAACTAATCAACCCCAGCCACCTGAACATAATAAACCCAGGCAGGTAGGGGAAATTAACCCCATCCCTGCCAATTTCTAAACACATGTCAGCATGTCTATAAAGAGGTCTGTGAAAAATACAGTGAACAAGAGGTGGGGCTTGGCTGGAGATGTGGTGTCCTTTTCTGATTCAGTGCCTTTTAAACCTGTTTTACTCTGGGGCATGTGAAAATAAATTGGATCTGACGCATCTGACAAGCACTGAATAAATGTACCGCTAAGGGTTAAATACCTTTATTGAAGTGTTTATTGCATTAACACTGGAACTGCCACAGACAGTCATTATGACAGTTACATTTTAAACCACATCAATATTAAAATGAAAGACAAACTATCGGATACAACTCAAGTTTTATTCAAGCACATCATATCAAACATCTTCACAGCCGAAACACTGTTTAAATGAACAATTAAACATAAAATGGTTTATTTTCTAACTTACCACATATAAAGTACTACTATGAAAAAGAAAAACTGTAATAAAGTATATTTTAGTCAATCAATTAATCAATCAATATTTGATATAACGCCTTTCATAGTGGACCACCATCAAAAAGCATTTTGCAAGATTCAGGAAAAAACAAAACAATGCATAATACATCAAATACAGTGAAAGCAAAGCATAATACCTTAAATACAAGACTAGGATGTGAATTCATATGTGGATACATATGTCATATAGAATCATGAGTATAAGAAGTTAAATTTCAGAAGAAACTAGCGTGTAAACAGGTATATGTACATAGAAAACTATAAGTGATTGTATTTTTTAATTTAAAATGAAAGTAACATGTGTTTTCTCTGTGTAGCACTGAATCCAGGTTGAGCTGCAGCAGTCTGCTGCTTTGCAGTTTTCTGATTGAAATGTTTCTGCCAAAGCACTGTGGCTAGCTTCAAGATGAAATCTCTACTACTGATATTTTCCCCAGTGCATTCCTTGTACAAAACACAGGGATTGGTGGCTGCCAGATCCAGTAGAGATAACGACAGTCTTGTATATTTTAAAAAAAAAAATAGAATATTGTAGGTTAAATTTGAAATAAAAACATGTATTGTAAAAGGCAGTCAAAATGATTTCTCTGGCGGTTCCAGGTGGGTGGGATTATAACTTCCTTTCATGATCTAGCCTTTCAACACAGTCAGAGTATTTAAAACATGTATGCAGGAAAAGTCAAACTGCATAACATTCAGACACACAGATGAATATAAATTTAAAAACCTCAAACCGTCAAAATGACTGTGTGGCAAAGTGGTGAGTGGATACAGGTGAGTGCAGAGCCTTATGGCAAACACCTGTAAATAATAAATGTTGGAGTGATACAGCGGCGTGCATCACTCGTAACTGTTATCCCCAGGTTTGACCCGTAACCAAAGTCCAGGTTTTACAAACACACCCACACTAAACACACAACACCCAGTTAACAGTGAGTGATATTAGGTGCTAGTGGTGTAAATACAGCTCTCTGTGAAACGCAGGGGTGAAAGTGATGTTCGGGTTGATGCTGGCTTGCACCACAATTCCGGATCGTGTTACTGGTAGTCTATTGAGACAAACATTTACAGCTGACACTAACAAACACAAGACAAACTCTCAGTTTTCAGCAATACACGGTTAATTTTAGGTCAAATCCAACCATTTACAAAGGAACAGATTACTTTGCTACGACCCCTATTTATACCCTCCATCATGTCCCCTTGGTTAACGAGCACATCCGCTTCTCCAATCCGAGGATGCCACTCCATTTCCCATCCAGGTCATTGAGTTTGGGTACCATAGCTCCACCCCTTTTCTAGCCAGCCGACTTCCACCTACCCATGGGAATAAATTGTCATGGCTTTTAGTCCAGGGTACTCTGTTCCCTTTACATAGCGCCCTCACAGGTCGGAAGAGATCTAAAACCAATCGTCATGCAATCTCTGTCACAGACTGTCATGGCAGTTCTAGTGTTAAAAAGGAATTAGCTCAAGTTTAAATTACTGTATGTTTTGAGATATGGTACACCAAACATGTCCACTTTTGCATTATATTGCCCGTTCAGTAAGCTTTTTCTGCTGTGAAGAACCTGAGTGTGTTTCATTCTCTTGTGTATAATGGAGAGACACAAAGGTGGCCAAAAGTTAATTTGATTTAAAGCTTCCGACTGCTCTGAAGAGATTTTACTGACAATTGCCGATGGCTACAGAAGCATTCAAATGTAACATTCTCACCTTGTTGTCTTTAATAGAATAGTTTTATTAAAACACCACATTTTCAGATTCTCTTTGTAAAAGAGGTTAAGCCATGCCAATATTTCAATCCAGACAGCCGGATGACACTGTTAATGGACAACCAAAAAGTCTAGTAGCCTGTGTAATTAAAAAAGAACACAAAATAACCTTTTGTCACCCATCTTTATTGGTTGTTTTTTATGAAAAGAAAAATGGAAATTTTCACTAAAATGGTCATAGGGGTTCAGTGCAGGTCATTTGTTCTTCAGCTCCCCATTAAAACCAAGATAATCACAAAGAGAACATGACACTTTTTAACATTAAATGATCATGGGCAAATCAGGCAGAACCAACAGATTCTGAGACAAATCTCATACGTTTTATAATTAAACTAAACTAATGGAATTGAACATTATACAGCTTTTGATTGCAATTTTTGGCCAGTGCAAAATGATCTCTGTTGATGAGAAAAAGCAACAATAATGCAAGAGCTTTATTGTTATATTGATCCTATTGTACTAACCCTGCTTTAGATTAGGATTCTGAAAGGAAGCTAATATAATTAGTATCAGTTTAAGAAGAAAAATGTAAGGCTTTTTTACACAATTTTTACCCAGTAATGAAAGATTATTCATCATTTAATCTAAAGCAAATTGTCTTGCTGTAAAGCAAAATGAATCTTTGCCACAGACTTCTCTAGTTATCTTTTTCTCTCACATTATGATTGCCCTCATTGGTGTATTAAAATGTATTGGAATATGTTTCTCAGAATTATGGAAAGATATATCTTGTATCTTTCTCTGCATGGAGGCTTTCTGTACTGCTGGATTCTGAAGAGTTATGTCTGTGTATGCAGACACAGTGGTATATTCCTGTCACTTTATTCAGCTGCAGCTGACTCCCTGTGTTTCACCACAAGAAGGGGACACTTACAGACTGGTACCTGGAATGGTGTTCAAAAACACTTTAGGACATTTATTTGAACAGCTGTGCTCATTGATTGAAGCCCTTTGTTCAGTTTTAAATGGTGTCAATGGCTATGGAGACCACCCATGTGATTCTGTTATCTCCCTCTGCTGTGCAATCACTTACTTGGACTTTCATGCTGACTTTATGGAATGCTTCTAGTACCCTCTCGATATTTTAATGCTGCCATTCTGGTTTAGTTTTTTTTTTTTTTTTTTTTTTTTTTTTACTCTTACTGCCTGTTAAATCCTGTAATGAAACCTGTAGCCATAATATTTTATTGCATTTTCAAAGTGTAGTAGAACAGCATCATCTTTGAACATAATATATAACCCCAAAATTGCATTCTTTTTTTTTTTAGATCACCTAACATAGCATGCTTGTTTTAAAGAGAGAGAGGATGCAAAGCCTGAAAACCACTAATGTAATAACATCGTCATGGTCCAGAATAGCTCATACTAAAATGATAATTAGTTTTTAAGCATATCCTATGGCAACCCAGCATGATACAATATCCTATGGCATCCCAGCCATCTGATATAATAAAATATAACTACATTATAACTGCAAAACAGTATTCTAGCTGGTTTGATTTATTTAGGCTTAAACAACGTTCTTCTGCAACTAAAAGTTTTTTCCATTCCTTCAAATACTGTAATATTATATACTGTAAGCAAGTTGCCCATACAGTACATACATCCAAACATACATATGTATTGTACATGCTTTCGTGTATGTACAATCTTATGTCCGACATTCGTTGTTTAAGAAAGATTTGACCATAATAACAAAGCACGGTGAACAGAGTCATGTCATCTATCTCTTGTCGCCTGCAGAGGTGACACTAGAGGGTATCGCTGTCAGATCACAAAAGAAGAACGACTCAACAGTGGGATGTCAGACATCCGGCATTGCAGCGCAGTCACAGTCCTCCCACAGCTGCTGCATAATTAAAGGAAGCCAGACCCATCGCCTTAGCTGTCATTCTATACTTCACCAAAGACCAACATTAGGACTGGTACCATCACCTCTCCTGCACAGATCAACAGAGGTACTAGCCCAATGACAATCAAGAAATTAAATATATGAAGAGCACATACTGTGCGTTACAATTATCAAATGATTTTGCAGAATGGTCTTGGTGAAATCATCTCTGTCTCAGAAATAAAAATCATCCAGCTTGTTCTCTCACTTAAACAAGCCTCTGTTAGATACAGAACCCTTATACCAGTTTATGATAGTATCGTACTGTGTGTTTGTCTGTTTTCAAGTGCTGTCACTTGTTTTTGGTTTTTTGTAACAAATATATATTTATATTAATGAAACTCTATTCATAAAAATATTTTTAAAAAAGCGTGCATGTTTGTGACAGAGTACTCATGTACTCAGGGTACTCATGTACTGCTTAAGCAGTACAGAGAGGCATGGAGGTGGAGATGAAACACCAGCACAGGCGCGCAGGATTTATTAATACAAAAGTAAATAAACTAAGGGGTCGTGTAACATTACTAGTGATGGTAACACACAGAGGGCACATACAGCAATCTGTACAAAAGGCAAAATAAAACACAGTACAAAAACTACAAATAAAAGGTGCCACACAGGACGAGCGTTAGCCTTATAAATGAGGCGTCCCGCACCAGGAAGCGGCTACACTACGTAACCCTGGCTATACTTTATATGGGATCATTATCCCCTAAACTAACATACTTATGAGCTGGGATTCATATGACGACTCCTGCTACGGACACTCGGTCAAGACCTGCCCACCTTCTGATTGAGGACCAGCACAGCCAATCACAAGTCTCAATCGAGCCCCTGTCTGTAAACAATAATTTAATCTCACAAATCAACTCCAAAAAGACACATACTAAATTATAAATTATACTTATAAATTATACCAACACGAATTTCCACCCGTGCAGGGCAATCTCCCTGCCACAATGTTGTATTTAAATATATAACAAAGAAACATTATATTGTGCCTTTGTAGCCATAACTATTTAATTCCTCAAATAAATAAATAAATAAATATCCATTATGCACAAAATCTAGTCGGCTTTTATATTTATAAAGCTGTCACATTTAATAATGTTGATCCCATTAATGAATCAGTTTTCCTCTGATTTTTTTGGCTTGGAGATAGTGAACCTGCGTTTCACAGTTGGATGCACCTTGTCTTTGAAAAAAAGGTGTTCAGAGTTCAACTTGTGCATCGGTGCATGTAATGTACAGCTAGGTGAATGTGTGATACATAAGGAAGTCACCTTGTGCGATGACCTGTCTGCTTATCAAAGCCCACTATTACAGCACAGTAACTGTATAAGTATATATTAAGAAGCCTTGCATGCCTCACAGCTAAGGCAATACAAAAATGTTCATAATTAATCCTATTTAGATTAAAGATAAGTGATAGTGAGGCCTAATATTGTAGTACTTTATTTTCTTGAAAGTGTGCATCAGTGCATGTACTTGGGGAGTGTGTGTTTTTAAGATGGATAGGGGGTTGGAGGATACACCAAGCCAGTGGTTTGGTGAATTAGTGCATTCTTGTGAATGAACCATGACCTAGGAACAACTCTGGTGGCTCTCACATGCTTAGTGAAACTGAAAACCAATTCTGGTGGAAGCTGCATCAGCATAAACTTTACAATTAGCTCTGTGCAGAAATTAAGCATTTACTCATACTATACATAATTCTTTAATGGTCACTATATATTTAGTCACCAATTAAAATGCTCATGTCTGAAAAATGCTGCTGTCAACTAGTTGTAAATACCTTTAGACCTACTAAGTACAGTAATTATATTGTGCTTGCACATGCATGTTGTGTGTGTTTATGTATAATTTTCCTGCATATTAGAAATAATACATGTAGATAGGAATTCAGTGGGTCTTGGTTATAAGGGGATTCATGGTAAACCTATAAAAAAAAAACAAAAAAAAACAAGTCCATTATCAATCTTTGCTGTCTTTAAAATTGATACACTATATACATAAATGTACTCATCTGCTGTTTAAGATTGCATCAGGGATAAAGAGAATCTGCTGAAATAAGGATTTTTATGATACAGTACATTGAATCTTAAAGTATTTACTATAGTCAGCAAAAAAAGTCAAGTGATGTCTTTTTAATGCTAGATCAGTTTTCCAAATATGATTTGAGGTTTTTTTTTTTTTTTTTTTTTTTGTCTTTTTTTTTACACTGGTCTTGCACACACATTTGTTATTGTACTAATTTTTACATTGTGTTGTGTTTCATGCAGCTGCTGCTTGTATTTGCATGACAATAGGAAGCTTTACTCCAGGGTCAAAAAGAGCAACCTTCAGAGGTCGTAGGACAAAAGTGAGCAATAACATCAAAAACAGCCACAATTCCTCAGACGGTGGTAGTACCCCCCCTAATCAGTCTACAAGCACCTTGTGGCAGTTTAAGTTAAGAGTCTGACATTACCTCTGCTGTGTTCTTTACAAATAAATTTATAATGTTAAATAACTATTATGAACGATTCTTGGTGTTAGATCTCCTTCCCGACCTGTGAGGGCACTATGTAAAAGGAACAGAGTACCCTTAACTAAATGGCATGACAATTTATTCCTTAGGGTAGGTGGAAGTTGGTCATTTAGGAAGGGGGCTGAGCTACGGCACCCAAGTTCAATGACTCGGACGGGAGACGGCGTGGCATCCGAGGATTGGAGGAGCGGATGTGCTCGTTAACCTAGGGGTCATGAGCGAGGGTATAAATAGGGGGCATAGTGAAAGTGATCTTTTCCTTTGTATATGGTTAGCAACAACCTAGAAGTCCCTGTTATTTGTGAAAGAAAAACCATGAGTGTTTGTTAGTTTTGTCTTGTAACTGTCTTGTTTGTTTGTATTGTCTGTTTTCAAGATTACTAACACGATCTGGAGCTGCAGCCGCAGGCCAGCATCAAACCTGGATATCACCACTCACTTTTCACTGAGGAACTGTCTTTGCACCACGAGCACTTAATTCATGAACTGTAGGAACTGTGTCTGTGTTTTATGTTTTGTGTGGGTCAAAGAACTGGACTTTGGGTTATTTTTTTGTTTTGACCTTGATCAGAAAAAACTGGACTTTTTGGTTTTGGGTCAAACCAGTGGATTTACAAAACAAGTGAATACATGCCGCTGTATCACTTCCATCATTATTATTGTTTACCAGGTTTTGCCATAAGGATCTGGACATTATAGTAATGTTAATAAACAACCTGTTAGACACGACATTGTCTGTGTGATTAATTCACTCTGTTGCTGCACTCACCTGCACGTACTCACCACTTTGCCACAGTACCAACAAAGCTGGTAGAGTACAATGCTAAAACAACTCACATTTCTGTTTGACTAGAAAGACAAATGATCTTTCTTTACTCTACAACCACATTTTTGCTGGAAAAATAAGTTTGCAGATGGAGATACCTGTCTTACCATGGAAGATCATTTCCTCTGTTGGCTCAAGGCACTCCTAGTGGAGTGTAGGATGCACCCTCTAGCTTGGAGATTGCCGGTTAGACCGTCGACGGGAGCTCCCAGGCTAACGATTGTCGAGAGCCACTCGGGGGGGGGGGGGGGGGGGGGGGGGCTTAGGTCGGCCAGGGTGTCCTCGGCTCACTGCGCACCAGGGTGAGTCTGCAGTGTAAAAATAAATAAATAAAGCGGTTGGCTGACGGCACACGTTTCGGAGGACACCATGTGTTTGTCTTCCGCTTCTCCGAAGTCAGCGCGGGGTTGGTAGCGGTGAGCCTAAAAAACTGGATATGCAGCATCTACAGTAATTGCACACACAGTTCAGAAACCTGTAAGAGAATTAGGCTTCCTGCTCTAGTGACTGTACTCAGGATCATTACAAAGAAAATGGTCTATAAGTGAAAAAAAGGTATATTAAAATGTTTTACCTCTCCACATCCAACTCTATATTCTTTAAAATACTTTGAAGGGTTGTCTTATAGAATTTTAAAGGGAGAAAACATTTTTCCAATACTTGATAGATACCCAAATATGTCAGCTCATCATAATAGCGGCTAAATCGCTGGGCATCTATTGATGTCATAGAGCCAATACAAACATGGATTATTAAACAGGTAAAGACATATGATGGGACGCAATTGGATGGAATGATTAAATCAGTCCAGGGACCACATTATTAAAATGGACGCAAACTGAGAAAAGCAAAAGCAAAGTGTTTTGACTACACTGCTTGATTATGAAATATAGAAAAAGGTCATTCTTAACTTGTAGTACAAGTAAAACTTTCAATTAGTAAGCCCCAAAGTTTTACAAAAAGATACACCTGAATTATTAAAGTAGCTAATTTAAACTAAGAACACACCACACAAAGATGTTTCTCCTTTCCTGGTATTATCAGCGATTGTTCTAAAGTCATTGCTACAGCATGTTTCTACAGAGTTCATTAATCCTGCTCCTTGAGAAGAAATCAAAAGTCTGTATTACAATTTGTTATGAATGAAAGGAAAATGGATGATCTGGTCCATTAGACGTCGTAATACGTCCTAAATGCCGAGATTGGGGAAGGTTACATTGTTTCTCTGCAATAATCAATAAAAGTGTGGAAGGCAATTTGTGGAAGTGGTGTCATACATATTAAATTTCTTTTTCCCAGATTTTCATATTGGCAGCATCTGGAAACTCATATCTATTGTATTTGTGTTATTTGGGGACAGTGGGGCACAATTGGCTATTAGAAATGCTGCTGCAAGAAATGGCTGAAACCAAAGCTACTCTGCCCAAATATTTCTTAATGACACTTCACAGCCAAACCTGTTACAGATCCATTTTAAGGCATTTGCATGCCCAAAGTATCTATGGCTTCAATGTTTTCTACATGAATAACAGGAGAACACCTACTTATTTCAGAAATAATTAAATCTAGTTAAGATAATATGACTTCATTGTCTTTACAGTTAGCCAAGCATCTACACTGACCCCAAAAGGACAGTTATTACTTTTGAAATGGATTTGATGTATTTCAACCTTTTTATCTTTTCATTGATTTAATGATTTCAGTGATACTTGCCCATTGTCATGTAATAAGTAGTTCACTGTGAAAAGGTGGACATAAAAAACCAAAATATTCTACAATTTAACATTTACTGTTTTTCAAGTGAGCGTTGACATTTAACATGTGTTGTGTACCAACTCTAGAGAAGTATACATTCATATTATGTTTAATCATGCATTGTCTTGAAATACATGTTTTTAAGCCCTGAAATGTTGTGAAATAAGCCATGTTTTACAGTGAAAGAAATACAGCCTTACTTATCACTAACCAAGTAATTACCATTAGCCTGGTTAATTACAAAGAGTCCTATAGGGATCATTTCTCTTTTACTCTTGTTATGATTGACATTTTTAATCAAAACATATTTGGCACTGGCAAAAGATTAGACATTCCCAGCAAATTAAAGACTGTTCACCACAATGCAGACAGAGTTAGCTGTGTACCTTCTACAGGGGTGGAGCAGAAGCTCAGTTCCTACACTTAAAGATGTATTTTTATTTATTTTTGTATATTTTTGGTTATTGTTCTATGTCAAGGAAAGGCAAAGTCAACCAAATCTTAAAGCTCCTTTGTATGGAATTCGGTAAATTATTTGCCTTAAAGAAATAGAATTGCTCAATTCAAAAAATACAGCTGGTCAGTAGACAAGTTCTGCCTGATTTCCCATGATACTCTCCAAAACAATCCAGACTATGTAAAATGACATACCTAAAAGGTTTCCATTCCCTTCTGAATTGCTTACAAACACAGCAGTGATAAAACAAATTTTGCCCAGGGCACACATCACCTCTAGCAGCTAGGAACAATCCATTAGCAAATATCTTTAGAGTTCCCAGTGTTTTGAACATGACATAAATATATATCTGCAAGGTATCTATTTCCCACAAGAACCATTGTAAATATCACTGAGATCTCTATTTGTCTGAATGGAACAATTATAAATGTCATGGAAGAAAAATCACAAACAGCACGGCTACTTCTGAGGTAACGTTTCCAAATAAATATCACTTCAAGTCATCTAAAAGAGTGTAGGTCTCACTAAAATTATCTTGATGGTATTCTTTAGATTTCTGGGACGGAATTACCTGCGTGCATCCAAACGGTCAATCAAATATGCTAGCGACATTAACATGCCAAGTGCTGAAACAAATAAATAAAAACACACATCATAGGATAATAAAGAATTATTTTAATCAATGCTTCACATACACGGCTCTCGAATACTGCATACATTAAGAATAAGAGTTAAATCAAACGGTGACAGTGACACCACCTTATCTCAATCATACTGTAGTGTAGAAATAAATAGGAAACATGTTTCTGTAATAGAAATAAAATAACCCTTTCTTTTCTTTCAATAGAGTCCCTTTTACCATTGAATATAGATTTACATTGGAGCTTTAGTTTATTTCTACATATTCACTCAATATCATTGGATGTATATTTATTATGGCACTTCCTTTTTTCTCAGACCATGTTTTGCTTCGACTACACATTGAATGTTATTGAATTTACCTAGTGATGAAAAGGATAATTGTGCTTAAGTATCCTGCAAAGAATGAGCTTCCTTTTTCCATATAGTAGCAGGAAAATCAATTGTTTTGCCTTTCATACATATATGTGTAATTAACTAAATCAATTTCCCTTTCAAAAAGCAAATTACCTTTCAACTGTAACATATTTGCCTACACAGTATATGCACTTTCTCAATTTACGATGTGTCGTTCCACTTTTGGGTTATTCTTTTATAAGTTTGTAAGTCAATGCAATATGTAATGTTAATTAACATAACAAAGAGTATATTTTAGAGAAAAAAGCAAGATAAGATTATGTAAGGATAAACTGGTTCAGTATAAATGCACAAACTTTCAATATTGCTGTAGTAATTTAGTATTTAAACACACATTATTATATATTTATGTTCTATTATACTGTTTGAAACATATTTAGTGAACTGAAATATATATTCTGTAGGAAAGGCACCCTATTAGTTTACGGTAGCAAAGGTCATTTTTTAAAAACCTGGACATACAGTAAATAAATAATACTAGAAAAGCCAGCCAGAGTGTTGAAGTTCCCAGGGTCAGCTGCATTCTCCACCATGCTCCATCTATAGAATGATATAGGTTGTTGGGATTTCAGCATTCAGAGATAGTTTATGAGGTTCTTCGAATGTGCATTACAAATGTCAAAGCAATCTCTCAACGTGTGGGATTCTGAGGTGAAGGTGATCTCCAGAAACTTGTGGTGAAGAGGTTTAAGTTATCAGCACCACAAGAAGTAAGAATCCATGTCTGTGCAAAGAGCTCTGGGGAGGCAAAGTGTTTAGAACAGTTTTTAGATAGTAGAGATTCAATGATACAGGACACTGACAACCTCTGAGAAATAAAATGCTGTTTTATGGCTTTAGAGTGTAAACTTAGGCACTGGTATGTTCAATTAATATAAACAGAGACGGATCTAAGTAACTCCACTGGTGCACCATGTGAGTATGTATGTATGTATGTATGTATGTATGTATGTATGTATGTATGTATGTATGTGTGTATATATATATATATATATATATATATATATACCACACACACACACACACACACACACACACACACACACCACACACACACACACACACTAGATGGCTTGTTAACAACCGCTTGTTAACAACCTCTCGGTTCACTGCAGAAAGTTGTCATTAACCGAAAGTTGCCAGTAAGTTGTTAATAACCAAAAGTTGTCTTTTATATATATAATGTGTGTGTTGATAAGAAAATATATTTAAAAAATAAAATTGATGTACAGTTTAAATGATTAAAAAAAAAAATATATATTTAAGACAAAAGCCCTTCAGCTGTATAGAAAGAAAAGTAAACACCAATTCTCTCATATTACTGAATTACAAATGGTACATTGAAATTTCGTTCTGTTTGATATTTTATTTTAAAACATTTAAACTCAAAATCAATTATTGTAAGGTGACATTGGTTTTATGTTGGGAAATATTTTTAAGAAAAATAAAAAAACTGAAATATCTTGCATGCATAAGTATTCAACCCCCACACATTAATATTTGGTAGAGCCACCTTTCACTGCAATAACAGCTTTAAGTCATTTGGGGTAAGTATGTACCAGCTTTGCACACAGTGTCGGAGTGATTTTGGCCCATTCATCTCGGCAGATTTGCTCCAGGTTGTTCAGGTTGGTTGGACGACGCTTGTGGACCGCAATTTTCAAATACTGCCACAGATTCTCAATGGGATTGAGATCAGGACTTTGACTGGGCCACTGTAGGACATTTTTGTTCTTGAGCCACTCCAATGTTGGTTTGGCCAAGTGCTGACATCATTGTCCTGCTGAAAGGTGAATTTCCTCCCAAGCTTCAGTTTTTTAGCGGACTGAAGCAGATTCTCTTGCAGTATTTTCCTGTATTTTGCTCCATCCATTCTTCCTTCAATTGTAACAAGATGCCCAATCCCTGAAGATGAGAAGCATCCCCACAGCATGATGCTGCCACCACCATACTTCACTGTAGGGATGGTGTGTCTTGAGGCATGGGCAGTGTTAGGTTTGCGCCACATATAGCACTTTGAGTTTTAGCCAAAAAGCTCTATCTTGGTCTCATCTGACCACAAAACCTTTTCCCACATCGCAGCTGGGTCATTCTCATACTTTCTGGCAAACTCCAGACGTGCTTTCAGATGGTACTTTTTGAGTAACGGCTTCTTTCTTGCCACCCTCCCATACCGGCCAGTGTTATGCAGAGCTCTTGATATCGTTGACTCGTGCACCATTACTCCACTCCCAGCCATTGAACTCTGTAGCTCCTTCAAAGTGATTGTTGGCCTCTCTGTGGCTTCTCTCACAAGTCTCCTTCTTGTTTGAGTGCTGATTTTTGAGAGACAGCCTTTTCTTAGCAGTGCCTGGGTGGTGTGATGCAGCTTCCACTTCCTGATTATTCATCCAATTGTGCTCACTGGGATATCCAAACACTTGGTTATTATTTTGTACCCTTTCCCTAATCTATGCATTTGTATTACTTTATCTCTAACTTCTGTAGAATGCTCTTTGGTCTTAATTTTCCTTCAGATTCACAGCCTTATGAATGATCCTTCAACAGTGGGGTTTTTATCCAGAAAATGTGACAGCAACTTTAATGGTTCACAGGTGGAGGCCAATGGTAAGGTAATTGTGTCCTCGTTAGGGCAATTTCTTTCATCGGTGCAAACTGTGAGCTTCCACAGCACAGGGGTTGAATCCTTATGCAAACAAGATATTTTAGTTTTTTATTTTTCTTAAAAATATTTCCCAACATAAAACCAGTATCACCTTACAATAATTGATTCTGAGTGTCAGTGTTTAAAAATAAAATATCAAACAGAACAAAATTTCAATGTACCATTTGTAATTTGGTAATATGAGAGAATTAGTCAGGGGTCTGAATACTTTTGCAAGGCACTATATATATTATATATATATATATATATATATATATATATATATATATATATATATATATTATATATATATATATATATATATATTGTAGCGACCCAGCCACCTAAAGGGGACCTTGTTGGACCTTTGTGCTGTCCTGTTGTTTGTCCTGTTTGTGTGTCCTGTGCTTTTGGTATTTTGTGTATTGTTATGATTCAGACCACGCCACCTAGATATGGAGTGTGTATGTGTGTGTTTGCACGCATGCAAGCAGGAGCTGCGATTGGCCAGACCAGACAAGGACACGGGAACAGCAAGGGTATAAAGACCTGGGATGAGTGAGAGAGTGAGCGAGATAATGTGAGAGACAGATAACAAGATTGCCTGAAAGAGCAAGAGTGAGTCTGAGGTTACCTAACCTGTGGTGTGGCAAATCAGAGGGAGAGGCTGGGGGCTGTTTTAAGGCCAGGCGCGCATAAGTAATGGGGGACTCACTACAATTTAATGAGTGACAGAGGAGTTTATTATTTTGGTGGCGTGGTCCTGGCCCAAACAGGGACTTGGGAAAGGTATTGAGTTCTGTTCAAACAATAAATTATGATATATATATATATATATATATATATATATATATATATATATATATATATATATATATATATATATATATATATATGTGTTTGGTGTTTATATGTATCAGCAACACTTTACATTACACGTCGCTAGCTACAATCTCAGATGTGGTAATATAGTAATTATATTGCAAATACACAACCACATGTGGAATTACCAAAGACTGACAACATTTTCCAGTTGTGATTAAACACCTTGTTGCATTGTAACAGCACAGCCATGTGTAATTACTGTGATACAACAGTTTAATTACCGTGTAGTTAGAGACAATTAAAAGATAGTTGCATAACATGATGTGTGAAGCCTGAATCGGGTAATGCTTTATATACGTCTATTTAGTTTCTTTGTGTAATGTTTTATTGCCTTTATCATTCCATTGTCAAAAGAAATAAAAAATACTTATCTGAGTTGTCAATCCAGAGACTTCAAGGGTAAGGAGACTAGAAGCAGTGGCTGGGGTGTGAACTTAACTGGCACTTAATAGTTTACAACTCAGTACCTTCACCCCTGCATAAAAAGGGCTGTGAAAATATTTACATTTGAATGATTACCTACATATTTGAATGATCAATGACCTATGTGTGACACAGGCTCTTATGAGAATAATGATCAACAAGAAGCCAAAAGGCAAATTAAAGTGGAGTACAAGCAACATATTTGATGTAAACAGCAATTTGGAACTGGAATCTAAAGTTTGAGAAATGTTCAGATCATGAATGGCGTAATGCTCACAAGAATATAAAATGGAGACCTGATCAAATTCTAAGCAGGAAATAAGACTGCATTCATTCAATGAGCTGAGCTCAGAGTTGTCAGTTATAATGTAATTGAACAAGATGAGACAATTAAAGGCTATGATAAAGTTGAAAGTCAATAATCAAACAAGATATGAGCTAAATATGAATATGGATTAATGGATAAAGAGAGAAATAATGTGAACCTGAATCTGTGACCAGCTTTAATATACCTTAATGGGGTAATAATGTATAGTGGCAGTGCATCACAGGACAAAGAACAAACAATGTAAAAGGGCAATATATTTTAATCTTGCATTGTGTGCCTTGTAACCCAAATCTAAAACAATCTATAATATTGCTATTCCTACCTATTCGAAACAACTATTGTATGCATGCAGTATATTACACATATGGTTATTATATGCACATTAAAAAAATACATTCCTTTTCAAAGTACTTAAAAATACAGGTATAGGTTTGTGACAGGATGGCTAGGTGGATAGATACTCAGAGACAGTAACTGCAGGTTTCAAGCACTGGGGTGCATGTTTATTAAATAAAACAAAAACACAAAACAAATAGGCACAGGGCCAAACAAAGTGTTTATACTAAAATACAAATCAAACATAGAGTCAGGCTGAGCAATGCCTTCACTGACTTATGAAAGAAACACAACCAACAGACAGACAAACAGCTCTTCCATGTGGTCTCCCCTCTCCCAGGCAGTTCATCTATGATAGGTGTGTCAAACTCAGTTCCTGGAGGGCCGCAGTGTCTTCTGGTTTTTGTTCCACCTGAGCTCTCAATTACTTAACTGATCTAATTATTTGATTAACTGGACACATTTAACACTGCTCTTCAGGTCTCAAAATGTTCCATAGGTAGTGTACCTTGAATCAAATGGATTTTTAAAACCTGTAAAATCTGTAAAATACCTTGAAAAAATGTTAAATATGTCAAATTGACCAAATAATTAGATCAATTATATTAATTGAGATCTTAAGTTGGAATGAAAACCAGAAGACCATGCGGCCCTTGAGGACTGGAGTTTGACACCCCTGCTCTATGGAGCTGTGTAGCTCCCTTATATACCATGTGGCCAGGGTTGTTGACAATTAATCATTCAATCAACGCCTGGTCACATTTTCACATGTATCTGTCAGGGACAGGAATTAACCCTACCCCTGCCAACCACCACCACAAACACACCCAAAACAACCAGGGCTGGAATCTTAACTTCTAGCCCTGCCATATCTAACACACACTTTTTTCATATATTTACACATCGTTACAAATTATACATTTATTTGCACATGCAGGGCTTCTGCCCTGCCACAAGGCTACATGCTGTTTCTGTTGGAATTCCTCAAAGGACATATATATAGACACACACACACAAACAATAGGGATGAAAACTCTTTGCATTATACAAGTATCAGAATTTGTTGTTTGAACAGAAAATTGTGTGGGAAGGATTAGTAGTCATTTTGCATGACTGATTTTTCAGACATGTGTAGCAGACACAAATGATCAGTGCTTTCTAAAGTAACACCTGCTACAATAAATAATGTATGTGTTTGGCATTTCCAGTAACAGCAAAATAATCAGCTAGCTTTGCCAGCTTGTCATTGGGGCTCCGTCTGTAGGAAGTCAATAATTAAGTCTCGTCCCTCTCTCGGATGTATTTAAAATGTTTTAAATTAAAATGATTTTTTGTTTTTGTTACCAATACTTTGTCTTATATGACCTTTTCTTTAGAAAGTATCCAACTTGGTGATTTCAAGGCCAGTTGTAGTTTCCCTTTACCATTTCATACACGTGGAAGTGTTCACAAACACTGTATTTTGGCACCACCTGCTAACAACAAAATGAAACAAATATGTGAAATGACAGCAACACAAAATGAACAATTTAGTCACTGTATACTCTCTGTTACCTCTTCCTAGTAATTAAAATCAGTGACTTCTTCATTACTGCTTTACTTTGGAGTTCAGAGTGTCTGTATATGTGGACATGGCCTGATATCTGAGAATTAGAGACAGACACAGGCAGCTACTATGTCAAGAAGAGACTGAATAGCTGACAAAGTATGATACAAGCCTTTGTAGTTGTAAAACTACAGTACAATATGACTATATTAGATATATATATATATATATATATATATATATATATATATATATATATATATATATATATATATATATATATATATATATATATATATATATATATATATATATATATATATATATATATATATATATATATATATATATATATATAAGAAATGTTTACAAAAAATCACACCAATTAAGTCTGCAAGTTACTGCTCTCGCAAATCTGCTGCAACACCTTTTTAAGCCAAATGTGCTGTTTGTCATTTCTGATAAAATAAATATAGAACACAGCCGCAACCACCATAAAACAATGTGATGTCTATCACATTTCAATGAGATGTGTCATGCATCTAATAGAGAGGGCAGTTGCTTAAACTAATACTCCATTTACAAGTAATGCGCAAGCAACACATGTTGAAAGCGTTCTTGTTAATGTGAACAACACATCATTTTGAGTTTTTATCTTTATTTAGTTAGTGTGGATAGGGTAGAATTGAGTTTGGTCACATTGTTAGAAACCTACCAAACATCTCACCACTCTGTTTTCTAATGTTAACTAGCATCATATTGTTTAAAGAAAAGAAAACTATTGGATTCCTAGCACATGATGATTATTAAAAGTATCCAAGTGAACTCAGTGAATTTATGTCAAAAGAATTATTCCAACCATTGATCAAAATCAAACTTAAGTCTTCAGATTTCAAGTTAAATCATTTAGGTAATATGTTTCTGACCATTATTGATATTTAAGTGCTATACAGTACATGTATGATGTGGAAGTGGAAGGCATATGGCACCACCAAGACCCTGCCTAGATCAGGTCTTCCCACCAAACTGGATGACCGAGCAAGAAGGAGACTGATCAGAGAGGCCATTGGCAACTTTGCAAGACCTACAGGCTTGTATGGCCAAGACTGGTGAAAGTGTGCATGTGACAACAATATCCCAAGCACTCCACAAATCTGGCCTGTATCAAGAAAGCCTACCTTGAATCCGTTTTGAAGTATGCAAAAAAAAAAAACACTTGGGAGATTCTGTATCCATGTGGTAAAAAGTTTTATGGTCTGATGAAAAGAAAATTGGACTTTTTTGCCTAAATGCAAAGTGCTATGTTTGGCGCAAACCCAACACAGTGCATCACCCAAAGAACACCATCAATCCTGTGAAGCATGGTGGTGGCAGCATCATGTTATGGGGATGTTTCTCATCGGCAGGGACTGGGGCACATGTCAGAATAGAAGGGAAAATGAATGGAGCAAAGTACAGAGAAGTCCTTGAGGAAAACCTGCTGCCCTCTGCAAGAAACTAGAATGGTAGTTCACCTTTCAGCATGACAACAACCCAAAGCACACACCCAAAGCTACATTGGAGTGGCTAAGGAACAAAAAGGTAAACCTATCCCAACAGATTCACAGCTGTAATTGCTGCGAACGGTGCTTCCACCAAGTAGTAACTCAGGGGGGTGGAGACTTATCCAATTATGAGCTTTCAGTTTTGTATTTTTAATATATAATTTGTTTCTCAATATTTTTTTTTTTCTTAACAGTGTGGATTATGGTGTGTAGATAAGTGGAAAACAACCCTCATTTAAATGCATGAAACTTTGAGGCACTGGCACCACAACAGGCACTGTATATGCATTTGTCAGCTTCTGTATTTGTAATGGTTTCTGTTTCTATATTCCTCTCTTTTGCAAGTTGGTACCCCGCTGGTTGTCATTCATTAGCTGCATTTACATTAACTGAACAGTAATTGATTAATTATGCAAGAGCTTAATTTTCCTGTTTAATCTACTGACACCACACTTAATTGCCTTGCATCAACATTAAGGAATACAAAAATCAATCACTTTGAATGTGTGTGTTGTAAACATGGCAAATGTTAAATCTGCATGAGTATTTTGTTGAAAACAGGGTAGAAATCAGCCATGACGATGTCCCAGGTAAGAAATACATACATACAATCAGTAACAAAGAATTAGATTATTTATTGAAGCACTACAACTACAGTTCTACAGTATTGCTTGTTCACATAAGAGTTTAAAGCTTAGCTACTCTGCTGCAGATTAATTCAATTTGTGATTACCTGTTTAAAGTAATTACCAGTGATCTAACGTAGACTAATTTTAATCAGTCATAGTATAAAATGGAAATTGATGAAAAAAGTATGTATGAGTCAAGGAATCAGCATTCTGTGTGACAAACTGCAGTGTTAAATTATTTGGAAGTTTTAGAAATGATTTTGTTTAAGATTGAACTAATTGCATTGTTAACTTCATCTGCATGTTCCATATTATTATTAATTAATTTATTTCTTAGCAGACGCCCTTATCAATGGTGACTTACATGTGTTGCAGTATATCACGGTACAAAGTATCACATTTCAGAATATCACATTACAGAGTTATATTTTTTAGACAAGAGCAGTTGTAAAGTCAGTAGCAAAACATCAAATTCAATTAAGAGCAAAAAATAGAGAATACAGTAAATAATTACATCTAACTTATTTTAACTTTTAAAAATATTTGCTATTACAGTAAGGTCCATGAGCATGTATTAAACATGATGAATGGATGAGAATGATTTCAAATAAGAGTAATTACAAAAAAGGGAATACCTCGAAGAGTAAAGTCAAATACTAGATACATGAAGTAGTTATAATTAAGAGCAGTAGTAGAATATGGCAAGGTATGGAGCAGTTCAGTGTAAGTACAAGCTGAAGCAGGTACTGGTACAATTGGGTGCTGTAGGTAGTCAGGGACTGAGCGGTCCTGATATCCATGGGTAGGTTGTTCCACCACTGAGGGCCAAGGGTGGAGAAGGAGCTGGCTCTTGAAGCGAGGAATCAGAGGAAGGGGTACAGATAACCTACCAGTGGTGGAGGAGCGGAGGGGGTGAAAGGAGATGTAGGAAGAAATGATAGTCTGGAGATAGGAAGGAGCAGAAAGGTCAAGACAGCAATAGGCGAGTACAAGAGTTTTGAATTGGATGCGAGCAGTGAAAGGGAGCCAGTGCAAAGAGTGGAGAAGCAGTGTAATGTGGGAGAAATGAGGAAGAGAAAAGACAAGGCGAGCAGCAGTTTTGGATGAGTTGCAGCAGACGGATGCAGAGACAGGAGGGAGTTACAGTAATCAAGGCGGGCCAGTACCAGGGCCTGAACTAAGCCCTGTGGAGTAGTCGATTGCTGAGGAAGAAGCGACAGGAGTGTGCCATATGAACATTTGGTCCCACTTTTTGTATAGGGAAAAAGACCTGCATTGTACAACAATGCCACAAGGCCATGCTGACATTAACAGTAACTATACCAGTCATAAGCAGTATATGCTGTATTCAATCAGGTGTTTGCTACACAGCTACACTACTGTTTTATAGTCTAATCTCTAATCCAGGGGACCTGTTTTATGGTGAGATTCAAAGAAATCATCTCAAGTTTCGGAATGGTAACTATTGTTTTGGAATCATATTGTCACTTTCCAACACTGACCATGCCAGCATACACAAAGGAAAGATAACCACCATAAACTCAATTTTTACAGCACTATTGTAACTTCTATATAGTTATTTGACAACAGTGTTTTGTAGAATTATGTCCCATATATAGTTAAGTAGCACCCTGCTAATCAACAATCACCAGACTATTTGTAAAGTTCCAATGCCACTAAATACATTATATACTGCATAAAGAATAATCCACCACTGGCAAAGTAAAAATGAAGATAATGTACTGTTCGTTTTCAACTTTTTTTTTTAGTAACTCAATAACATTCATGGTTTGCCTGTGGGCAGAGGGTTTGGTATTCTTGAAACCTATACTTCATGGGAATGATAAACCCAAAGTGTAAAGTCAGGGTGAGTAAAATTATTGTAGAGAACCACTGTACTTATTGAACAAATAGCACCTTCAACAAGTTGACCACATTCCATGCATGCAAGCATTTGAAACAATCAGCAAAACAAGACTGCTCAACTTACATGAACTGTAGAATCCTCGCCACTCAGTTACAGTTCCAAAATGACGTTGATTAAGACCCAAGTTTGCACTGTCTTTCAAATCCCAGTGAAGTACAGTAAACCAGCTTTTACATGTGATGGAAGCCCACCTTTGTTGTCTCAATTACATGTAATCACATTAAAATGATAATGTCTGGCGCATAGGTGGTTACTTTGATGAAAACAATCAACAATTAAAAATGTTCTCCTATACAATAGGAAAACAATTATTGCAGCACATTGCATTAATCTGTGAACTACAACACAATACATGTATTTAACTTTTACCCTGAGTGTCTTATGTTTGACAGTTAAATTTTTCTTTAAATTACATTTTTAATTGCAACTTCAAACAAGTTCCAGTGCTTCCATATTAAAGCAAAATGAAATATCCCCATGTGATTAAGATTAAGTTTTAATAAATCTTATTTCAATATAGCTTTTATCGTCCTGCATCCCTTAATAGTTAATTAAATAGCAGGGGAGTATAAAACATCAAACTACATAACATGTAAAGACTGTCGTGAATGCTGTTTGGTTTGTGAAGTTAGACCTCTTAATAGTTAAATGACTATTCCAATGTTTTTTGTTTTTTTGTTTGTTTGTTTGTTTGTTTAATTACAATTCTATTGTCTTATTTGTGCCCATCAGTAACTTAAATATGCACAAACACATTGTGTAAGAGCTTTTACTGGAGACTTGCAATGTGATGTCCTTTCCCTCGCACACAATGAGTGTGTTCCTAGACATGAATCTGTCATTTAACAACCTTCACAGCTAAGGATTTCAATTCAATAACATCCCTTTTTAGTACAATTGACTACTCCCTAAATCTGCACTTGAACTACATTTCTTAAGGTATCTGCTTGTGGAAGGGGTGTGGGTAATTTACTGACTAGGAGACAGACAGGTGCACTTGAAAACACCACACAGGTGCCCAGTTTTATTTTCAAACAGTTCTTGCTTTTTCTGGCAGAGGGCACTGTCAACGATGATAGACAGCACCACAGAAATACCACAGCTGGTATGTGAACAGCAAGTGCACTCACAGGTGCTCAAAGAAATAATAATGAAAACAGAAGGCGAAAAGAACAATGGAAAATAAAACAGTAATAAAACTACAAATAAAAGCTGCTGCACTCGGCAGCGTTATCCCGGTCGTCGCTACCCGCACGACCCGGATCACCATCCTACTCTGTAGGCTAACTAGCCTGTTCTGTCACAATACGCTGGGGTCTGCCCAAGGGTTCCCCGCTCTCTCTGTCTCGCTATGAAACTCTTTGTTTCGCCTAATTCCCGGTCCTGAATCAGTGCTCCCGCACTCCCGTTGCGTCTAAGTGGGCAGACCTGAGGAAACAACAGAGCGTTAATTTATAGGGCTAACAATCTCCCAAGACGCGCCTCTCAGCCATTCAGAGAGGGGGAAAGTCTACACACCCACTTTCCCACCTCCCCATGTCACTGCCATGACTCACAGGCGGTTGTTGGACGACTACCTCCCTCTTCCTGCAGCCCTTGAACACGCCAGCAGAGTCAGCACAGATCTCTCCCTGTTACACTGCTATTTTTGTTTTTATCTGTACATACTCTGTATCCATATCACCTTTCATTTTCAAGACTATTTTATTGTAACAGAGTCACATATGTCTTTTATCTTGAAAAAAAAAAAACTAACAGCAGGATTTAATACTGTTGTATTAACCTATATGTAATAACATCTGTATCACCTTTTTTTTATCCTTTCAGAGTATATGCTGTCTTTTCAAATCTGAAATATGTTGTTGCCATGGCCATAACTAGTTATGAGGATGCTCATGTAAAACTTCTGGTAAAACTCTTTAATTATTATTTTTTTGGTTTGATGTGTAATATAGATTTGGAAGTTGAATAGTAAATACCAAGCAGTCACATAAATACTGCCAGTATAGCTTGAAACCGAAGTTTGACCTCAGTATAATGTCAGCTCTTGTTACGGCACTGATTGTTGTTGGTTTCCCTTGTGTATTGAACTTGCATAATTAACAGAAAAAGCTATTAAGTGTACACATGGGAAAGGTTAGGATCAGACTTTAATCTATAACATACAGTGCCTATAGAAAATCTACACCCCCTTGAACTTTTTTCACATTTTGTTGTGTCAGTGCCTCAGTTTCATGCATTTAAATGAGGATTTTTATCCACTTATCTACACGCCATACTCAACACTTAAGGGGAAAAAAGTTTTTATTGAGAAAAAAAAATATATATATTATAAAAATACAAAACTGAAATATCACAATTGGATAAGTTTAATCCCAGAATATTAAACACAGGAGAAACATTAACTGCAAACCTGAAATGGCAAAACTGAAGCTTTTCTGTTTTTCTTTATACACACTGTACATCAGTAGTATGTAGAAATATAACTATCCACTATGAGGAATTCACTAATCATGAAGCCTTTGCGTTAGACCCTGTTGTCATAGTAACTAAATGCATGGCATTGACGCTGGACTGTGTACAGCTACTGTAGCTCTGCTTCTACTTGATAAAATAATGAAATCAGCAGGGGAGGTGAAGAGTACAGTAATGTAAAATACCGTAAGGAAAATAAAATTCATATTTTTCATGGAAGGGAGTCAAATACACAATTTCTGTGAAATTCATGATATTGTGAATTTTCAGGGGCATTTCGTACGACAGAGTGCAGGCTCCTAACCTTCCTGAACAACCCAGGAACAGAGTACTGAGAGAGAGAGTATTTAGGATCTGCATAACCCTTTTTGATCTCCCTGAGGATGAAATTATAGGTCGATACCGGCTATTTCAGTATATGCAATTGTTTGCATTGGTCGTATAATAAATGTGATACAGTATATCCTTTTCTTTATGTATATTTGGTTGTATCCATCATATAATAATAATATAATATAATATAAGTCAAGACACTTAGTCAACACAGGTCATTGCCTCTCTAAATAACCTACCTATTGTTCAATTGAGGTAACCCTCGGGTGGGGAGGTGCTATTCAGATTAGTCTGTTAATGTGTGCTACCGGTAGCCCATTTTGAGGGTTTCAGAACACCACCTCGGTGCATTTATGCATTTGTTAAATGTGCCAACTTACGCCGTGCCTCATTAATTTTGGGACACTTAATACATTAGGGATGGGATAACATTTGTGGCACTGCTTTACACTCCAACAATTAGCACTGCGTCGGTCGATCCTGGTGCATGTTCCTCATAGTGTTTAAATTGCAGAGTAAATTACTCAATGACCCAAAACCTTATCTGGAATGATGTGTGTGTGTGTGTATATCTATCTATCTATCTATCTATCTATCTATCTATCTATATATATATATATATATATATATATATATATATATATATATATATATATATATATATATATATATATATATAGTATCTATGTCTCATGTTCATGTGTGTAAATAAACTGCATATAATATTTCTAACATATGTTCATGAGTAGTATCTCCAGTTTAAGATCCCTTTTGTTACAGATTCCTTTTCTTCTGCTATTGATGTAGGTGTTTGTTATTTATTTCTCAGCTATACTTAGCTACAGTAGCTGCTGTATGTTTGACACCTTGACTGAGGAATGAGGTGCATGGTAAAGCAATGGCACTGTAAGCATACATCCACAAAGATATTTGCAAAAAAAAAAAAAAAAAAAAAAAAAATCACTGTTTTGACCATACTTTTTGGTAATTTGGGTTTAATGTAGTTTTCTTTTAGGGAGGTGTGACAGAGACAGAATGATGTGCGCTGTGTAAAGGGAACAGAGCGCCCTGGACTGGATGGCAAGATCATTAATTCCGAATGTTAGGCGGAAGTTGGCCTAGAAAGGAGGCGGAGCTACGGTACACTATACCATTGACCAGGAGGTAAAACAATGTGGTAGCTGCGGATTGGAGGTGCGGTTGCAACTGTTAAACAAGGGGTCATGATTGATGGTATATAAGGGGATGTAACGAGTTGATCTGTTCCTTTGTTATGGTTAACGCTGAACCAGAAGGAGAAACGTATTATCTATTGTGAGTGTTTTGTTTGTTTTGTCGCATCTATTTATACTTGTTTGTTGTTATTAGATGGCTAACACGATCTGGAACTGTCGTTACAGGCCAACACAAAACCTGGACAACACTACACTTGTTTCACGATAAATTGTATTTGCACCACAAGCCTGTGACAAAGTGCCTGCCCCTGTGTATATTATCTGTTATGTGTTGCGTGTGGTGTGTTTAAATGTTGGTGTATAGACATTGGTATACGGGATATAAACGGGTCTGTGTAACACGAGTGTTTAAAATGTATATGTGTATTTATGCACGAGGAATGCAAAGCACTTCACGTGCAAGTAAAATGTAGTAATATGTGAGCATGGTGAATTGCACTTTATTAATTCACGTGCTGGGATTCAAGTGAATAATTAATTGGTAATTGAATCCCAGCACAACAGTATATATAGATGCACGTTGTCACATACTGGCGGTTGGGTGTTCGGTGAGTGGAGAATGGGAGAGAGGGTAGGAGAAGTAACTATTTCAATTGCTATTACGTGCTGGTGGGACCAGCACGATACTTGTTTATTTAAAACTCACCTTGTTTGTGTGTCTAGCTGCTCACCGTTTTTTGTTAAGTATTAGTCCGTTTTTGTTTGTCTGTTTTATTTTGGCTACCAGTGTCGTGTCCTGTTTCTGTTTTCGTGTTTAAACGTTTTATTTACAATAAACCGGCGCAAGCAAGCGTTATCATCATTTCACATCATCTGTCTTTGTGTTCATTCCTTTTCCTGGGTCTGACGCCGCCCACTTCGGCCATCTCTGTGACACAGCCACTTTGGACTGGTGACCGTGTTTGTATATTAAATATTGTGTTTATTGTTTTCGGACTGAACCCCCTTGTGTACTACCATAAATTATTATTTACCATTGTCAAGTGACTTTGGATTATAAATAAACCACCATTGCACCTGGATTATAGTTGTCTGTCTGTTATTGATAACTGCATCACTCCTGCACACTGCAAACCACTTTGCCCCAGGAGGTCAATTCTTAAATAATTTTAATGATGGATGAGTTGAATCTGGTGTGAAAGATTTCCCTTGATTAGAAGGTTCGTAGCCCCTTTTAAGCAGACCCTGACACAGAAATTGAAGGTTTTTAGCACTTGAATGCCATTTTTATTAATTTAAGAGAAATAAAAGAAATCTAAACAAAAACCTAACTCCCAAATGGACAACCAACTAATTTTTTTTCCTTTGAGTTCTAACTACCATTGGATGGTTAAGCCATTTACCGATTTAAAAACACACACAAAACAAAAAGGTTTACACACTACCTTTTCTTAAACCAAACTGACAGCCTCTTTCCTTCTCACAGACTGTCCTGAACAAACATTTTGTTACCATTTATAGAAACTGCCTACTGATTCCAGGCAGGTATATACCCACACCCACAAACATTTATCTGGCAGGGACAGAAATTAATCTTATCCCTGCCAACCACCAACACATTTTCTTCAGGCAAGGATTTGCCCTGCCACACTGGGAATTGTGATTATATATCTCTCCTAACTTTATTGAAAGCTGTAGTGTTTTGTTGAAGCCTTTATTTAAAGAAAACATTTAAGCAAGCTATAATGACCAAAAGCACATTGTATTCTACCATGTGATATATTGCAGAAATCTTGGTTCCCGCAGGCATATGCATCACACAGGGCGAGGCAATCCACACACAGGCAGAGGGCAAGCGCGAACCCGGGACCTCTCGCACTGAAACATAGCATGTATCGGGCTTATGTCTTTCAATGTGATTACATCACCTACTAGCCCTGCTGCCTTCCCCCGTGTACATTACACTACTATTTGATGAAAAAAAAAAAAAACAAGATGTAGCAAGTGTAGTGCATAAGTTCTGACTTGCAACAAAAACCATACCAGATATAATAAGATCTATTTATCTTTCTTGTATTTATTTAGATATTTAAATATATTCAACATTAAGTGCGAAGGATATTTTGATGAAGTTTTAGCTTGTGTAAATATTATACATAACATAAAAATGGTAACAAAGTGATGAAAACTGAATGGAAATGTAAACAGGAGATTTAAATTGTGAAGATTTGGGAATATGTATGTTAATTTTAGGAACTGATCAGATAAGGTGCTTAAAAAAATATTTTAAGATGTTAATTGGCTTTAGCTAGATGTTCCATGATAGACTAAACAAGAGTAAGAGTATTTGCAGAGCATGGTCTTTGATTATACGGAAAATATATTGTCAGCTATGTCTAGAGCAGGACGATGGTACAACTGGATAGTGTGAATCAGAATATTTATTCGGGATAGTAAATGCAGAAAGCTGAGGAGGAGAATTTAAAAGGGGTGAGCATGGCTCAAGGAAGTTAATCTTTGGATAAATTAGGTAATTCAAATCCAATCAGGCAGATTAGTGGAGGGTTTGAAAGTTAATAAGAATCTTCTAAAGTACAAATACATACACACCCTAACCAGTTATCGCTTGGAGGAGTTAGCTTTTGAATTTGTCAGGGATAGAACTGCTTCAAAAAGCTACATACTGGTCCAAACTTACAGAAAAATTAATGTACCAATACATTTTAGACATATATGTATGCTTAAAGCACAAGCTTTAAACTACCTGTGGCAGGACAGGGCCCTGTCTGTAAATAAAGTATTGGTGTTATAGGTTTTGGTGGTGGTTGGCAGTTAATTCCTATTCTTCCCAAATGAGATAATTGGTGAGGCTCTCCCTCGGTTGCTGGAAATTGGACTTCCCTTTCTCGGGCTGTGGACGCTCGACCTTCCCCCTCTTGGCTTTCAAAGAATCTGCACTTCTCTTCAGCTTTGTGATCTGGTTCTCCTTGCTCTCTCGGACAACCTGCAACTCTTGCATAAGGCAAAGTTGGAAACACAAGCTTAAACTCAAACAAGAGAGCTCTGAGAAGTTTAAAGTAGAAGCTCTGAAGAGTAAAGAAGAAGAAAGCAGGGCAGTGGAGAAATGTGGTACTGACATACACATTTTAAACAGAAAAATAGTAGTTGGATGAGACCATTAGCAAACCGTTGAAGAAAATTCAAAGCCTTATGAAAGAGTTACAGTTGTTCTGCCCTGCCACACTAAGTTATTTAAGTTTTATTTAAGTTTTTTTTTTTTTTTTTTTTTATCTGAAAGTGAATTTGGGAGGATAAAAGAAATACTGCGTTCATAATAAAATTTGCGGCTGTGTCTTTGTTAATGTGTCCAGTATGTTTCATAACATTATCAATTGAAATGTTTTATGTAATTACTAAACACAGTATAACATATATAATGCTCAAATTTAATGGATGTTCACATTCAGTTGCTACACTAAAACCTTATCTCCATTACATTGTTCTTAGCCTTATCTTGTTGCTTGATACCTGCTTGTTTAAATGCTGACATTTGCATATTGGTGTATATCATTGGTTAAATTCAGCAATAAAGGACACTGATGGAACAAGTACGTAATAGCAGTTTTCATAGACATTTGTATGTTCTTATTTCTTTCAGATTCAGAATATATGTTAATGTGTTATTGTCAATGCAGGTACAAATGTACAGAACCACTAAATCATATTGATCAGTTGATGCTTTGTGTTTTGTTTGTTTAATAAACATTCATGCTATGTAAATTAAATGTATTGTCAAGCTGACATGGTCTGGCAAGTTTCAACCAATGTATTCAAATAATTTGATGCATTGTATTGTTAAAGGATCAAACAAGATAATTAATCCTGTTGACAGCTTTGTTCCATGAAAGCAGTTGTTAATCAAAAAACACCCTACAGTAATCAACCACAACTTTACAGTTAATTTAATTGGGGCTATATATCTGTGGAATGAGTGCACTAACTAACATGTGTAATGAAAACATAAATCTGATAAGCATGTATTAAATACAACTTTAATTGCCATGACTGAAATTATTGCAAACTATTAAGTATCATAAATTGTTGGCAATTATATCAATATTCAAAATGAATCATTACAGTTCAGCCAAATTAAATAGGAATGGGTGTCTGCTATTTAACCTCTGTTACGCTGTATTCACAATACACTTGCAAGCATTTTGGGATTGCTTCAGAGTTCTGTATTATAGATTCATGCTACTCAATGGCCTTAGGCAACACACTGTATATGGATCTAGCATCATAAATATGATATATATTTTGTTTTTATCCTATCACTCAGTATGTTCACATCACACCAAGTTTAGATGTAATAGGATCCCACACAGGCTATATGTACACAACTTTTGGCGCCCGGAATGGAACATATACTTTTTTGATATCATCATACCATCATTATACTATACTTTTCTTTATTTTGGATTTTGGAATGTTCTAGTGTGGCACACTTAGACGTTATAGACCAGCACCAATGTTACTGAGCCAGAAATGCACTTCCTTATCTCTGTAGTCGTGCTTCAAGACTGTGTAGCAGATAGAATGCTGGATTAGTCCATTGAATTGGTAGTTCATATCCCACTCTCAGTTAGGCACATCATTCTTTTACATATGGGGCCCATTATCTTTATCATTAAGTCGCAGAGCACATTTCTACAGTACTGTAGTGTGTCTGGATGAACAAGGACTCATAACAATGCATTCCTAAAAGTGAATCAGTTAATCATCAAGGATGATCATTTCCAACTTAGATGCTCCTCCTATAGAGTACACTTGTTATATATATTTTTAATTGTGTAAGCTGGCTGTGCTGCTTCTTGAATGACAAAAGGACAAGCATCTGGTTTACTGTAAGGCATCTTATATATACTGCTGTTCCCTAAAAAATATAGTGTTATACATCCCCCATATGTTGCTACAACTGTTTAAATAACATACCAGTAATTTTTATTTTTATTGTTAACATCCCGACAGCTTTTTACAGTTATAACTTTAATGTAAGGATTATCGCCCTCATTGTCAAACAAGTAACACAGCAATAACGATCCATGATGTGGTATGGAACAGAAAAGCCAAAGCACTTGTTATGTTTTTTTTTTTTTTTTTTTTTTTTTTTTAAATCACTCTTCCTGCAGTGATTTAGAGGACAGATCTCAAACCCCAGCGCAACTAGAGTGGTCATTTTGAAAACAGCATTGAAACAGATTTTAAAGTTATCAGTGCAAAAAGTAAAAGTTGTCATATTATCAAGCTACACACAAAAAAAAAAAAAAAAAAAAGTTTTATTTGAACAGTAAATATGAAAACACAAATGTTGTTTCATACTAATTAAAGGTGCAGTGTACAAGGAGATTGTTAAGGTTTTTATAAAGAGGGGGAGGCAGTTGTCTCTAAGCACACTTGACGTGTCCTCCTTATAGTTATGTGATGACTGCTGTGGACTTTCTGTTTTTAAGGTCCAATGCTGCAAAATATATTTTTTAAGTGTAATCTTTTTATAATGAACTTTTGAAGAGACAAGAACAGACACTAGCACAATTGTTAAAATAACAAAATAATAATAAAAACTATGCAGTAATTACATATAGTGATATGTATGTTTTAGTGACCTACTCCAAAAAAGACTCATAGCCCAATGTTCGACTAATGCAAAGCAATGCGTGTGGACCATCAGTTTGAGTCATCATCCAGATCATTAGGTTCTAATGAATTCAAGAATGGTGGCAGCACTTTTCACAGTCACCCTTAGGAGGTAGTACATGGCATCTAGTCTCTGCAAGATGTGAGTTACTGCTTAAAACAGTGCATATTTTAGCAGTAAATCAATATCTGTGATGCTAACTGATTGAAATAAATCATAACGAATATATAGGTTGTGACAGTTTTATCCCTTGACTTATCTGTCCTTCCATTCTTTTGACCTTGACAGAGAAAATAATTTTCAGTTGTGCCAATAAGAAAACATTAAGGTTGTGTAAGGTTGTGCAACTACTGAATTGTGTAGTCTAAGACAAATAGACATATATTACAATCCGTATGTTAAGCATATCAAATATATTTAATATATTACACATTAAGCAATATATGGCGTCTACCTTATTACCTTACCTTCTGGTTTAGATAAAATGGAAACATGTTTCAACATTAACATCATATTAAAAGTTAACATTAAAAAAAAAAAATAGTTTGCACCATGTGTAGAATGTGCATATATATATATATATATATATATATATATATATATATATATATATATATATATATATATATATATATATATATATACAGTAGCTAATGTTGGAGTGCACATTTCATGGCTTATTCTTTTGTACTCGTTGTTACACCTCATCACTTTCTTTGTAATTATATATATGGGTTAAGTTACAAATTATCAACTACCATACCGTTACTTTAATAATGGCTGCATGAATTATTGTTAGCTATATGTTCCTTGTCAAATGGTCCAGATAGAATGTCCTGTTCTAAAACAAATATATCTTTCTAAACTGCTTCACGAAAGCATCCCACATTATGGGGACACATTATGCAGTAGCTACGGCTTACATAGAACTATCTCTTTATCAGATGCATTTCTATAAACTGAATTCATATAATTGCCAAGAGGAATATCTAACTCCATGTGGCAAAGTGGTTGCTGATTGTGAACAGGTGCAGGGGTGATGCAGTACAAGAACAAACACAGACAGGAAACTGTAATCCATTTAGGAAAGGAATCTTTAACTCCCTGTCTGGCAACCAAACAATAGACTCCGGCTATACACACCAATGTGTAAAGCATGGAGGTAGAAATGACAAGGACTGCAGCCCAAATAATAAATATGTTATCCATCCCACAATAATACTAGCCATGGTCACCAGTCCGGGTGCGTGCAGTAGTGCTGGTGGTGGGTGATAACAATTTATTATAATGACTGTGGTGAAGTGTTTATCCAGCTTTGTGCTGGCCCAAGGCAACAGCTCAAGGGTACATGTTAGCCATCTGGTGGTTTATAAACACAGATAATTACTAACAAACACAAACAAAACACTGATGAATATTCTTTTACAAACAGGTTTCTCTGAGTCTCTCATGGTCCTTCTAGTTTAATTATGCAAAAACCAAGCGAAGGAGAAGAATGCAATTCTCCAGCCCCTTTAATGCTGTCATGCATGACCCCTTGAAAAACTAATGCAGCTGCCTTTACAATCTGCAGGTGCTAAATCGTTTCCCTCCCTGGTCAATACATTCTTGCAAGTCTTCTTCCAGACTGACCAACTTCCCGACCCTGGGAAAGAACTTTCCAGTCAGCCCATCCAAAGGACTCTACTTTCATTATTTTTTTCTGTCACGCTCCCATGTGAAGTTTTCCACACGTGTTTATACCTAATTTGATTATAATAAGCTTGGTAAAATTCAAAAGAATGAAGAGTCAGCAGAAAAGTACTATTTGCTTGAATCATGAAAGGAGAACAAAGTATTTTATAAGTGAATAAACCAAACATAGTTACAGCTGCTTCATAGAATGCTTACTCACCATTTAATATTGATAATAAAAAATACACAGGTGTTGGCTTGCTGGAACTAGATTGCCAATTATGTTTTCTTCATGCAAACATCACAATTAAAAACAGAGCGGTTCTTTTTCTTTAGTAAACAAATACTGTATGCCTTCTGCTAAAAGTGATACATTTACAAAACTAGCATTCCCATAAAGAGCAATCTTTTTCTTGTACTGCATTCATAGAAAGACTTATTATACATTCAGAGAGAGTCTTTATTTTCGCTTCAGTGTCTGATTCGTACTGTAATGGAATTGCATCCTAGTATATGCCTTCTGTTCGAATGTTGTTTTAAAAATGTGTCCCACTTACTGGAGGACCCAATCAAGATGGGTTAGACTTGGTAAATGTTTTTAAAACAATTAAATTTAGATTATGGTAGTTTTGATGAAAGCACCCGATACACTGGTAAATGATTATGAGTTCCATTGGATAATTAAATCAGAATCTTTCTTCTTGGCTGGCACTATTATTTGTGAGCTATACATGGGACGGCAGAAACAAATCTAAAGTAATTAGACAAGGGCTATGGAGAGCCATTTTACGCTACACTTCCAATTACAAAAGAATTGCTTGGGGATACTCATGCTTGGTTTTCAATGCATCTTTTATTAGGCAATCCTTTGGTACACCATGTAGTCATCAGAGAATTCTATAACCTTGTCCAGAGTACTCATTTATAAGATATCTAGATACCAGGCACACCTATAAATAAATAAATAAATAAATAAATCGCAGAAGTTAACTTTGTTTCCCATTCTTGGTTACCAGGGATGGAACCAAGCTGGTATCAAAAGTTATACCGATGCATTTTTCTATGATAGGCAATTGTTTGATGATACCAAAGATCTGTTTTTTAAAACCTGGATTACTCTTAAATGTATTTAATTTTACTTTCTTTTTTTTTTTAAATTAAAAAATAGTAGTAATTAAAAACAAATTTTCTTGCAGCTTATTTAAAAAAAAAAAAAAAAGGCATCTGTGAACTGGTGGGAGTGGTGTGGTAAACAGAGTGAATGTCCAGACAGTATTGCACTCCCAAAAAGTCTGTGTTTTATTAAATGAAACAGAAAAGGACCACCCCTCTACCAGCGATGGTATCGGGGGGAACACAGTTGGCTTACAGGCCAAAACAAAAACAATAACAACAGCAATTTACAATCCACAATCCCATGCATGAAAGCGGAGAGTGGTATTGCTGAAGAATGAAGGCTCACACAGGGTAGTGCACAACTCATAATAGATGGCATCATTATATGCTACAGCCCGATTGTGGGGTGTTGAGGGTCAAGGAAGCACCACGTAAATCACGAGTTACGCAATTCTCTTTATCACAGTATCGTAATGGAATTTCAAAATGATTGCACCAGTGAAATCTTTATATACTGTCATTTCATACTGGCAATGATATAGGTATCATAATTAGGGCTTGAAGTTTTCGGGTTTGATTTTTGATTACATGACGTCCCTTTAAACAAATTTTGAGCCTATTCTGTTTCCTAATTAAACTCAGGAAAAGCTGTTCATTTTCTGTGGTTGTTATCCTGGTACTGTCATTGATAGCAATGATACAGTTGCAACACAGTTTAAATAAGAGGAACCGGGCAGCCTGTTGTTTCTCTGAGATTTTTTATGTTTCTGACAGATGCGTGTGTAATTTATATTTGACCGCAGTTCATGACGAGTATATATAATTTTTGTGGAAGACAATTGAACTTTCTTTTGATAGAAATAAGAACATAGAGTGTATAGTTTCACCAAGTTAAATCCTACTTATCAGTTATTTGCACTTGGATAAGCAATATGGACTGATATTTCATCATTGAGTGTATATGTTTTACAGGGGTCAAAACTGTAGAATCTCTTGCTTTGAATTTGACGTGAATCCTTATCAGTTTTGGATTCAGTCGTCTTTGTGTTTGTCAGTTGAATGTGTCATGGAAAAAAAAAATGATCCATGCAGCAGCAGCTCAACAGAAGTGTGTGTATATATAATAAAGCTGAAGCTCATTATAAAATTGAAATACTGCCCTTCACCTTGCCTGTTAAAATGAAAAATCCTTTAGTTTCAACATTCACAAAACAAAGCTCAGCAATTAGTTTCCACAAGAAAGTTTACAGCTTAGCCATATCAAACTGCTATAAAAATAATTGTTATATATAGATAATTGTTCTAAGATCAATAAATATTATGTATTGTGCTTGAAATCCAAATATTGTAATGGAAAGTTAAGATTGTTTCATGTATATTTCGTATTACACACTTGGGGTTTTAATATCTGTGGAGCAATTGCTATCTACTGTAGCATGTCTAAAAAGAAGCTGAATGTTATTGCTGATTATACAACAAATAATTGCAGCTACAATATTATGCTTTATAATCAACAGCCTGACGCTGTTTACTTTGTTGCTGCATCAGGCTGTTCACTGTATATCTATTAAAGGGTACATCAGCATTACATGAAAAATAAAACATAAACTATCCCACCTTGCTGTTCGCCATTTTATAATATTCTGTATGCATCCAAATATTTGCATAATGCCGCACTGTCAATTTCCAAGGTCATTGTTCTGGAGCATCCAAAAAACTTGACTTCCGTATGTACTGTCAGATGTACCGAAGCATGCCCAATGAAGCGCTGTGTAAGAAGCGCTGTGTATCTCTTTGTGGAAACACACTAGTCTGTGTGACAAACATGGTCCATCTAAGTTTCCATTCGTTTTGTGTAGTAGGCATCTTTCACATTGTACATGGTTCCTTCACATGCTGTATTTTGATGTACTATTATGATTAATGTTGCATTTAATGAAAAATAAACACAAAATAATAATTAAAAAAAAAAAAACATTAAAGTGTAAGTAGTTACGGGATTTGTTTTCTTTTCCAAATAATGGTGGGACCTACCCACAGTTATAAAACTCATAAACGGACAGAAAACACCCAAAGTTGTGTCGATAACAGTTTAAACTGATAGGGAGATGGAATCTGTGGCTGAATTTGACTTTTCCCACTCATTGGTGTGTTGTTTCAGAAAATGCAAATGAAAACCAAATATGAAGGATGAAAAAATACAATTTTTATTTTAGGTCAGATCCTGAAAGGTCAGATCCTGAAAGACCTCATTCTGAAAGGAAATACATTGTTTCCGAATCTCATTTGCTAGTTTTATTGGATACGTGTCCACTCTGCAAACATACCAAATCAGATGGAGCTATAGCTAAGATTTTGAGGATGTATATTGAAATAACACAGTGCTGCTATCATTGTGGGTAGGCCCTTCATTGGTTGGAAATGAGAACAACTCCATCTTGGGTTTTCTTTTCCCTGAAACTACTTACACAGCACAGATGTTTTGTTGTTGTTGTTGTTTTGTTTTTATTGAATACAGTCAAAATACAACATGTGAAGGAAACATGTACCATGTGAAAATTGTCTACTACACAAAACGAAACACAAGTACAAGTTCCTTCCTTCACAGAGACTACTGTGTTTCCAGACGGAGATAATATAGCTTATACAAAGCTTAATTGGGCATGCACGTACATTTTAGAGCACATGTGAGGGTACATGCGGAAGTCCTGTTTTTTGGCTCAGAAGTGATGCTCGAGAACAGTGATTTTGGATATAGCAGTGTAGCATTAGGCAAATGTTTACTACATATGGATTATTATACAATGACCAAATACATTTGGAGCAGCAAGGTGGGATTGTTTATGTTTTATTTGTCATGTAGTTCTGATGTACCCTTTTATGCTAGCATAACATATTATTATTATTATTATTATTATTATTATTATTATTATTATTATTATTATTATTATTATTATTAAGTAATTTATCTGCTCCCTTTTAATATGCAAAAACACTGCTGGAGGTTGCCAAGAATATTTACACTGCGTTCGTTGTGAAAAGCAGCTTTAATATGAGGCCTCTTCACTGCTCTGATCTGCATTTCTGAATTTATTTATGTCAGACTGACGGCCCATCCACATATGAAATGATACAGACAGAGAGTACTCTGCCATGCAGCATTGCCAGATTAATCCAGGACTGTGATTGTCACTGCTTTTGATTGCACCTGGTCTAAATGTTAAAGCTGCCCGAATAAGTCTGCTTGCCACAAACAAGTTACTAGATGGCTTTTAAAAGTCAATCCCACTAGTTATTAACTGCACATAGCACCTTATCTGAATCTGCATTGTTTCACCCCACTGCAGTGCTTATTGGATTCCTCCAATGCTGTCACCTGCACTGGCTGGGCCCTTAGACAATGGGTGAATTGTTATCAGAACCCCATGGATTTCGTCGTTTTCAGTTTTCTCTCAGGGTTCTCAAAAAGTAATTTGCACTATACTGGGGTTTATTTTGGTCCAGTAATTATTTTGGGACTGTACCTTTTCACCATGGCCAGATACACTTTTTTTTTTGCTTTGACTTGTATTAATTAGCCATCCTCAGGTGGAACATGTTCAGAAGCACTCAGTAATCAGTGAGCTCATTAATGAAAATGAAAGTAAGAAAATATACACTGGATCAGAAGCGTAGAAAATCAAGCCTAACTTTTTTTGTTGTTTTGGGTTTTTTTTTTTAAGCAAATGGTAACAGGTCTTTGGTTGTGATTACATTTAAATTATAGGGTATCTATCTTTATAGTGGCTACACAAATAATAACCAGAACAAAAAAAATGGTGATGAAGACATTTTATGTATTTCAGAATTTTAACACAGCATAACAATTACAGGTCCGCTATAATTAAAGTTGTGTTTTTAATGGGCTTTAGCAAATGTGTAGTAAATTACAAGTTTAAAGATAACTGTCATTCTGTTTTTATCATTGGGGCATTTATTTGTAAAGGACAATACAAATTATTGTGAAAGTGTAGTGCATTCATATGGTTCAAAAGGACACTAGAATAGGTTGAAGATACATATTTATCAAGCCCAATTAATCTCACTTCAATTACAATCCATTTTGTACTCAAAGGTTCTTATAATTCAATGAAATGTGTATGAGAAAATAGCAATCACTTCATTAGAAAGACTTGTCATTTTCAGTGCAATTCAATGCTATAAAGGACAATGTATACCGATATTCTTTCAATCCCAGTAAAGTAGCAGTCTTAAAAAGTGGCAATTAAGTCAGTTCTGAAGTCAAGAACTTGAAGAGAAATGGTAAATATGTACGGTCTCATACTTGAATTCCAGTGCTATTAAATAGAACTTGAATAACACTTAGAATAGTTTTCCCAACATATTGTGTACTGGGAATTATTGAATGCTTCCAATGCCCTTATCTGTAATGCAACATTTCCCTCTGCACCATGAAACCAAAACTCATAAAACTCTATCTCACCCTGTTCCCATGTCAACCGGGAGCTGCCACCAGTTTACATCTGCAATAATAATCTCACACTGCTGCTGATGGAAAAAACAGGAGCTCTTCTCAGGTTCAAATCAGATGGCCTCTTATATATACATATATGTATATATGGGGAATACATTTCTCAACTTTTACTCAGGATCATTTGCCTCCATGCTCCCTCCTGCAACAATGTTAAAATGAGTAACATATTGTGGGAACAGCCCCCATAGCAGAAGGGAGCATGATCCCTTGTGATTTTTATAAGAGAAATGCTCTTACTCCAAGCAAACACTAACAAGTAAAAGTTGAGAAATGTTTTGCCCATGTGATAATGATCTATGAAAAATTTAGATTATGTTTAAAATGATTTTGCTGTAAGAAAGATGGCACGAGACACAGCAAAGGTAAAGTAGTGTGCTTGCTGTAGACACTGCAGGAAGTTCTGTAACACTTTACTATGTTGTCTGGGTTCATGGCTATAACTAGCTATGAGGACAAAGAGGTTGTGTCTGTGTAGTTTTTTTTTTTTTTTTTTTTTTTACATCATCAATGCTGATGCTCATGTAAAAATTCTGGGAAAGTAAAAAAGACTCCATAATTTTCTCTATTGGTTTGCCGTGTAACATAGATTTGGAGGTTGAATACTAAATACCAAGGAGTCTTATAAATACTGCCAACTATTGCTTGAAACCAAAGTTTGACCTCGTTAGAATGTCATCTCTGGTTACGACGCTGTGTGGGTTATGTGTAGTGCAGCTTTTCACCAGTTTGGGGGAGTGTGGAAATGGGCTAATGTAGTAACCTAAATCCACCTGAGATTCACTCGCAAAATACAGGTTGGAAAACTTTTGGAGATTAGGAATGTTAAAGGCGTTGTAGCTAATGAAATAATCTCATAAATCTTACGTGTCGTGCACTACCTAACATGTTTTTTTTATATATATAGTGCAACCGCACATTAACTGTAAGATTAGTGGAATTATATAATTGACTGACCCATTTAAGATAATTGATCAAGGTGCATGAATAAAGCATAGTGTCAAATCACCTTAGCACAAAATGTGAGAGAAAATAAACAAAATACTGAACAGATTTCAACAATAAATGCAAACCAAACCTGCATTATTAAAAAAAAAAAAATGTGTAAATAGCCAAACTATTAAGTCAAGAGTACAGTTTTGATCAACCCATTAGTCAAGTATGAGCACCCCATGATTGGTAAATGATTAAAGGATAATGACCCATGAAATCTCAAATATGAAATCAATTTTAATTAATATAACATATAATATTTTGCTGGCTATCAATCCTTTACCTACTCGTTAATCTTACTCATCTATCTACATTTTCTACAAAATGGATACAGATCACAGGCCTACTGTATGTTAGGCACTCTAGATGAAACCCCTTTTTAAGTTATGTTAACAGGCTTTTGCATATTAAAGCACCAGGGGCATCGTTTTAGAAAAATTCTGCAGGGGTCGGGGCAAAGTTGTGTCAACACTGAACATTCTCTGTCCCAAATAGCATCATGAATGAGAAAAAAAAAAAAAAGCAGGCAGTAATTGGGTCCGTTTACAACGGGATAGTGCGCTGCGCTTTGTCAATGTCATTCTTATTTAAAAAAAAAAATGATACAAAATGTGCAATGCAAGTATTTTTAAAGCACAGAACTGGTTTATAACAATGTCGTTCCACTAAGTCTCATTTTATAGTAATAAAGTGTGTAATGTTACAGCTGTCGTTTTCACTGAAACTTGTGTGTTTTAAAATATCCCAGTAAAATAAACACTTCACAGGCAAATACTGTAATTACTGCTGCATTAAACAAATAGTACAACATCATTTTTTAAAAATAGTTTTACAGGAGCAGCTAGGGACATTAGACTACTCTAATGTCAGATCATTGAAAAAAAGTAATGGGCTTTACAAAAAGAGTCAGGGGTAAGAATGCTGTTCAACTTTATATTAGAGCGTCCATCCGAATAGATCTCACCAGATTTGATACATACTGAATAAACACCACATTCCTGTGAATGATGAAAGTAGAAATATGCAGCAAAGTTTTAAATAATATGTTTACACAAATAAGCACCATTACTTACTTAATTCGATAATGTTGACCCAAGGGACTTTTTCGACCTGAAAAAAGAAACAAGGACCGGGGGTCACAAATGGAGATTAGACAAATGGGCATTCAGAACAGAAAATAGGAGGCACTTTTTTACACAGAGAATCGTGAGGGTCTGGAATCAACTCCCCAGTAATGTTGTTGAAGCTGACACCCTGAGATCCTTCAAGAAGCTGCTTGATGAGATTCTGGGATCAATAAGCTACTAACAACCAAACGAGCAAGATAGGCCGAATGGCCTCCTCTCGTTTGTAAACTTTCTTATGTTCTTTCTTATGTTCTTAAAAGGTGGGAGCGTCACGCTTTCATCTGGACAAATTTGTCAAAACAAGACTGAAATCCATAAATTTTCATGTAAAACATTCCATAATTATTTATTTCCATATAAATGCATATTTAAGGCATGTAACATTTTAAAACAATAAATATAACAGCAATTATGTTAACCAGAATGTATTTAATACTGTAGTATACCACCTTAAATATTTTTTTCTGCCAATCCACTGCGAAAAAGACACAGATGAGTTTATAGAGAAGTTATGCAAACCCGAAAATGTACATCACAGCCCTATGTCTTGCCTAAATTTTGTTTTTAATTCTGTGGTGTAATGTCTTGATAATAATGTAGTGCTGTTTGATCCAGTCTGTGTTTTGAATGTGGTTTGTTTTAGTTGTATGGTGTTATGCTCCAGTTCCGGGTTTTGAGTATAACCTCTAAAGCCAGGCTTACACTGCACGATTTTTGGAATCGGGAGACGCAGTGCCACTCACACTTATCGATTTGAACTACGATTTCTCACTGTAGATTGCAAGCTACACACACTATACGAGATATCTTGTCGCGGACTGCGCCTATTTTCATTGCAGAATCGTAGACATCATTCGGGAGAATCGTGGATTCAAGCGAGGAGGCGATCGATGTTGTCTGTGCATTGTTTTGCACAGAAAAAAAGAAGAAAACGCGGAGAAGATCCATGTGGGTGCGCAACTGGCTTAATAGACGTGGCCAGTATGAACTGATGATGCAACTTGAGTCAAGGTGCATCCAAAATAATAAAATATAATCTGTTCAAAAAGCGCAACACTCACTTTTAGTACAAAATATTTATTAGATTAAAAGATTGGCGTGGGAGATTGGCCATCAAGCGATCTTCATCAGAATATCAAATTCTAATGAATATTTTGTACTAAGAGCAAGTGTTGCGCTTTTGAACTAACTAGAATACAACTTTAATAGTAGGCTACTACAAGTTTGTTAAAGGTTTAAATATGCAACAACATAATCTACATTCTCTCTATTTCTCAAAAAGATGCGTACCCTTCCTCCTCCTATTTTGAATAAATTAGCAATACAAGCATACAGTAGGGGTTTGAAAGGGATATCGAATACGACTGACTGTAGAAATTGATTGCCAAGAGAGCACACACTACCACACACAGTACCTGCTTCGGCGTTAACAAGTTATAACAATTATTTACTTACCAGGTACCTTCAATGAGTGATCATGATAGGAAATGTCACTCATGTCAAAGAGGGGCACGACCTTTCTCTTCGTCGCTATTGTTGCTTGCTTGTCCTATTGGCTGCTGGCAGCATTCGTCAAGAAATCGGCCTGTAGCACCTCACACACTTCATTAATTGCTTTGTCGGGCACTAAAGTTTTCTGACATGTTAAAAATTTGTTGGGACGTCGTAAGAGCGTATTAATGGGGCATCGTACACCCTCTCACACTTATCGAACATTTTGTCCCAGATTTAAAAAAATTAGTCGCCGACTCCTCAGCTCATTAGCGATCAGCAAAAATTGTGCAGTGTAATCCTGGCATAAGTGAAGTTGTAGACCGTAGACCATGTTGCACTGCTGTTCATCATTTCCTTTGTTTTCCTTTAAAACAGTTCAGAAACATACAAACCACATGGTCTCTGTTTATTCTTTCGATACTGAGGACACTATATATGGCACCTTTTCTTTAGAGTTTATATAAATAATTGTACATGGTCATAAGCAATATTAATAGTTTCTTCTTCCTTGTCTCACTGTGTTTAATTTCTTCAATTTTCCACTTGCTGTGGCAAACATATCCAACATTTCCCTCTGACTCATCATGATATCAATAATATAATAGAATGCAGTGTAATTCTCTGTTGTCGATATAATCACCTGACAATGACGTACTATCAATAAAAAAATTAATGAATGCCGCCTGTGGACAACTTCAGACTCTGAGCGCGAAGAATTACATCACATAGCAACCGTCACTGACTTCATTCTGGATCCGGGGTAGATTAGAAAAGAATGATGTTTGAAAAACATATTTTATTAGTTTGTGAAGAAAACTTTGACAGTCTTACATAGGATTATATTATGTGTCGGGGGGTGGGCAAAACATGGAAGACATAATGCCATGTAGATCGTCTGGAGGGGGCAAACCAAGGTCTGGGTGGGGGCAACTGCCCTGCTCAACCCCCATAACCTATACCAAATGATGCCTGCGGTCCCCACATGTTACTATGTCTGTTAAAATAAAATACCTGTAATTTTTCATTTCATTGTTAACATCCTGGCAATTTTTTTACATGTAACTTTATAGTCTGTTTCGAAGTTATTTTCAAAATTTTGTTTAATGGCTTGGGACATTGCTGAGTCATTGTCGACAGTCATTTCTGTTGCATTATCACACGGTGCTGCAAACAGAAATAAGAGAATGGGCCCTGTATTTAAAACTTAAGCACTGGAACTTTAAATAGCACTTAGATCGTCATCATTTTAACCAGCCTTGAGTTAATACAAGCTGAAAATTACTTGATGGCTCAAGAATATTTTAACTTTTAGACATCAGGTGTCATCAACAACCTGGAAGCATTAATTATAAGTACATTAAATCTGACTGAATTCAGCTAAAATGGGGTCATTATGGGATTTCATTCCATTACGCCGACCTTCGAAGGCTATAAAAATAATAATTGGTAGTGCACTAATGCATAGGGGGCAGAACGATCAGTGCTGATGGCATGGGTCTAGATTTAAAAGTTACTGAACTTGGTTACCAGTTCTTTGTAAATACATGACATGAAAGACATCATTCACATCCCATTGAATTCCAATATATATTTTGCATTGCCACATGCTTCAGTGTGCGGTGTTTCTTTTTCAAAGGTAAATGGAAAAAGTTAACATTTACATAAACATATTTTATCTAAATCTCATGCTGTGATGTTATTTATGTTTATCCTCAGAAAGTTAAATACTTTTGTAATGGTTTCTAGTGCAACCAAAATGATTAGAAGGCTAACCATTAATATATTTTTTTTTCCCAAAAGACACCAAATATGAAACACTGCAACATCTATTTTCAGTCCAAGGAAAGCAATAAGTTTCCAGTCAGACTGGGTCAGAGTAAACCCTGTCAGTCAAATAGGATTTAAAAACAAAACAAAAAACATCTTGGTTGACTGTTTTTATACCATAGCTGGTATACTGTTTCATATTTTATATATTGCTATATATAGCTATGGATATCTGGAAGTTGTTATTTTTATTTTTTTCTGAAATCCTTTTGTGGTTTGAGTCCAGTGAGTATGGCTGTGCTCCATGTTACATCTTATTTACTACCAATAGAAGTACATAATAAGTGCATATAATATGTACTATAATACCTAGAAACAGTGTTGGAATTCATTTTATAACAGAACTGTCTCAAACTTGATTATTTGCTATGTCATGCTGTGACTTTCACTGGGCATATTTTCCCATGTAATAATAAATTGACTTTATTTGAATTATTCCCCCTATCCATTAAACATTTACCCTTATATCAGGCTTTATCATAAAACAAAGAAAATCACATACACTTTGTGTCCTGGTTAATATAAAGTGTGACCATATGACCACTGGATTTTTACAGTCCTGTTTACTTACAGATTCTTAAGTCTGATTGGTTTCCAAGTAATTTGCCTTCAGGGGTAGAAGAGGCATAATATTAAAACACCATTTCCTTAAAGTACTGTATTTATATGGTTGCTTCTGGAACTGTATACATTTCAACCCATGTCACTACAGAGTGAGGAACATTTCAACTCTCATTTCCACATACACTCGCTAGACCCTGTGGTTATCATTTAAAATTTAAATTTAAATTTAAATTAAATTTAAAATACAAGACCTTTCTACAAATATGCTCTCCCACTACTGTATGTATGTAGAGAAAAGAAAGAGTGTTAGTTTTGAAAACACCTGGGTAAAATGTATGATTCTAAGAGGCACCATGAAAACAGTATGATTATTGAGGAACTTTACAATACAGATGTCAGTAGCACTTAATAATTTATAGGATATCAATTGGACAAGAACTGTGCTTAATTGATACATAACTATACTAGAATCAATCAAAACATAACAAGTATAAATGAACAGTAGGTTTTTTATTTATTTTTTTATTTTTATTAACACATTTGTCTGTATCTGTAAGCATGAACGTACAGCCTGTTGGGTAGTACATTTACTGACATTAGGAGGGAATCGTGTATTAATAAGAAATTAATGGGCATGCATGTTTATGAACTGCTTTTGTGGTTAATTTTTACACCTGCTGTACCCAGGCCAACAATGCATTAAACTAATTCTGAAATTACAATTTAACATCAAATTTAAAGTTTAGCTCCAGGGCTTGAACTAAGTGATCCCGTAAGGCATTGTCAGTCAGAGTTCTTCACTTTTGATCTGAAGATGGACATTTATTGGTACAACTCAAGAGGTATGCTCTGTGAAATTCTCAAAGGTAAAGGATTTTAACTTTAGGGACATCTTGTTGACAGCACCAAATACTTGAAGTTTTTGAAGTTTTGTATCACCAGAGACTCTCCCTTCACTATATATATATATATATATATATATATATATATATATATATATATATATATATATATAATGAATCCTGAATCTGTCCTTAGAAACCCTGAAATGTGATTGGTTAAAACCCCATCACATGACCAAAAACAGATATAACTATTGCCCCGTGATGCTGTTTTCAGTGAATTTTTTTTTTTTTTTTCTCCTTCCCTCAAATTACATCATCATGCTGAGCATCCTCCTCTCCACACACAACAAACAAAAATGCCAGACAAACCCACATCTGGACATCGATTTTGTGACTAACACAAAATGAATTACAAAACACTTAAATCATCATAAAAACTTTGCTTTCAGTGTTTTTGACTTCCTAAAATCCAAACAAATCCAAGTCGACGAAAGAATACAACGCAATAAGAAAATCAGACAGACAGTTCTATGCCAAAATAAACGGTAATGTACTATTTACGGTAAGTATACTTCCCTCAGGGGCTATAGTTTCCCACTGTGAGCCTCCTCTCCAATCTATATTTCTCTCTCTCTCTCTCTCTCTCTCTCTCTCTCTCTCTCTCTCTCATATACTCATAGATATATCTCATCTATATATATATATATATATAATAGATATAAATTCTGAAATATATACATTCTCTCCTTTACTTTTAAATGTTAAATTTTAAGAGAGGACTCCTCTCCTCTCTCTCTTTCTCTCTCTCTCTCTCTCTCTCTCTCTCTCTCTCTCTCTATATATATATATATATATATATATATATATATATATATATATATATATATATATATAAACAAATTCTAACATGTTAAAGTAGGTATTTTAGACTCTCTATATAAATGTACATTAAGCAAATGGCCTACTAGCCATAGCAATATATATGTATATATATAAATTGGTTTAAATACCATCATAGAGTATTTCACGTTCAGGCAGGGTCATCTAGAATAATTGCTTAATGTGCATTTCTTTGTGGAAGCCTGGCAAATAGCTGTAGGGTATGTAAATAGAGTACTTTAAAAAACTAAACACTTTCACAGAACTCATAAATGAAGCGCTAAATGAATTACCTTTCCTGGTGCCCAGAAACCAATAAAACATTAAAAAGGTTTGCTTTTCCCTTGGGAACAAAAGAGAAGCTGTGCTGGTTTAAAGTGACATTAAAACTCAATCCAGCTCATTCCGCACATTACAGCATATTGTGTGCTTGTTTATAATTATTAAAATGTACTTTTTAAAAACAATACTGTATCTATTCCTATCATTTTGTTTTGTGTATTTACTAATAAAACATGTAATATTGCTTTAAAGACCCTAACTTAGATCGAATATGTATAGGTCTGGTAGTTATTTCTTTTACATGCACGTTACCCCTTACTGAAATGCATTGTACTGCGTTTTAGAAGCATCATATAATACATCACGCTGCTCTTGCACTATATTCAGCTTGACAGCCTTTGAGGACTGGGCGGTGCCAATACAAATTACCTCCGATGTATTTACCTCACCATGGAGATTTCAACAATTGCCATATTGTTTACAATAAATACCAGTGTTGGAGGTGGAGGACGTGACTGTCGTACAAAATTACAAATGTTTTCATAAAGCTATTTCAGATGCAATTTCTGTATATTCGCTCATGTCACAACAGTTATGCTTAAAAACAGATATGCCCAACAGCAAGGGCAATTTTAACTGTCATTGGTAAGAGTAATGTTGCTTTTTGACTGCAACATACTGTACCTGTACTGTTGATGTTATGTAAGCCTTACCCTGTCCGTCCATCCACACTCTATATGGTGAACACAAAAACTGGCTTCATTTTGCACAAATCTTCATCAAACTTTTATTATACTGTGGCGTTTGCGGAAAAATGAAGGAGGCTCACTCAGGATTGGGACTCTACACTGGGCAAGTAAAAGTGTGCTGCTTTACCAGCCAGTGGGACAACTACTGCTGAGTGCTACTCAGACTGTGACAAATAATAAAAGAAAAAGGAACGGAAGTCCACAAACACACTGTTTCGGCCGTGTGCCACCACCACTAAGTGCAGTCTCTGGTTCCTTGCACTTGTAGGCCTGCTTCTCTTTTTCTCACTCCAGCTCGTCTCTCCATCTTAGCAGCAGCAGCAGCAGCAGCTGCACCTTTAAATGTCTAGGTTGTTATTCTTGTTGGATAACTTTACTAAAAGTTGTAAAGACCTTGTGAACCAATGCATTTACAAATTAGAAGCACTAAAGCAAACATGGTCTGGAAAGTGCAGGGTTAGCGAATAACAGAATATAATAAGACTTCTCTCAAACAGATGCCTGCCTAAAAAATCCATACTTGTGGTGGCCCTGAATAATGGAATGTAAGGAACCTAAAGGAAAGAAAACAGACTATCTTTTGAAATCTTACAGTATCTATTTGACTCTTTTTTGGATAAACATGAATGTAATTTGAGTTTTATTTTTAATTTTTTATCATGTGTTATTGTTTTTCTATTGCATATATCATATGGTAACTAAATAATAATAATATATATATATATATATATATATATATATATATATATATATATATATATATATATATATATATATATATATATATATACTGTGGCACACAACACACACACCATATTACTATATATATATCTATATCTATATATATATTATATATATATATATATATATATATATATAATGATTGAGCATGTGGAATTTTTATTTTGTATTTAGTTTTCTTATCAATAATCAATCTCCATATTTTGTGGCCCACACTGTATATACATTTAACCTTATCTTGAATTTATGGAAAGCATCGATTATGCAGGACTTGAAACTTTGCAAAGCCTTCTGCAGAGGCTGGTTTATTATTAATTTAAAAAATGACAAAGAAGTATTGGCTGTCAAAGTTGGACTTGCCTGAGAGTTTGAAACAAAGAATTATGTCAAAGTCATATGCATTATTTAAAAACTAGGTATTTAAAGCCTTTGCTTTACATTCAATTATTTAGGGCTCTTGTATTACAGCAACTGTCATTATGGTGCACTGTTGACCAGGCTCGAACTGCTGGCCCTCGCAGAATATCTGAAATGAGTAATTATTTGAATGCACTAATTAAAACAAAAGCAATCCTCATTATTAATTAAAAGATTATCATAAGTGTGCACCATTAGAAGACACCTCTTCACCGTATCTTAGCTCAGGGCACTTAGCTCAGCCATTAGAGCAATATGTTGATGGGTACCCTGTATATATAATTGAATCTTCAAGGTTGCACATAACCCTAAAGACTTAAAGAGTTTCAATCAGGAATACAGAAGTTAAGGCTTCAGGACTAAAAACATGGAGCAATCTGGCAGCTGTTATAAACCTTTTTTTTAATGAGTAACATGTTTAACTACATTAAAATTTCATTCATGGATATCCTGCATGTCTTTAACTTCCCACTGCATTCCTGGCTGATCCCTCTTACAATTAGAAAAATGTTTGATAAGTGTATTTCAGTGTGTGTCATAATAATAAAATGTTACTGAAATTCCTATCTATACTATTTTGCTGATATTCAACCCCATGCATCTTGGAACTGTCAGACCTTCAATAATTTTAAAGTGATAGTTACATTAAATCCACGCTATAAAAAAACGCTCTATAAACAGCTTTCATGTTTCTTATTTCCTGCATCACTAAGCTGTAGTACTGAAATCAATTTCTTATGATGAAAAGAGACAATAAAATGCCTTTGTAAATTATATTGGGCAAATATAAATAAGAGATGTTGAAAAATGCAGCTGTTTTTAGATCTTTAAAGAGGTTTTAAACCTTTTGAATATCAATTTGATTGCTTTGTGATATTTTCCTTATTGTTTAACAGTGTTTTAAATCATTGTGAGAGCCTCTGGGTTCTGTTGCTTCAGTACTGGATTTTCATTTTTATCTAAATCTGCCTTTACCTGGCTTTCAATATGTATTGGGAGTTAACAGCCTTACTCATTCCAAATCATGTGACACTGTTATTAATCAAATCTGCAAGCCCCCACTCACTAGATAAATGCAGATGAGATGAAGCAAGAGTTGGATAAATAGATGTCAAAAAATACTGTTGTGAAGTTAAGCCCTGACAGAAGAAAAAAACAAGAGAATATCCTTTCACACTAAAATATTCTGGAACTTTGTTGTCATTTAACATGGACACTAAAACAGACTGTGGAAGGGTATGGGTATTCACTGACACAGGAGACAGAAAGATGTGGCTGAAAAAACCCCACAGGTGTCCAGTTTTATTTATGTTCTTCTTTTTAAATCTTATTTTTACCCTGCAGAGGGCGCTGTTGTCCGTGGCTTGAATGCCGACAATCCAGGTAAACAGTCCACTGCAGGTACACTCGCAGGTGCTCTGTAAATAATAATCATAAAGGACAAAAGGCGAAAGAAAAAGGGAAAATAAAACAAAGTAATAAAACTACAAAATAAAGGTGCTTCACTCTTCAGCGTTTACCCCGACCATCTCGTATGGCTTGGGTCTCCGTTCTATGCTCATGCGTTCCCTCACTACCCTATAGAATTATCGGGATCTGCCCAAGTTCTTTCCTTCTGCAAAAATAATCTTTTCTTTCTTTTTCTTTTTATGTTGTGGTTTTCTCCAGATGCGCTTGGTTCACCCATAGCGATTCCGCTGGCTCTTATTCATCTAGAGAGGGCAGCCTGAGGGAACACCGAGCGTAATCTTTATAGGGCCAGCAATCCCCCAAGGCCTGCCTCTCAGCCACTTAGAGAGAGGGAAAGCCACACACCCTTTTCCCCACCTCTCCGTGTCACTGCCATGCCTGACAGGCGGATCTATGAGACTGCTGCCCCCACTTGCAGTACCACGCATGCACCAGACAGTCAGTACAGGTCTCCAAACTTACAAACTTGGTTGCTCTTCTGGAAGGAGAATCCGCCCCTAACCTACACACCATCAGCAAGCGCATAAAGGCTCCATGTATTATTCTCCTTTCTCTGCTTTTGTTTGGCCTCCTCCTCCCCAGACACCACCTTGCAGTGTGCCATGTCCCTTAGTCACTTCCTCTCTGCACCACTGGGATGCATGATATCGTTCATGTTTTTCCAGCCAGCCTCGTGCAGGTAGCTTTCGGGCACCTGCGGATGAGGCATCTGGCCAAATGTATCATTCACTTGGGCTCTGAGTGTTCATCATAGTCATAGAGCCCTGAGCACCCATCACAGATTAAATCATCGTCAATTGCAAACCAATAAATCATCACATTGCAGATTTTCTGTGCTGAAATCAGGTTTGTGATTGTATATTTTTTGTTATTGATTAATACTTTAAAGTCTGACTACCAGAGAAATACATTTTCTGAACTGGAACAAACCTTATAGAACACGTTCTGTCAGACACTGGGGTCCCAATACTGACGCTTGATCTGTCATACAGCTCAACCTTGATTTAATATACCAACCTAAACATCTATGTTAAATAAATAAAATAAAACAATTTAAATACACTGAAATGTAATATTAAAAGTGGCACTTTAACTGCTCATGGAATCAATCAATCTTTGGAAAAAATGTTGGAATGTGGAACGTTTATGCTTCACATCAACACCGTGGCTACATCATCATTGGGGGTTTTGAAGTCTTAATTCTAACCCAGACATGCTCATTACGATGAAAATGAAGCTAGGGCAGAACAGTGAGCTTTCTCTGCTGTAAAATATCATGTGCTTCACAGGTACCTCAAAATGGGAACAAAGATATGCTTTTCAGATTTGTTTATCGTCAGATACCAACAGCCTCAAAGATTATAACATAAGTACCATTGGACACTGACAGGGATTCTGATTTTTCTTAAAATCCTGAGATCATTTACTGTATATCTGCCAGGCAAGAAAAAAAAAAAAAGACTCGAAGGTGCAATTTGGCAGCACATCAGCTTTGGAAGTACCATTCAAAATTGATTTGTGTTTATATAAACTACATCAAGCAGAAAACATACGCTGGTTAATAAATCTAAATTGATATTTGTAGGAACGAGGCAGACACAAGCCAACAGTTTCTTGCAGGAGAAGAGTTTCCAGATTAGTATTGATCTCTCTGTGGAATATTGCTCTTAATGCAGGTTATAGCTGCTTCACATCAATGTATTTGATGAAGACTGTTTTCTCTTGTTTGCTGTTATATTTTCTTTTTTCTTTCTCAAACCCACTCTTCAGTGTGTTAAGCATGATCAATTAATTGCCTTTCAAGTCCAAATGTATTTAGTTTTGGTCTCAAATGAGCTCATAGCACAAAACCATCACATGTCTAGCACACATCTCAATATCTGCATGAGGGAATCCCATAGCTGCAAAGCAGTGGTGACTGTAGGTCGGGATTCAAATGTGCTTGCAGGCTGTATATGTTTAGGTCTATGAAATCTATCAGAAATGTAAATAAAATGTAGTGAACAAATGCAAAATGGTCATAGTTTAAATTTATGTACCTTGGTTGGCTAGCTATTGAGAATGACAGATCATACAGTATAGGACCTTCCCCTAAGAATGTTGCATTTTTGTAGACCCAACAAGCTAACACTGATACTTACTTTGAATCTCTTTATACAGAATATTTATGTTTGGGAAATGTGTTATATTTTTGTTTTACAGATTTGAGATGAAGCTTTCAAACAAGCAGAAACATAATATTCTACATTAATCATACATTCTGTTGAAGATTTTAAAATTGACTACTTAAAAATGTTAGTCATTGTTTATCTTAATTAATACCGTTCTAATACAATTGTATTCAACACAAACGACCATGCAAAACAGAAATATTTACAGTCTCATAACAGAAGGCCATCACAATCTGCTTCTGCAGGTTAGTTCTTACACCTGTGCATTGATGGGTCCAGAGTGATTTGCAGGCTGTTATCAGAATTATAGGTTACTTCTCAATAGGCTCCAGAGCTGTCGCGATACTCCACCTTCATCACTTGTATTTGGTAAATTCCAAGCTACACGCCATATTTATTTATTTTTTTTATCTCCACAAACATTTTAACTCACCTTGAGTGAGTGCTGCTACTGGTTGTTGGGGTGACGGCCTCTTCACAGCTTTTGCTGATATCCTATTGGTTGTTAAAACAATTCATTAAACATAAACCTTCACTACAAAATCCCTTAAGCTGTTGTGCTTGTAGACTGTTATCCCACTTTGTTGCTGATCCATTCATGTACATGGCTCGCCTATCAAGTGGAACTAACATTGAAGCATCCTTGGTTTCTGAAGTAGAAATGGAATTGTATCACAATAATATTACAGTACTGTATAATGTTATTGTAGTGTTTTTACATTCAGTATGTGCAGGGGTGTCTATTACTAATAGCAAGAGCATGAATACCCTTTTTTCTTTGTTTTAGCATAATCTTGCACGTCAGCGCTTAGCTGATCTGAGATAAGTATTTGGTAGACAAAAGTTATAGGCTTGTCATGCCTGAATATCATGGCAGATTAACTTCTGCCTGAATAGCATTATGTATTTTTTGCTGATATCAATACAACAGTGACCATATTCATTGGACAATGGTGTTTGTTTGATTTGTAAAGCACAGTAAGGGTCTTTTTAAAACATCCTCCAGGTCATTTCAATTGCCACATCTCCATTTAATTAGGATCATATGGGATGCACTTGACCAACTGAACTGGTGAATCGCAACCATAACTCATGTATACAATTCTATACACAATCAAATGAGCTTGCAGGAACATGGAGACTACTCACTGGAGACACATTTTTATTTAATCAGCAAATCAAATCTTACTTTAGGCATCTTGTCAATGAATAATGAAATCCTTGAACTGAGTGTCTAATGTTTTTGTATGGATAGCAAATATTATTCTATATATCATTCACTGCAGTAAAATCCTTTTCTCAAAAAACAATCACACCATGGTTTTTCAATTAAATTTTTTAATAATAATAGTTAATCTACAAAACTTTACTGATATCACTTTATGTCTTCACCTATGATGGAAAGCATATCATCATGGTTGCAACAGAACATATAAAAAGTACAAACAAATGTATTTAAAATTGGAAGTTACTGTTGTTTGGTCTCTATTTTTTAATTACTTAGCACTATATTTAGTGGTGTTATTTGGACTATTTGTATACGTCTTTTACAGGTTGGTAAAAGTTTTTTTTTTTTTGATTAGTTTGCACACATATAGTACAGATCTCCTCAAACACTTTTCACATATAAGTTGGAACCGTCTCCATTTACTGACATCATGTTTCTTACATCGGGCTTCAGCTGTCAGGTTAACCACACAATTTTGTTGTTTCGTAATTCATAGAGTTCGGCAATCTGGCACTGAAAGACTGCAAAGAGGAGTGGATTCGCACCACCTCACTGGTGGCCAGTTTCAGTCGGTGACGAAGCAGGCAAGAGAAGAGGTCCAAGCTCTGCTGACCAGGGGGTGACAGTCTATTTACACGGTCTCGAATCTCCAGCAGCTGTAACAAAGCAGAATCCTGCGATCCCTGAGTATAGGGGTAATCAAGTTGTAAAATCAGATCTCGAATAGCTTCTGGATCAAAGGGCATGCTGTACCCAAACACCTGGATGCTGTTTATTTTCATGTAGCCCAAATTCCTTGATGAATCCATAAAGTCCAGAGGTTCATAATAAATGCTGTCATTGCCATTAACACCAGGTTCCTTGATACGACTCCTCAAGTAGATGTGAACAGTCTCAAAAAACGTTTTCCACTTGTTCCCTAGAGTTAAGGTCCAGTTGTAACACTCCAGGGGAGGTTCAATCTTAGTCCGTTCCCAATCAGGAAAACTGTTCTCATTAACAGGCATAAACCAACTCTCGGAGTGACTGCCTCCAAAAGGGTTGACATATAAAGCGAGCACAGGCTCTAGAGTACTGTTTTTTGTGAGACAAATCTGAATGGATATACCCAGCAGCATGTGGACAAGGTTGGACTTGTACTTGTTGCTCTTGAGGGTGAGGAGCATGCGTTTCCGCCATGAAGGGTCAAACCAGCTGTTGAGGCGCATGTCGTTGCTGATAAAGATGGCATGGACCTCAAGTCTTCTGTCGGTTTTTTGCAAGAGGTATTTCAATTCAAGATCCTGCAGGTCTGTCTCGAATGCAAGGTAGTTCTCTGTCGAGTCAGCCACCTCAGGTTTACAGGTCCCCTGGCTCAGCATATACCCAGGGTTGCAGTTCCCACAGCGGGTGTGGTTGTCAGAAGCACAGGCTGCACAGCCTTGCCCTTCTCCTATTGCACATGGAATGGTCACTTGGCAGGAACTGTGATCATAGGCACAAAGGCAGCTGTGAGTTTCTTCAGAAAATGACCCCTCTTGGTTGTTCTCTGTGCAGTAAAGCAATGATTGAATGTATCTCAACCAATAGGTCAGCGGTCTAAAGATAAAATAAATAATTATGATCAATATAACAGGTTATTTGGATTGCAAATATTAGAGGATAATTGGTATGGACTGTTAAAGTATATAAAGCACCAAACAAGTGATTTTTTTTTTGGATGACATGTTGTTTACATGTTGTAGTTTACTATTTTATATACTGCTTCATAACTTACATGCATGGGATTTATCCTGGTTACCTGTGTATTGCCCTCATTCCACTATGTTTTTTTTTAATAGGATTTTCTACCATTTGTAATGATAAGCAATTGTTTCTTTATGTTAGACTATATTATACAGTAATTCTAGTATAGCTTCTAAATAACATCCCATCTATAAATTACTCGCTATTTACAATAGTCTACTCTTAACTAGGTTTTTAATGTAATTAACATTTTAAAATCAAGTTTGAACTGCTATACTATGTTATACCATTTATATAAAGGCTGCAATACAGTATAATCTGTGGAAATGCATGACTTCATGGCCTGTTTGCCAGTAATGTCTGTCCTCATGCAGTCTTCATTAAAGTGCATGGTGATACAGAGTTCAAGTGTGCACAGCAGGACCCTCTCCTCCCTACATAATGCATTTGCTTTTCCATGCATAATTTCTTCCTGCACACCTCCGTGCACTGTGAACCAGATGTCTTTCATAGATAAGCACAGCTTTTAAACCCCTTGGAATCCAAAGAACTCTCCAGTCTTTCATTAGGCCAAACTCCACAGTAACAAAACTTGATTGTATTTAATCAAATATCATGTAATCAGATTGCTCTCTTGCACAGAATTATTTCAAAGAGATTCCAAGGATTAATTGTCCTCTAGATTTTCACCACTACACTTTATGCTCGCCTCTTTTCTATTTAAAGTAATGGACTCCCCAAAGGTATGATTTTGGCCCTTACCAAAAATCTGATAAGTGGAATTAAAATTTTCTGTCCCTAGGGATCAATTAGGATAATACACATCTCTCAACACTAAGGAATATATGCCATCAGTACTTAGATATACTGTATGTATCAGAAAACCCTTAGATTGGTTAAAGGTAGGCTTGCTACTTCCTGATTTTAATCGATAAAGCTTGTTAAACATTGAATTCCCAAAAAAGTTCGACTGAAATAAATTTACATAGGATAAATATTGGTAAAACCACTTGATATTTTTTACCTAATATAATAATTTAGAAATCATCTCTAGTTTAGGTAGTTTTTATACTTGCTGTCTGTCCCATTTCCATTCTGCTCTGAATGGCAATGGGTCGCTGTCAGTCATCTCAGTAGGCTACTGTAGTTTTACTGTCAGTCATTTCATCCTTGATCCTGACAGATATCGTTAACTGAAACAGTGCTAGAATGCTCTCATTTGTTTAAATGACTGTCAGTCATCAAGACCTGCACCAACTGTGCACTTTCATTTGCCAGTTACAGCACCGTATTATTCATAAGACCCTGATTGACGGCTCAAGTCTCCGTGGCAGGATGAAACAGGCCAGTCTGTCTTGCCTTCCAGTGACTCAGAGTCCAGCTGTCCTGAAGCAGGAGAGGGGTGGAGATCAGACTCAGAATAATAAGTGCAAACTAGTTCTGTTAACCTCCGCGCACTTGCGTTCCAGACTGCTGCTTTACTATCTGTGGTATGTGATTCGACTACCTATGCAGTATTAATTGAAAGGAGTGAGTGTTGTTGTCTTTTCAGCTTTTCACTCATGTGGAAGCACATCCTCCACTGGGGCTAGGCTCTGTCTTATCATCGCTGTTGAGTGACTCAGCTGGCTGCTGTGTGGCAGTTTTAATATATTTAAATATATACACCCTAGCCCATGACTGGCCCAGGACGCTTCTTTACACATTCTCACCAGTACCATTGCTCTCGGTCTTTTTGGGAGAAGGTCCGGTTAGAGAAAGTGACAGTTCTTCTAGTGGACCCCAAATGGCCCAGGAGAATCTGGTTCTCGACCTTATGCCACCTCATAAGATGCTAGCCGTGGGAGATCCCGCTTCGCTTGGATCTCCTCAGTCAGGCTTGAGGCACTCTCTGGAATCTGGAACCTGTTCGGTTCTAATTATGGGTCTGGCCCCTGAATGGGACCACTGGAGAGCTCTAAGGCTATCAGGCGCGGTTGTAGGCAGAGTGCTAGGGAAGAATCCACTATGTTGCTCTATGCCTATAAGTGGAAGTATTTCCAGAATTGGTATCTGACTAGAAGTCATGCCCCTTGCCCCTTGCTGGTTATCTTTCAGTTTCCGCAAGAACTGCTTCATGCTGGTAAGTCACCTTCCACATTGAAGGTGTATTTAGTGGCTATTTTTGCATGTCATGCCCCCATAGATTCGGTATCTCTGGGTGCGCGTCTTTTGGGGACCCGGTTTCTCAAGGGCGTTCACCGGTTGCGCCCTCCTAGGAGGGCCGTTCTCCCCAAGTGGAGATGTTGTATTGGAGGCTCTCATGAAGGCCCGGTTTGAGCCTATACACTCCATAGAGTTGAAGCATCTGTTTATGAAGACAGCCTTCCTCTTAGCTCTCACCTCCACTAAGCGGGTCAATGATTTGTTGGTGCTGTCAGTGCACAGCTCCTGTATGTGTATTTGGGATGATGTCAGCAGGGTGTCATACTTTCCTCCTCAAGGTGATTACAAGCTTCCACATGAATCAATCTGTGGAATTGGAGTCTTTCCATTCACTTCTGTTTGCTTCGGAGGAGGATAGGAAATGAATTTTATCTGCACAGTGCGGGCACTGAGATGTTACGTGGACAGGACAAGAGCTCTGTGACCAGCTCTTGTCACAGTATACAGACTCTAGGACAGCAGCCCCTCTCAAAGCCTTGACTGTCTCATTGGATTGTGGACACAGTCTCTGCCGTGCATGACAGTTCTGGCTTACCCCCACCTGGTAGAGTAGCTGTGCACTCTACTAGAGGGTTAGCTACATCGTGGGCCCTCTTCAGAAGGGCCTCACTGCCGATATATATACACAGGCTAGCTGGGTAACGGCGCATACATTCTCCAGGTTCTACCACTTGAATGTGATAGATCCCTCCTCACCTTCAATAGGCAGGAGGGTCCTTGAGGTTGCACGCTCACACCGCTAACCTTCGGTTATACGGTTCTGATGCATCCCTCTTATGCTGCCATTCCTTCGCCTTCTCGACGGCTCTGGTATACATTATTCCATACATAATGTTGTTAGTGGTCGTCTTTGATTTGAAAGGGAATGTTAGGTTAGGTTGATGTACAAAGAGAAATGGCTTCCTCAGTATGACCGTTTTAATGCCTCGGTAGGCAGGACCAAGGGTGTCATCCCAGGAAGGGGCCTATCAGCAGCTCTGGTATAGAGAGCTCAGAAAATACCTACCAAAAGGCCGGCATATCCCATACATAATTGTTGGTGGTTGTCTTCTCTTTCAGGGAACCAGGGTTATGGTAAGTAACCTAATGCTTCGCTAAATTAGATGTTTCTAAATGGCATAAAAAGTCTGTTTCTTAAAGCATAAAAGTCGATCAAGTCTCTGCTTGAATTGAAAAATAAAGATAAAATTGGCAAATTCTAAAATAAACATATTAATCGTTGATTTCACAAAAAATAAATAAAAATCAAACAGCAGCAAGCCTACTTAAGGACAAGTTTCTAGCTTTTATTTAGACAGATCACCAGTTTTTGGAGGTTTGAAAAGCTTAGGTGTCCCTGTTGCAGCTACAGTCACACTGACAAACTAATCAAACAGACTTCAAACACACTTACCTCTTTAGAACTATCCCTATTAAAAAGTTCCTTTACAAGACATGAAATAGATAATTTAATTAATCCTTTATGTACACATGGAATAACCAATGCCTAACAAAAAACATTCTTTACTCTTCTTACTCCCAATTTGACCGTCAAAATAGCTGACCTACATTGTACTAGTTGCATTATACTTTCTAGTTTCAATACAATTCTTATTTTAATGAATGCCTAGCTAGAATATAATGTACTATGCTACTTTGATCAAAGCTTTCTGCTCACTTAAATGCAACTCAAACAGGGATCAATTTGCACCTACCTGAGTTATAACCCTTTCTGAAAATGTAATTTAACAAAGCAATTCCCCAAACTTTGACACTTTTAAACCAGGGAAATTAAACTGTGCTTTTTTCAAGAAGATTAATAAATTCCAGCATTACAATTAATATCATTGGCTAATGTGAAACCCACTTATTATCAGTCTCAGGTTAGCCAACATTTATATTTATACTGGTATATAAGAGATTAATTTAAGTCACAGCTTGACTATGAGACATGGTTTTACAGGATTTGTCTCACAATTAAATCATTAGATCTGCTCTATTAATGTTTTCAAATCCCAAACCAAAATACCACCCTCCTGAAAAATGTCCATAAAAATACATCAGTTTGCATTCCCTAGTGGCATTAGAATTAGACAGGGAAGATACTGGAATGTATATGAAGTGGAGCTAATTGGTGGTTGAATTGACTTTTAAAAATGTTCAACAATATAGGGCACATTAATACTATTTCTATTTCTATTTTAGAGTACCTACCTCTGTCTTGTAAGAGCGACTTGGGGCTGTTTCTGACACCTTTTACTAAGAGCGAAGAGCTTGTAGACAACTTTTTGTGCCTTACTGTAGAGAGATTTCATGCTGTTTTCAAGCAGATCATACCGCCGCTGAAAGCCAGAGTCCATTGACCATAGGTGTTGTAACGTTGAAACGTTCAGAAAATAGTTCTGTGGTAGTCTTTTCAGAAACATTTTAAACTCATCTGTTAAAAGTAAAGAACAAGTAAAGATAAAGACACTTCTTGTCAAAGTTTGACAAACTACTTGTAAGTTTCTTTAGTTTTGTGGAATTTTCCAAGCTAATGCTATTTGAACCTGACTCAAAGGGCAACATTTTTAAAAGTTTGTAAATGATAACTCCAGTGTTAATCAACAAATCAGTATGTAGCATTGATTTTTAGCATTTTCAAGAGGTCGTTATGCCTATCTCGTTATTAAATAATCATGCTAACGTGATTTCCGAAATTGTTGATTTCCGAAATAATGTTAATATCTTAACGAGCAGTGCTCCTTGCGAATATTTCTTTTGTTTGCGTGGGAATTTAAAAGCGAATCCGTGTTAATTGTCAAAATTTATCAGGAGTTAATTTGCACTTGGAAAAGGAGGGTTTTAATTAACGAAAGACTATAACTCACCTTGAAACAGAAATTTAACAGACCGCGGCTGTAATGCAGACAATACAGAGACTACCTAGATAACTCAATATTTGTAGTTATGAACATATTTTAAACTTTGATACACTTGTGGTTATGAATGAGATTTGTTCACTTGTTTTAACAATTTGTAACATCGCAGGAAGGGATGCATGAAAGTACAGTGGCAGTGGGTGAATCAATAGGCGAAAAGATAAGGCTATGGCAGTAATAAATATCTACAATGAGAAAAAGCCACTAAAGACCTGTGGTTTACGTCTTTTTGATGATGTCGGACTGGACAGGGAAAATTGTAATGTCGGACCTGGTCCGACTTAGGACCGCAAAGAGTTAAACACACACACACACACACACACACACACACACACACACACACACACACACACACACACACACGTCCGTCCTGTTATTTTTTGAAAACAAGACCTGACAGCCCCACATCATACTTTTTAACTATTAGACAAAATATTTACAGAATACTTAAAAGCTGCTGCTATAATCATTATTCATTTATTATTAATAGCGCTATTGTTAAATTATACCAAATCACATTTTTTATTTACAATGAAGGTAACCTATACTGTCGTGGAAATGTATATGTGAAGTTATCTAAATAAATGTACATTCTGCATGAAAAAAATCACAATTTTAAACAAAGTTTACAGATTATACTCAAAATAGATATTGCCCTTATTTTTTATTTCATTTCCATTTACCTGCTGCTCGCTGTACACTAGCAGTTTCCATAACAGGGAATTCTGCTTCCATTCATTTTTCTTGATCTTGTTAACATACATTTTGATTAACAAAATCCCCTTATTTAGTCATTGAGACAGGAAGTGATGTATGTGACCAGCAACAATTAAGCTTTTTAACGAGAAATGCATTCATTAATGACCTCATCGACTCAATTTCAAAGTATTAATGTATTGATTTAATTCACACATTTTGTTTGAAAATCACTTGCTACTAAAGCTCTCGTTACTCTACCACGAGTTTGATACAATAACACTGTATTTTGAAAATCCTGCCCCAGAACTCTTATCCTTAATCCGGTGTGTTTCCTAGTTTTTCTGAAGTCAAATAATACAGTTATCAATAAAAATAGTTAGTGGTTTGAATAAAAAGTATTTAAGTATATATAAGCCATATATCGTGGCAGGGCAGATCCCTTCCTGTAAATAATAGGATGTTCATGTGTGTTTTGGTGGTGGTTGGGAGGGATGGGGTTAATCCCTAGCCCCTCCAAATACATATGAGTATATGGCTGTTCCCAAATAAGGTAACTGGTGTTAATTGGGAACAGACACAGAGAATAAAAGAAGAGCTTGAAGTTGATAGTGTGTGCCGAGCCATATTGTGTGTTTATACCTTAAGTAAATGTGTGTGACCTCAGCTGTCCGGTGTGGTTCACAGTAAAGTAAAGATTTGTTGGGGAAACGGCTTAGCAGTCCCAACCCTTTAGTTAAGAAAAGCTGTGTTTAGTCTAGGTCTCCATGTGGAGAGAGGCTTTTTTTTTGGTTTGTTTCTTTTATTTCTGTATATAATTAGTTATAATTATATAATTGCTTTAAAAGGGCAAAAACAAACCTTAACAAGTAAAACATTTAAAAAATCTAGTGTATGAGTGCAATATAAATATATTTACATAACTCTGTTGGGTACCATTTCTCATTTAAGAGCGAGGAATTCATTAAGTGGCTATTTCAGTCATAGGTGTTGTTTGTGTAAATATTAACTTTTCCCAGAACGAGGGACAGTTTAAATTGGTTTGATATTAGTACACGTGTACACTTGGGGCCATACTGAGACCGCCTGGACTTATTAAAAAGAAGAGCTTTGGAAATATATTGTTCTCAAACATATTATAAAACCTGTCTCCAATTTTAATTTAGGTTCAGTAATAACTGTCACAGCAGGGTGACCTCAACTGGCAATAATATCAAAACATTATGCTGACTACACTCATCCATTGGCTGTTATTGCTGAAATATTTAGTGCTGTTCTGACAATAAATGCATATTTATGATTAATATGGGCTACAGCATTTCCAAGTACTGTGTAATGTTTTCAATTGTTACAATATTGCAGATATACAACTCAATAAAGCTGCTTGTAAGCTCCTGTGTAATTAATACAGCAGGGAAGAAAAACTGAAGAACTCCCATATCCAAGACATGGATGCAGAACCCAATTTTAAAACTATATAGACACGAGGCTCATTGTTTTTTTGGATTATTTTAGTCTCATTCTACGATTATGTTCCACATATATAGTTCATAAAAATAGCACTGTCCACAGAGCATCTGTTTTTTTTTTTTTTTTTGTTCCAAATGCTGTGTCATTTCTTCCAACTTGTATGTACTTTAATACTTCAAACGTTTGTCCCTTTTTATTTACTTTGTTTCCTTTTCTTGCTGTTGTCATATTTACAAATAAAATAACTTAAAAAACAGACGGCTCTAATCCATGGAAACAGTTGTGGCAACATTGGTACACCAGGCAGTTAATTACTGGTTAATAATTGATATAATAATGGAATGGAATATAATATTTTGAAACATGTAACGTCAACACATTTGAATTAGTGGAAACCTTTAGTGCAGTGAATATAATGATACAATGGCTGGTCAGTGAAATATTCCAACGTTTTTGTGGAGCCATGCCTAACAGTGGCACACTCAGACGACTGTATCTCCCTAAAGTGTCTTTTATAAAGAAAACACAAAAGCTTCAGTTTTGTCATTTCAGGTTTGCAGTTAATGTTTCTCCTGTGTTTAATACTTTGGGATTAAAGGCAGCAAAATAGTCTATGGGAATTACACGGTCATTGTAATTAATGTGTCAGCATACATTTTAAAGGTTTACAAAAATGTTGAATCTGTCATTTCAAGGTTGTTTTTAAAAAATCTATTTTGTCTGATTGTTATTTTTTTTTTTTTTTTTTTTTGCAGTCAACACAGACCATGTTAAATAACTATTGTTTCCAGTAAAAGCTTGTTTCATTTTTAAAGATTGTTTCACTAGCGACTCGAGTTCCAATGTTCCAATGTAAAATAGCTTTCTAATATACAGAAGAAACTGTAAATGTTCAATAAATGAATGTACACAGAGTGCGAGTGAACTTTTAATTGACTGAGCGAGTGCTTGACTGACTTTTGATTAATATTACATAATAAATCAGAGGGAGATCAAGTTGGACAAACAAATATTTATTTGATTGCAAAGTTAAACATGCATGTTCCATTAACAATGACTTTCTCTGCTTTGACTGTCTCGGAGGACACTGTGATCTGGGACAAGACCGCTGCCCTCCTTCTACGAAGTTCATTTATTTTGTCCTTAATGTTTCATTGAAGTTAATGTTCTCACTGAATCAGCACCAAAAAGCCTTTCATTTTTTCCCCACCACTTCTTCTGCTAATACATTTAGCTCCTGGTCTGTAAACTTTAGATTCCTCACTCTGTCCTCCTTGGTCGCTGTCATTGTGACCAACTCAGAACCGTACTTACCTATATAAAATACAGTGTGTGCAAACCTAATGCATAATTCTGCAAACTGAATTCCGTGCGTTGTGACAACTTGAAAATTAATCTTTTAGCTCACTTTTTTGTGCATATAATTAGCTTAGTGAATAGAGCTACCACTGGTTCATCTTTGCATGCAGTGTGGCTTCCCCCTGCCACGTGGTAATTCTGGTCATTTCCCTAAGGTCCTCATTAGTGAATGAGGACCTTAGTCTACTTTCTCTATTAAGAAAAAGTCATCAACTGTCAGATTGCTAAAGTTATATTCCATCCCAAGAGCCTGAATGTATGTGGCACTGGTACATAAACACATATCTTTATAAGTTGGTCCCATTATTGTATTTTTACCTGCATCTTCAAACTCCTTGTAGAGGGTGGTCCAAGCCTCACTTATTCGAATCAAGCTTTCCTCCATTGCTTGAATGTCCATGTAAGGACAGTTGCATTCTGGGAAGCTCTGGTCACACCGGCACCAGCAGTCGTTGCCCTTACAGATAAATCCACCTTCTGTGTTACAGGCAATGTAACTGAGAGCAGCTTGCACAAAACGTCCCTTCAGATAGTCTGGGAGAATGACCTGCAGACCTTAAATAATAATACTACTACTAATAATAATAATAATAATAATAATAATAATAATAAATAAATTAATAATAATAATAATAATAATAATAACAGCATGGAAATGATGATGGTATAAGATAAATAGAATGATTTGTTAACTGAAAACATCAGAAATGTCTGCAGCTCTGTGCTTTAGTTTATACAGTATATGATCAAATCAATTTTGGATATATGTCAGTAAATATCAGTAATAATAAAAACAAATAGAAGAATACATTTTCTGACATAAATACAAAGTCTCCGCGTTCGACAAAAGGTGACACCTACCTTGCAAATGGACTTTGTTTTCAGGACTCTGAACCAGAACAGAGCTAACAGAATCAAGGTTGTCATAGTTACTGCATCCAAGGGGACCAGTACGAGTTTCAGTTACCTGGGAAACAACAAATAAAATCTCTACTTTTATTAAGCCATTTATCTAAATACGAAGAAGACAAATTGAGTAAATCAACAAGGACTGGAACCAAATAGATGCACCACACTTTGTTAATTAAGATTTGTATTTTATACATGTAATCTAAAATGTGTAAATGTCAATTGGAATGCAGCAGTGATAACAATGCATTAGTCCATAAACACATAAGTCGAGAGTGTATATTTTTCAGTAATACCTGTATCTCTTTAAAGTGACTGGTTAACACATGTTTTTATTTGCCATTTAAGTGATGTTTTTACATAAGGTTTTTCTTAATCTATATCTACACCATTTATAATGATAGATTATGGGAATAAAACCGTGATGGTTCTGTAAACAAATTATAAAATACAACAAATTAAGCAATACAAGTGATTTCTATTATTCTTGTTAATTAAGAGAGAATCAGGTGTCAGTGAAGTAGTAATTAAACAGTACCACTGTATACATACACTCTTAGTCATATATCATCCAAATGATAATTGCACTACTGTGGACAATACGAAGAAGAATCTAGAATCCCTAAAGTAACCTAATTTCTTAAGGAGTGAGTGGGTCGTTCTTTTCTGTCAGAGAGATAACTTTCTCATGTATAATTACCTCATTATAAATGTTCCACTGGGAACGTTTATTTTTATTTTGTATTTGTTCCTGTTATGTCTGTTTCTCAGGCTGCAGCTCTCTATGTTTGAGCATTTCTTAGTTACCATATTGATTGACACGTCTCAGTAAAACTTTTGTGCACATTCATTCATGGTGGTAACTTCACTGTGTCCTCATTAACGTCGTGGAAGCTAGGTTGAAGATATTTTATTTCCTTGTTTTCTTGTATAGAGTATATCTAATTGATAGAGTGTTCTCATTACTGGTGCAGCACCGCATTGCCATTATAGTTGCACGGTTCTTGGCTTTAACCTGTCAGAAGACATTTGATCTTAGGCTGGAAAGGCTGCAGAACGATAAGAAAAGGTATTATACACAGCAGCCACCTTCTTTATATTGCTTTCTTTTTTTAAATTTAAAAACATCCAAGTCTGATGGGGTCACCTTAGGTTACATTTCATTGAGGTGCTTTTTTTTTTTTTTTTCCAGGAGGTGAGGGAAATGATTTAGGATCCAGTAACTGACCACTATTTAAAGAATAGAAGATCACAATACAAAAATATATAGTATTTAAAAAGTCCTAGGCTACATAATTTGAATGTAGATAAGCTGTGTCCGGAAATGTGAAATAGTTTTAATTTGGTTTCATTTAGTTTTTTTTTTTAAACAGAAATACTCACAGTTCCAAAGACTTTGGAAGCACTTAGATTACAGGACAGCTGTGTAGTAACATTGTAACAACTGGATAACTATCAACGGTTCCTGTTCTTACACGGTAAGTACTCTGCAAGTACATGAAAATGACCTTGTGAACATCTAGGCACATGTCCATGTAATTACACACTTACTACACCAGTAGCAACCATCAAAGGGCATTGCTAAAAACACATTGGCCATTTTGAAAAGAGCTTAGAAACAAGGCTTTAAAGTTATAAGTGTAAAAAGTTGTCAGGATGTTAACAATGAATAGAACAATCACAGGTGCTATTTTAAAACATTGTAGCAACACGTGGGGACTTGTAACGCTATATTTTTTGGATCCCCGCTACTTCCTCTTTAATGTGCATATATTTGTGAAATTCTGAGATTTTTTTGTAATATTGTATGTATACATAATTATTTTACCTGCACAACACTACACCTGCATACTCTGTTTTCCTCTTTTTACTTAAACATGGAATAACTCCCCCAGTTGAAGAAGTGCATTACCAAGTCTATTCACTCGGGTAACTGCAGGGATATTTGATAATTGTAAAAGTGGAAAACCAAGTCCAAAATCCAATTTGTATGACAAAAGGGTCTTCTTTTGAGTTTTAAATGAGTCTAATAGGCTGCATTTATTGTAAACCATGGTGCCACAGCAGCTATTATCTGATGAAAAGTTTCAGTAAGTCAATGGCTCACACTAGAAATCATTAAATTATAAAATTACCTCTAAAGTGCAGTGTAAGAATTATTTATTTATTTATTTATTTTTATTAACCAAACAACCCTGCATATGCATGTTCTGATCTAGCAAGCACTGGGGAACATAGAGATTCATGTTTTGAGTCCCAGTGCCAGAATGACTTACAGACAAATCCTAAAAAAGGAGACATATTCAGGTGTGTTCAAATGCTAGACAGGATAATCAGAAAAAAAAAAAAAAAAAAACTTAAGTGATCATTTGTCCAGATTCATGAAGTCAGGATTTTGTTGACTGGTAACTATATTTGCATTGCAATTCTGAGAAGAAAATTACTGTAGTACAAAAGGGGACACCAAATCCACAGATGTATTACTCTAATGAAACAGGGTGGTGTAGCAGGATAGCATTACAGCCAAGGCTCTTATCGGCAAGAAGGAGACAGAGAGGCTGGAAAGCTGTAGTTTAAGTGCTGCCGTGCACTTTTATTAACAAATAAAACAGGAAGAAAAAAAAAATAATTGATACAAAACACTCTTCTCTTGGAAACATCTCCAAACTCTCCTTGGGTAATGCAGCAGCTGAAGTTATGTATTTAAGAATAAATATCAATGTTTCTGGCTTCCTTTTATAGTTTCAATAGAACTTAAATAACAAAATAACAACAATGTGATTACAATTGTAGCATTATAATATAGATCAGAACATAACATATTGTTTTCCAACGGCAGCACTATATAACTATATAAATAACATAATTTATTTCCAATGGCAGCATTATAATAACATGATATACTAACAATACTTAAAAGAACAAAAGAACGTTTACAAACGTTACTGGGGAGTTGGTTCCAGACCCTCACAATTCTCTATGTAAAAAAGTGCCTCCTATTTTCTGTTTTGAATGCCCCTTTATCTAATCTCCATTTGTGGCCCCTGGTCCTTGTTTCTTTTTTCAGGTTGAAAACATCTCTTGGGTTGACATTGTCAGTACCTTTTTGAATTTTGAATGCTTGAATTGGGTCGCTGCATAGTCTTCTTTATTCAAGACTGAATAGATTCAGTTCTTTTAGCCTGCCTGCAAATGATGTGCCTTTTAAACCCGTATACCTATATAAAATGTATGTGCTTCTTCACTTGCAGCATATGTGAGTAGTGGTTAGAACACTGTGTCCTTGACTGGGAAGTTGTGAGTTCAATCCCAGGTGGTGGACTGCTGCTTTACCTAGATTGGTCCAGTAAAAAGACCAACTGTACAAACAAGTAACTGTATGTAAAAAAAAAAATAATAATAATATCGCAGTTGGCCTGGATAAGGGTGTCTGCTAAGAATTAAAATAATAATTTCTGGTTGGTACTTTGATGGGAGACTGCCTGGCAATATCTGGTACTTTAAACTTTTCTTTGGAGTTTTACTCAGTGGTGTAGTCAATACGCAGGTAAGCGGTGTTTACCCACTTTGAATTTGGGCAATATATCGTTTACCCTCTTCTCATATAAGGGATACAGAGTTTACTCACTTCTGCTCTCCTGTGATGGCCATATCCTGTGTTAAAGACAATATATTTTAACGGTGAGCATCTGTGTCGTGTTCAGAGAATGTGAGCGGAGTGAAGCAGTGATAATTCCGCTCACCGCTCATAATAATATCCTCTGCTCTGCTCTGCTCTGCTCGGCTTTCTTTCATTCCACTCCACTCCTCGTGATTCCCTCTGCGCTCCAGACAAAATAGGCACGCTCCGCTCACATGGTATTCAAAAAGATATATAATAATAATAAATAAACTAGCTGTTTTTCCCCCATTGTGTTACGGCCTACAGTGAAACGTACTGTCTTTAAATTGAGACTTTAGTGAAGACCACATGTGTACGTGAGTACATTAAATATTTTAGATAGTAATTCATAGCCAGTCAGCCAGCATTTTTGGAAACAGCAGCACATATAATGCACAATAAAATAAACATTTTATTTGTGTCATCAGTGTCAATTTCAGGCAGAGGTTCATGGCCGGTAAGGTGACACATCTGAGAGAATTGTTTTCCTCTGTCATCCCGTCTGGTACTGTCAGTGTCAGTTTCTCAACAAAAAGTACAGTAATTGCTCAGTAACGAGGTACAAACAGGTTATTGATCAATCTGTATGATCAATATTTTTAGGGACCCCAGCTGTTGTTGTTGATTCCAACTTAGGCACTTCACATAAGCACTAGCAAGTTTACATCAGGGCTAGCAAGTTTCACAAGGCACAATATTGTTAGTTTCTAACCCTGATATTATTGGATTTTGATTATTTTTAAGCAATTTATTTGATAAGCCCTTGTCAGCGTGCTTCTGTAATACTGAAAATCACTGACTTTTCTTTCAAGAGTTTGTTCATGTAGGTATCAATGTGGCAGAAATGAATCCAAATTAACATGTATTTATACTAAAGTAATACAAAAATGACTACAAAAGATTTAGAAGCGAGTAGTTTTTCGAGATTCATGATTATACTGTAAATTTACAGTATAATCGTAAATCTCGAAAAACTACCCACTTCTAAATCTTTTGTAGTCATTTTTGCATTACTTTAGTATAAATACATGTTAATTTGGATTCGTATGTTGTTTTTTTCTGACTTATGTGAATGAAAAGACACAAATTTGCCCGTTTTCCCATTGGAAATAGTGATATTTTGAAATATCACTGTCCTGGTCACAAAAGCAAAGTTTGTGGGGAATAATAGCCATTTTCTATACTTTTGAGGCATAAGCAATTAGGAAATAACACTTACTACCCAGGAACAAAAAAAATAATAATAATAATTTGTTACATGGTGTAATATACCATGTAAAACCAGAAAACTTGAAACTTTATTTAAAAACAATAATAATAATAATAATAATAATAATAAAATAATAATAATAATAATAAATTATTATTATATGCCTAAAAGTATTTTTGTCTCCAGAATTAAATTATTTCATTAAAAACAGAGGTCTTAATTTAATAAACTACCTTTTGACTTTTGACAAACAATAAAGGAACACTGAAACTAATTAGTTAAATGAATTGACTCACCTTAGGTCTTGTACACAACCAAATAGGCCATTTATGTACCCTGTGCTGCTTATACAAACTATATATATATATATATATATATATATATATATATATATATATATATATATATATATATTACTTTAAAAATGAAACATCATAGAAGTCAAAACAAAATATAGCGAAATTAGTTCGTTATAGTAAATCCTCATTTGTCGTTTACCAGCAAACTTTACAACTTATTTGTTACCACATGTGTAAATGGTGTCAAAAAAAAAAACAAAACAAAAAAACAAACAAAAAAAAAAAAAACAAAAAAAAACCATGCTGAACAAAGAAGTCCCTAAATGCCTTGTATGCTTTTTATTCTAACTTGGTCAAAGAAGCTTGCCAGGGCTACTTACAGCAGATCTCAGTTGCTGATAAAGAATTGCTTGGTACAGCCTTTAGGTCTCGTAAAAAGCTGTGCAAGGCTACGTCACACACGAGATCTTCACTGCTGAAGTCTCGTGAACATATGGTACAGGTTTCAAATTTATTGCCATGGAAAGAAACAAAAACGTAGTTCTTAGTCAATTTAAGCTGCTTTTTAGAGCAAGAAGGTGATTTAACCACCTTTTTGGCCACACATTTCCTATAGTATGAAGAGTGTGCGTGATGTGTGACTGCTACAGAGAGAGAATGGAGTTTCTAAACTGCATGTACACCAAGCGATTAAGCACTTTGTTAGACATTACTGGTGAAACTGTAACATGCATTTAGATTAGTGTGACATGGAAGCTGCTGTATAAAAGAAAATGTTATTGTTGTTGATTCTTGGCATGGTTAGGGGGAGATCAAAGTGATCACAGCCCCTGCATTGTGTTTAAACTGATTCCTCCATTCCTAACTTACAATCAGTTATGTTTACAGTCACATTCAAGGAAGGTGGAAACTGACCCGAGTTTTTTTTTTATTTTTTAAATAACAATCTTATCCAGATGTCCTATTATCTGTGTTATCCCAGTTTAAATAATTTTGTTTGATGATCACACTGTAATTAATTGGATGAGATAACATTTAGTGATGTGATGTATATATATAATATTATATATATATATATATATATAATATATATATATAATATATATATATATATATAATTATATTTTAAAAGATAGTCGTTTAAATGTGTTCTGTCTTAGTCTTATCACGTCAGATAGGAAAGATGTATCCATTATAGCTGAAACTATCAATCCGGGTGTCCAAAACAGATTGGCAGAGCAATTTTGAAAAGCCTAACAGTGTACTCATCTGTTCAATGCTTGGCCCCTGGATTTCTTTCTGACTGCTCCCAATTCCTGGGGAATAGATAGAAATAGATTTTTTTTTTTTTTTCTTTTAAAACTCAGAACCACCACAGACTTGGGTTAGTCACTGACAAATACTTTTCCATTTGCGGTGGTAAAATGTTAGACATTTATGACGCAGTAAATGACTTCTAGCTTGTTAACTTTTCTACTCATCCAGACCAGATTGAGTAGAAAAGAAAACAGACAAACCATTTCATTTATTTGATTGAAAGTGCAAATTTATGTCCGCTATGGAGCTAGCTATTTTAATGATCTAAACACAGATCTTAAAATTGCCAACCCTGAAAATGTATAAACCTGAATTACATTTTTATAGTGTATATTAATATTAAACAGTTAGTTATTAAATACCCCTGGGAGAAAAAAAACAACAAACAGCTGGAGCTAAAAACAACAGTTATTATTCCTAAAAGTAGACCCCATTGTGTGCATGTACGTCATCTAAGAACAAAATAAAATCCTGATTGGTCAATCTCTGGCTACGTTTAGTAAAAAAAAAAGTCTTTCGGCCTTGTACGACTTCTTAGTTAGTGCAAGATTTGGACGGAGTCAGTCAAAAGTAGTTGTTAAAGATGTTTTTCTGTCCAACAGCACATTTTTAGGCTTTTTTTTTTTTTTTTTTTTTTTACCATTATCAACTTTCTACTGACCCACCCACTTTAGGTTTGGTCACACAATTTACCCTAAATCCTGTATACTTTTGCAAATGGATGGTATGAGGGAAAGCAAAGTCTGATAAGTTATATCTCAATAACCTGAGCATTGTAGGAAAATTTCCAATACTGAAGGATGGAAAGAGTTGTAGAAGGCAGCTGTGTAAAAGCTTTTTCAACACCATGGTTAACAGCGGTAGCTGAGTCATCTTGACAATTGTTTGAGGTTAATGAATACAGAATGAAAACGGTGGAGGTTGTCAACATTTTTACCAGCTCTACAAGAACATTATTGAAATATCTTCTGTGGTTACTAAGTGTTTGGAGTCACAAGGACAGAACAGAATGGATTCCCAGAAGCAATTAACTGAAAAACAATGCTTCTTAGTATTAATGTAAAATACTTGAAAAAAAAAAATCAATGCAGTACCAGTAATTAAACAGCAGATTAATGCAGTTTATTGCTGGTTTAGTCACTTAATTGATTTACACAGGAGCGTGTACAATAATCAAATGACTAAGCCAGAACACATTCAAATAAACAGATGTATTTAATAAATTCATTTGAACAGGCTTTACTTGGTCATTCAAATGCATGTTTAGAGGGAGAAACTTAAACAATTATTGAACACAATTGCATTATTTGCCTTTAAAAATAGCTTGAACATGCACTTAGCATAATAAAATACCATTTATCTATCCCTTTTTGAGGTGTTAACTTGGTGGCTGAACCATATAATGGCATTCATAATACTTATATTGAGCTATTTTATGTCAGCCTTTCATGTTGTTATCTTAATGAACCAAGAAGTCATCACTTGCTAGTCTAGTTGTCAGTCTAGTTTTGTAAAAAAAAAAAACAAAAAAAAAATTTTTAACAGTGAGTTCCAAATATACAGTTGGACACTATTCAGGTTGGAAGCCAAAATTTTGGCTATGAAAGCTGTGTAACAGAGCACTTACCTTGATAGCTGTTGAGGCAATCTGAATGTGGTGCAGCTTGCGAAGTGTGCTCTCCCTGTCAATGAAGTAAGAGGCAGCTAGCTGATGAAGAGTTTCCAGTGAGACTGAAGAGCTATTCGTGATGTAGTCGCTCACATCCAACTTTTTGCTCAGTTTCCGCTGGTCCACAAATATGGTCAATGCCTCTTCTCCTGCATGTGAAAAACAACTTCACTGGCCTATTTGTTCTTTAATAAATGCAGTACATCCAGCCAAACAGCTGATCTAAGCAATCATCTGCCAATCAGGAAACCCAATGACACATTTCTTTAAATGAATTGCAAGTGAATGACAGGTCCATTCTATTAAGCATTACGGTTGTATTGTTCCATTTTATGACAGTTTTCTAAATAATACCTTCTGACTTAAAATATGTTAAAAGGAACTTACTGGGAATATCTCCTAATAAGCACCCAGCTGTCTTCACCCAAAACTTAATGTTCCTTTGACTGGTTTAAATAAATGCATATTTATAGCCAAGAACACAAAGCTTTGATCTAAACAAGTTAAGTGGCACAGATAAGGACAAGTTTAAATACCTAAAAAAAAAAAAACCTCTTATGTAATTCTCAGAATGTGTCAACAGCTGTTAAAGAGCACTATTGATTTAGAGCTTATGCCCTGAAAACCAAATAACATTTTAGTTCTCCAATGCTTCAGTATAACTAATACATGAAATTAGCACCAACATAAACCTGGTGAAAACTTATAGTAGACCGACTTATTAACAATGTTTGTTGATTGTGCGCTTTGAAAATAATATATTCTTTACTAAAGAACCATCCATAAATAAGTACATGCTATGACAGATTACTATTTGCTAAATGTAGACTATACTACTAGAATAAGCAACCCTTAGTCATTGTAAAGAAATAATTGGACTTTGCAAGACTGGTAGCCACAAAACAAGTTTTCAGTAGGTTCTAAACATGAAAGCAATTCTGTTTATGTGGGTAGATTAAAGAGAATTTAGAGTCACCCCCAGCAGGTCGTCAGGCTGCACACTACTTATTCTTGTCAAGGTATCTGCAGAATCAACACTGTGGCACTGACACAGTTATAAGAACAGTGGGAGAGATTGTTGTCATATGCTATCTGCTATGTCCAGAGTAAATAAAAAATACAGACACCAGTTTTATAAGCAAGTCAGTGTTACTATACAAAATGACAAGAGGATATCACAGCACACTTGTTGCTCAAGATAATTTTATGTGCCATTTGTCAAAATCGCCTCTTACTAAATCACCTCTGATTAAAATCCGTGCTGTACATTATAAGTATGAGTTAAACCAATTTCTAAACTGCAGGTTTATGGCACTAATCCATATCCATGCAGGTCCAGTTCTCTGCAATATGTTCCTTAAGACCCCTAGTGTTTGGCTTGATGCCAGGCTTTGGGACTTTATTTCATTTCCAGGTGGGTAAGGTTTGTATCTAGCAGTCTGATTCATAACCTTGGCCTTTTTCTGAGCTAGAAAACGGGTAATGTGATCAGATGTGCTTTATGTCAGACTCTTCCCACCAGGCGGCTGAAATGAAGAATCTCTTGTACATGAATCACATCTCTCTTGCTTTAATACATTTTGTAGTTGAAACACTTTACTGTTCCTCCAGTGAAGAACAGTCTTCTAACATCAAGCTGACGTTGATAAATATCTCAGCATGACCTTTGGTGTAAGTTCAGATTATGTTTCCAGTGTTAATATGACAGAAAGGGTTTAAGCAATAAGACACTCCACGGTGTGCATAGCACAGGATGTATCGGATAAGTTAAAAGCTTTTGAAGACGGGCAATTTGCCCATAAACAGTTAACAAAGTAATGGATTTGGTGACTGGTAAAAGACAAGCAGGAGTGCCAAAAGACCTTAAACCATAGAAATAAACAGGACTATAAATCTTCTATCTATAAAATCGATAGTACCTCCCAATGTCCCCGACAGTAAGAAATGGGTCCCGTATTTCTTGATAAGATTTTCAGTTATCAGTTGAAGGCTTGGTCTGCGTCCCAACAGTCTGATGTTCCTGATGAATTCAGGGGTAAGGGGTAAAGCTGAGCCAAAGGAATCTCTTCTTTCAAATGCTAGGTTATTTATCTTCCAGCGACCAAATTCTCTGTTGAAAACAAAATGTTATCATGACATGGCACATACACAATACACATAGATTAGGCAAAGGGGTTAACTGAAATCCTGAGGTGGAGATGGTTCTGAAGGACCATTCAACTAGTGGTTTAATAAAATGAACAATAGTAAAATATTACCTTATAATACTGTTCTGGGGTTTTACTCACTCCACCTGTTTAGTGTGTGTTTGCTTTAGTGCAATGTGTTAATAAAACTATTAAAAACAAAAGTTTTGTTTTCACTAAGCTATTTGTTCTTTGCTTATACAGTAGCTGTGTTTGCCTTGTAGACTGCAAAATTCACATTTTGACAAAAAAAAAAAAAAAAAAAAAAAAAAACTAAAATAGTTTAAACAGGCTTTGAGGGCCTTTCCTGACAAAAAGTCAAGCAAACACCATCATATAAAACCCTTACATAAAGACTCCTTTTATCCATCAAATCCTCCATGTTTGTAATACTTGCTCAGATTGATGCTGCTAAGATTAGCAGTGTATAAACTAGACTCGAGTCACTAAGAATCATTGCAATTATTATGTTTTAAACTTGACGCAAATCTTTCTGCACTACCGTTCCAATCTCATGGCTTATTCATTTAAACTTTTTTTTTTTTTTTGCCAGTGTCCTAATTGCTTACTTGAGGGCTGAGAATGAAATATCTGAAGAAAAAAAAAAATGACATCGAATTTTCAAAAATAAAAATAAGTAGTGGCTGGGTGATTAAGCACAGAATATGAATGCATGTCAAATTTAGATTTATGAATTAAACTAGAAGATACTGAGCTACAATAGCACCAGAAAGAGCCCTTGAGAAAGGCTATTGGTCTGTGTTGTGGTTATGTCTTGTCTCTTTTTGTTTGTTGATTTTGACATTTTAACCAAAGCACAACATTGGAACAACACACAATCAAAAAGTTAAATAAATAAATACATAAATAAAAACATTCCATATGGCCCAGTTGTAACTAAGGACTTTTAAAGCTGCATGACAACATAGCCACTGACTGTAATTTTAATTTATAATAATCCTCAATTTCATTTTTTTTTATAGTCTTATAATGTCATGCCATTATTTTAGCAGTTGTGTTTGCTGAAAAGAGAGGAAGGGAGAGAGCTACACAAATTGATGTGTAAGTGCAGATTGAAACAACAAATCCCCTGCATTACATTCTCCTTCAGTTACAACTGACTGTGATAAGCTTTGCTTTTCTTATCATAAATCCTGGGCAGACAGCTAATTGATGCAAGTGCAAATGCAGCTTGAAGGAAACAATGGAATAATACTGTTTTTAACCTGTCCTTGGGTTGCCATAGGGAACTGCATTAGTCAAGCTCTTCTTTCATTTTTACTCGTTTTTTGTTTTAGGTAATTTAATCTGGGCTCCTTCATTTGAAATCAAACTCAATCTATCACTTTCAGATTTTTGAAAGATAATTTAACATGTCATTTTACAGGGGAAAAATGTAAAGATGTACACAGTGGCATGTAAATGAAAACATTGTTTGATAAGTCTATTTGACGTGTCAGCAGGACATGTGTTTGCTGTGAATTTAATTGCTTTAGGACTAAACAAATATTGCCCTCTGTTCTGACAAAAAAACAAAAAGCAGTTCCCAAGTTTGTATTGCCTTGCTGACGACTGCTTTCTGATGACAAGTTTTAAACCAAGAAAGCTAATTTCCTCTTTAGAGCTCATTAAAATTATTTCAAATTCAGTTATTAAGTAGAAAGACATTGAAAGAGATTTAGGACACTTTCATTATGGGTATTCTCCTATTTCATACTCCTCTAACTAAGTGAATCAGCACGTATAACTCTTCCAATGCTGACATGATGTCGAGAAAGATTAAAGTTTATCAGAATAAGATCAATCCTATAAGGAAAACAGATAGGAGTATGAATCCGATCTGAAAAAACTACTGTGTCACTATATCTATGGGTATAGCCAGTATTTTTCAACCTTTTTAGGCCCCAGTGCTTCAGTGGCTGCATTTGGGCATTGAATAATGCTGCCATTAATAAAACTGCAATAATTTCAGACCAAAACCCCAAATTCACACTAGTAAGTACTATGTGGCCTATATGCTGATGATCTTTACAAAGGGCAACTAAAACAACAAAAAGAAGCAAAGGTTTTACTTTCATAGATTTAAAGGAACATTATTATACATGTACTAACTATATGTATATAGTAACTATATACATATACATTAAACTTGTGATTTTATTATAATGCGGTGAAGGGGTAGATTTTGAGAGAAGTAAAGGTTGATAAGTAAATCTGATGGGGAATCTGAGCCTGTCTTTCAATCTCTAAATGAGAGAAATCAGGTTAAAGGACTGGCCAACTGCAATTCTCAGCTGAGCTTCCAGTTTAATATCAGCAATTATGTGCCTTAATTCCTTAATAAAACCTTCAACGCTGAAAATGTCGTCTCACACAAGTAAGCTGCAACAAACATTGATAGGAAAGTGGCGGCGAGTCATCTCAGGATAATCAGGATGTCAAAAGATGTTCTGCCGCAATTCTGTTGTCTTATCACTCTTATCATGAGATAAGTTCTGTCTCCAAAACCTGCGTCCTTGCAAGATCAAATTGTAATGGATCTCTCAGGAAATTGAAAGTGACTTTCATATTTTCAAAATCAATGAATCTGGCAGCAAATTTCTGTTTTAAATCACGAAGAAAGGCCACAAACCTATGATTCATAAAAACAGAAAGTGCAGTTTAGTGAGTGAAGTCAAAACTCAAATGCTGGCAGAAGAGTTTGCACTTTGAAATGAACTCTCATACCTTTGAGGTCATATCCAAGATACTTTTGTTCTTGCCCTGCAGGTTCAGATTCAGATCATTTAAATACCACCTCAGATTATTCAGGAAGAAAAGTTCACACAGACATGTTTGATTTTCTAATTTCTCTAGCAGATCCTGTGTGGCAAAGTGGTTTGCAGTGTGCAGGTGTAGAGCTCAGAGGGTCAGGATTGGAAGCGCATCAGCAGCACAAGTGATGTCGGCACCAAATGCAAGGGCATAAAAAATGACAGTGGAGGATGATCCAGAGGCATACTTTGTCGCATTTATCGGTTGGTTACCACCGTGTCATGGCCATGGGAGTTTTGGGCTGGCCAGTTACAGCCCTGCCTGAACAGGGAGGCCCAGGTAGCATACCAAGTCATGACTAACGCCAAAGCTACCCAATATGACCTGGTGAAGCAAGCCATTCTCTGTCGCCTGAAAGTTCCCGAACTAATAAACCCAGTATAAACACACACAAAGACACAAACATGATCACAAGTCCAGAGTGAGTGCTAAAGTGCAAGAGGTGAAATACAATTTATTAGTGCACAGTGGTGAAGTGTTGTCTAGGTTGATGCTGTTAAACGACAGTTCCCGGTACGTGTTAGTCATCTAATAAGAACAAACAAGTGCAATTAGAAATGACAAAACAAACAGAGACTAAACACTCACAGTTACTTTTTATTTTCCTTCAGCGGTTCTCTCTCAACCATAACAAAGGAAGAGATCACTTAGCCATATCCCCTTTTGTACTGTCAGCCACGCTCTATTGGTTAGTGAGTGCAACTGTTTCTCCTCCAATCCCCGGCTGCCACATAGCTTCCCATCTAGGCTGATGACTTGGTGTACCGTGTCTTTGCCCCTTTATAGATGGCCGACTTTCACCTTTCCCTGGAATGAACTGTCAGATCATCCAGTCCGGGGCACACTGTTCCCTTTACAGTGTTCTCACAGATCGTGAGGGATATTTATAACCAAGATGTATTCTTTCTCTGTCACAAGGGAAGAGAGAGAGCAGTTCCTCTTTTACTTCAAAACTGCTTTAAACATACCACACTCAAGTACTGTTGCGCAACATCTCCACTGTCTGTAGACTCATCCACTGCAACACTAACAGCCAAACAGTCCTGCAGTTCTGTCTTCAGATTTCTTTTAACTTCTTGTGACAGCACCTCAATTTTGCAGCTGAAAGTCGCAGGACTCAGATGTCATTCTTTGACAAGTTGAATATCACTTTCTTAAATTAGGATAATTCTGGAGCAGAGCGTCCATTCCAGAAAAAAAAGCACAGCTGGATGAAATGTCCTTCAGACAAAGATTTATTTTGAAAAGCCAAAAATAATATCTATTTGTTAGCTATTTTAATAGTACAGTACTTACAGTGAAGTTATACAGGTGTTCAATGTACGAGGACAGCTGTGGCTGTTGCTATGGTACTGTTTCCAAGGTAACTGTAACTTTTTGACCTCTCTTCCTGTAAAGGTACGTGGAAGAAGTCGAAACATGGCTGCACCGGTATTACCTTCAAGTGACTGATGAAATAATGTTTTGGATGGAAATAAAAAAAAAAAAAATAGTGGGAGAATTACAATTAATATTTAAAAAACGGTTAGCTTTTTTTAAAAAGATGTTGCAAAATGCTGCCATAGAACATGCAAAATGCCACATGTGGCATTAATGCCATTGGTTGAAAAATGCTGGGTATTACCACAGGCTGCTATGCAATACTGTATGTATACATGTAAATGTTTATTTATGTTTAATTGCTCACCATGACCATCAGAGCTGAAAGGAGTAATTTAAGCCTATGCAGAGGCTTCAACCTTTTATAATCACCTCCAAGGCATTTAATGGTGCCTGAAGTGAATAAAGCCACTGTGACTTAGTGGGCTTTGACACAGCCTTCAGAACACCACGTAAAATATTGATTTTGCATCACTGAAAATTAGATATATTTAGAAAACATAAGTAAATGTGTTATTAAAGGTTTGACAATTATTAACAAGGGATAACAGTTTATTACAGTAACATTTCAGTGCCAGTTATAGTTACCTTAGGTTCTTGTTCTTATAACAATATATTGCTATGAGTGCTATACATACTGCCATAGCAGCCATAGCATAGCTACGGGGCCTGGGCGTCAAAGGGTCCTGGGAGTCAAAGGGTCCTGGGAGGAAGGTAATAAAACACTTAAAAAATAAAATAAAATACAAAAAATTAAATTAAAAAAATAATAATGATATCTAGATAGATAGATAGATAGATAGATAGATAGATAGATAGATAGATAGAGGTAGTGGACAAAAAAATGGAAACACCAATGTAAAGTCACTTAATAAGGCGTTCGTCCACCACGTGCCGCCAGTACGGCCTGTATGCGCTGTGGCACAGAGAAACCACCCAAGCCATGCCAGGAAAATGTGCCCCACAACATTACGGAACCATCAGAACCCTTCACTGTTGGAACCAAGCACTCAGGGCTCTAGAGTTCTTCAGTTTGGCACCACACGTGCACTTGTCTATTTGTCGAGAACTTGGTGAAGGATGATTCATCTGACCATATCACATTTCTCCACTGCTCGGTAGTCCACTGACTGTGCTCTTGCACCACTGGACTCGCAAACGTGCATTACCAGGTATGAACAGCGATTTATGCACTGCAACCAAACTATGGTATCCCACTCTGTGGAGTTCTCGGCAGACCGTTTTTGATGAAACTGGCTGCTTGCTCCCCAGGTTGAAATTTTCAGTCAAGTGATCTGCATTTGCTCACCTATATATATATATATATATATATATATATATATATATATATATATATATATATATATATATATATAGGAAAAGTCAAAAAAGCACAGGTGCCTAGCTGCCAAATCAGTAGAGAAAAATACATTTAAAAAACTTGATGCACCAAAAAGACTGCTCTGGTAGTTCTAGTGTTAAATGCATGTCAGGGACAAGGCTTTGATGGACCAGCAGCAATGAGTGGCATTTATAGTGGTATACAAGCTCAAAAGAGCCAAATGCATGTTATGCACATCCTGTAACACACAATCGGAATGTGGTGCTAAATGATGCAGTTGTTTGTTTCCTCTTTCACGAGTGAGTCAGGTGTGCATCTGGCTGTGTCCAATGCGCTGGTCATCGTGTTATGAGTCCCATGATAGCTTTACGTTTTTACTATGTGGACATATTGAAAGCACTGTCTAGGAGCAAAAAAAGATGAAGTATCTGAAGCACTGGAGCTTAAAAAGAAGCTTGAATGTTTTCAGTTTGTTTTTTCTTGTAGTCCTTCAGATTTAAAATTTTAGAAACTGTGAATAGTGTCTCAAATGTTACAGCGAGAGACATTTGATCTCATGAAAGCTGCAGAACTGATTCAAAGCACTGCAGAAAGATTGCAGTTTCCCTTGCATTAACTGGAGCACTGACTGCAAATTTGAAAAAAAGAGGGTCAGAAAATTGAAACGACAATTTCATGAATTAAGCGAGGATCAGAGATTAAGAGATACAGATGAAAATTGTAAAATGACAGTGTTTTACTCTTATTTGGACATTGTAACGCAGCAGCTGGTAAACCGATTCCATGGCATGAACGTGACCGTGCAGAAGAGTTCCAGAAAACGTAACGCAGTGACATATCACCGTCATTTCCAAGTCAAATGCTAATTTCCAAGCATCTATAAAGAATGTCATTCAGAAACTCAGTTCAGTTAAAGAGCTTGCCCATCTCCTCATTGTTGAAAACACTGCCTTATTGTCTTATTTTCCTGACATTTGCACACTGTGTTTTTTTTAACCATTCCTGTCACAATTGCCAATGCTGAGAAATCCTTTTCTAGACTTAGGCTGATCAAAACATACATTCGAAGTACCATGTCTCATGAAAGATTATCGGGACTAGCCTTCTTGAGTATAGAAATAACCCTGGCCAAGAAAATTTAACACGGGCAACATTGTGGATGATTTCCCTGTCATGAAACTCAGAAGACAAGTGTTTTAATAAACTGTTTGGTCACTATACGTACTAATTCTGTATTCTGCAGTTACATGCCAGTAAAGAGAGGTAAACGGGGCCCAAACTGATTTTTTGCTGGGGGCCCTTGACATGCAATGTACGCCACTGATTGCTATACATTTATTATGTCTAATATTGTTCATCAATTCCTTTATAACGCAATTATGATGCATTATTGGATGTTTATGACGGATCCTTAAACTAAAGTGTTACTAACATTTTACAACAGGGAGGATATGTATAATAAATGTCAGAAAACTAGTCATTGAGATCGCACGTGACTTTCTCAATAAAACACCAATATAATCTGACCTCTTTCATCAGTGGCATGTTTAACATAGAGACAATTAGGTTTTAATTTGTATTTAAATGTGTCTTCAATGCTCCTGATAGCAATGTATATTACAGAGCAAAATTATACGTAACTGGTATTCTTTTATGTCATTTCTTCACAAAACTGTCTTTAAAATGGGAAAGAATCTTGATAAATGAAAACATTATTGCAAGACATTTGACAGTTTCTGCAGATACATTCATCAATACACCATTACCCTGCCAAAAGTTAGTATTCTGTTAGACCTTTTCTACTGTGCAGCTGTGACTCTGTATAAACACTTTCTATTGAAACACTGACATTGGTAACTTGGAAATGAATCAGATGTTACAAGAATAAATATGCAAATGTGCTGAAGAATTTGATGGAAATAAACATGCTTGAAAAAAGTATTATTAAGTATTATAATTAAATGATAAAACTAGCACTACTCAACTTACCACAACTGAACAGGCTGGTAAAATAAGTATTGTGCATGTCTGTCTAGGGCAGGGGTGGCCAACCTTTCACAGACCAAGAGCCAAGGAAATAAAATGTACAGTAACAAAGAGCAACAACCTTTAAAAAGTGCTTAATTTAGCATTTCACTGATATTTTTACTACAATTACTATCACAAACACTGTTAAATGAAGCTGACCTTTATTTTTTCCAGTACATACGTACTATTGCTATCCAAACAAATACATTTTCACTATATATAAAAGCATAGTTTTGTTTTTATTTCTTATTTGGGTGAGTAGCTAACTGTCGTTTATTTTCTTATACCACATACAGGCAGGATCTGTACTCTGACTTTTGGCATTCTTTGCTACGCACGTTGTTGGAGTTATGAATGCGGCTGTAGTTCAATGCCACTATTTAGATCTGAGATGGATATGTTCTACTGTGTGATGTGAGAGCTGCAGGTCTGAAATTTGCTTTTGGAGTTGATTGTTGTTTGGACATAGGATAGCAATAACATCCCTAAGGCAAGTCTTCACAAACTCACCTTCAGAGTAAGGTTTTTTTTTTTTGCACAGGCAATGTTCCAGGCCGCTTGTTAGGAGTAAGCTAGAGTCACAGTTTCAGATTGTTTGGCAAATTTGGCCAACATTTGCGTCTGTTTATCCATTTGCTTTTTACTGACAGCAGTCATTTTGATGGCTACATTTTAATCAGCTCCAATATGAAAATGAAATACAAACTTTCAGATAAAACTGAAAAGATGTATTCATGAACATAATATCTAACATTTGCATAGCAGAAACACCATATTTAAATGGAAATTAGCACATATAACGCATGAATATCTTGGTGGTTCTAGCATTAACTTTTAAAGACAGCAGTTCAGAATCTTTTGGAAATTCTTTGTCAATGCAGGCATGGTTTTTAGTGAAATAACACTGCAGATTTGAAGATTTGAACTGCGACATAAAGGCAAGTGCACGGTTTCATAACACCTTAAGTAAAATTCCCCCCTTAGTTTTCCCAAACGTTCTACTTAAGTAATATTTGTATTTAAGTATTTCCCTTAAGTTAGTTAACCGTTGCACAAAACGACTTTAGGGGATAACTAAGCGAAAATACTTAAATGTCTTATTGAGACCCTGTGGCGGAGTGTCCCACCCCTTTATGTTTATTAAGTGTTTTATGTTGTATATAGTGTGTTAATGTTGGTGTTTATGTATAAAATACACGGGATATAAATATGGGTTACAAGCACAAGTGCTTAAAATGTATATTTGTATTTAGGCACGAGGATTGCACAACACTTCACATGCAGGTAAAATGTAATACGTGAGCACGGGGAATTACACTTAATTAATTCACCTGCAGCTGTACCGAGACTCCAATTGAATGATTGATTAGCAATCGAGTCTCAGTACAGCTGCATAAAAACATTCGGTTTTCACTCACTCTGGGTTGTATGTTCATGAGTGGAGAACAGGAGAGAGAAGGAGAGATAAAAATAACAATTGCTACAGCGTGCTGGAAGTACCAGTACCAGTACTTGTTTGTTGGGTTGGTCCACATCCGTTTTGTCTGCCTGTTTGTTTGGCCAACGCTCCCTTTGGTTCGTGTGTCTTTTGTTTGTTCACATCTTTTCTTTGTATTATTATTTAATAAATAAACTGAGTGCCACTGCTCAGTTTTCACCACCAGCAAGCGTGTTTTGGTTTCTGTCCCTGGTTCTGATGTCACCCCTGCAAAGCCATCCTTTCAAAGACCCCTTAAATCGAAAAAATGGTATGGCAGCGTTTTTGAAAATGGAAGAGGACAAAGCCACACTTAGCAGAAGGATTTGCAGAGATAAAATCCTTTGGATATAATGGATGATGAGCAATTAATAACAAACTATTGATTTGACAGAAATACTGTCTTTTAAATGTTTGTATAATGCTGGAAGCAGATTAACAGCCCCAAACAAGAAGAAATCACGCATTGATCCAGTTCTCCAAATACAGTGGTAACATTTTGTTTTTTCACAACCGGTGGCTTTTTATTACTATAAAAATGTATATTTAAAAAAAAAAAATTCATTTGGTTGGTTGCATAACATCTTAAGTGAGATTAATGGTTAATTTTGCTAAATACAAGATACTGCTCTCACTTTTGTTACGAACACAGCCATATAAATTGTTTAAACATATATGTTTAGTGTACATTTTTTATAGATTTACCAGTATTTTGTGATGCTCTTCTGAAATCAGAATATATATCTATTTTTTTTAAATCTCATGAATGCTGCGATTTACCATTAAATTTGTTACATTCACACATTCAGTTATTTCTGCCAATTTCTTCTGCTTCATGGCAGTTGTTAAATTCGGACATAGTTTGCCTGTTATTATTTGCTTTCTTTTATTATATTCCTCCATAAGTATTATGTTTTTCCTCCTCTGTCCAGTTTGGGTTTCTATTTTTTTATTTTTATGCTGCCCAAATGTTGCCATGGAGACAGGATTTACAGAGTACAGTAAGCTACTCGCCTATTGGTTGAAATCTTAAATAGTCCATGCATACTTAAGTGTTTTCCCTTAGCTAAGGAAAGCGGTTAAGATGTTTTGTGCAACACCCTTAAGTTTATTCCCTTAGCTAAGTGAAAAATACACTTAAGTGTCACACTTAAGTGAAATAGTTAAAAATAAATGTTTTATGCAACCGGGCAATGGCAAATAAGGCACTGGAGTTTTCCATTGTGTTCAACAAAAAAATCCATTACTCTCCCACTCCGGTAAGAAGGTTCGATATTCATCTTCAGATTTTCTTTTTCGCCATTTTTTTCTGCCATTATGAACAAAACAGAAGCAGGTCCTGTTCAAAGCTTCTGTAACTCAAGTCCTGAATGCACAGTAAAGTATGAGTGGATTTACTAGTTAGTTGCCATGTAACAAAAAAGTGTTGCTGCCACGCTGCTGATTGGCTAAGGTCAGAAATGGATTGGCTTGTGATGAAAACAAAACAAAACAAAAAAAATCTTAGACTTATTGTAAAAATAATACATATATAAAAAAAGAATATAAATAAATAACATATGCATTGTGTAATGAAATATATGGGAAGTTTGAAGAGCCACATTCTGACCACAAAAGAGCCGCATGTGGCTCGGGAGACGTTGGTTGGCCACCCCTGGTCTAGGGTGCAGTACAGTATGCTGTGGGTGCTATAACTAGGCTTCTGACAAAACTAAGCATTCAGAGCTTTTAACACCTGTCTGTGCATCCCTACACTAGCTGCTAGTCAGTTTCTAAATTGACTTTGACATTCTTCTCATCACTTGCCATAAAACTGTTCATGATCTTATACACTGACCCAGTCCCACTGCCCTTCTGACTTCAGTCTGCTTAATGTCCAAAGGCATCATACCAAGGGAGTCTTGAGCCATTACTCTCTAAAACAGAATATAGAGCAATTTGTTTATGTGTACGTTTTTTTTTTTTTTTTTTTTTTTTTTTTTTAATTTAGTAGTCACCAATTGATTTTACCCTGTTTTTTCTCCCAATTTGAAATATCCATTTGTATTTTAGGTTGAGCTCACCATTACCACCCCTGCGCTAACTCGGGAGCAGCGAAGACGAACACACGCTGTCCTCCAAAACATGTGCAGTCAGCCGACTGCTTCCTTTCACTCTGCAGGCCTGCCATGCAGACAACCCAAAGCTACAGCGTCAGAGGACAACGCAGCTCTGGGCAGCTTACAGGCAAGCTCACAGGCACCCGGAGAGACTACAGGGGTGGCTGGTGCGTGGTGATCTGAGGACACCCTTGCCGACGTAAGCCCCCACCGCCCCGGGCAGCACTCGGCCAATTGTGCGTCATCCCCTGGGAACTCCCCCACGTTCAGCAGTGAAATAGCCTAGACTCGAATTGGCAACCTCCAGGCTACAGGCTCATCCTCCACTCCACGCAGAGCGCCTTTACCAGATGTGCTTCTCCTGAGCCCTATTTGTAAGTTTTTTAATTATATATTTGAAGTCCGTATATATATACTTTCCAGGTTTTAAAAACACATATATCAAATACAGGGTAATGATGAAGTATTTACTAAACATGGATCCAGTAACTTATTATAAGTTTTATGATGCTGTAGCAGGGTGAAGGTAAAAAGTTGGGTTAATCTGGCCTCCCGACAGGTGTTGACGCTAGAGCTATCATCCCGCAGGTCTGCACCGAGATGGAGCATACATTAAGTATAGTGCAGTTGCTATCTTTGGGAAGGCAATCACACATGTGTTTTGACGGGGGATGGGGACAGGGGTGGGGTTGGCTTGAATCATAAATGGAAACTTTGTTAAGCAGTGGGTTGATGGTGTTTGGGGAGACGGGACAGGAAGGACGACGTGCCGGAGGTCTGCCTTGTTTTGTTTTGGTTTCGGTTTCCAACTTGCAAGCAGTGGAACAAGTAGAGAAATGACGGTGGTGTATGTGGAACCAGGTCAGTGGACAGAACAGCTGTCGGCTTAACATGGAGAAACCTGGTGAAATGTTTCCTTCCCGCAAATATATATATAAATATAGTGTAGTGTTGGGACTGTTTGTGTGGGACTGTGTTTTGTGTTGTGTTATTAAAAATATAAACTTTGGAGACAGTGACTCTGTGTATTTGTGTGTGTGTGTGTGTGTGTGTGTGTGTGTGTGTGTGTGTGTGTGTGTGTGTGTGTATATATATATATATATATATATATATATATATATATATATATATATATAGCATAATAAGTAGTTTATAGATGTATTATTGGTTTGATATACAAATCAGATACTGAATAAATTAACATTCAGCAGTTTTACTTTTTTTCAATGACAACTAGATAGTGGACAGGTATTAATGAAAGGAAACTTGCTGTCTCCCAAGATCCAGAAAACAGCCTTGCAGTTTTTACACAAGGGACCCTGCCCAGTAATAAGCATCAAGAAACACACAGCACATAGTCCATTAACTCAGAAGCATGTGCAAATTACTTTGACACTGAGAAATTAATTTATTAGAACTGTGCCTGTCTTCATAATCCACATATTGACGTCGATTTATAGTCCATAAAACTGTCTGCAGTTTTTAGAACTTGCTTTCCATTTCTTTTAATATTTTCTACGTTGGTTACTTAAAAATACGGTATAAGAGCACAACAGACACATCCATTGCATCGATCACCACACACTTCAGGTATCATGTTAGACATATTAATACATGAAGTACATGTCAAAAGTGTTAACGAAATCTGATTGATCTTCAACAGCTTCCTATTAACCAATTAAATATCAACCACGTGAGCTACATTTTAAACAGTTGTACCTTTTAATACAATATTTATTTTTTAATTGTATTTTTTCATCCTCAATGCCTGCAAACAGTTTTAAGTTAAAGACTTTTGACTTGGCTTCACCACTCACCTATATATCTTGTATCTGGTAGTGAATCCCTGCCGGTTCCTTTCAACAAAATCAGTGTATTCCTGCGAACGATGGAAGGGTCCCTTGTCTGAAAGGAGCCAGTCGAGGGGGCCGCTTGCATGCTGATCTGAAACCAAGGCAGCAGCTAAAACCCAGCAATGGAGGCTTAATGTTATCCACTCCCATAGAGCCATCAGAGAAAGCAGTTCAGCAACAGCACCACACTGCTATATCATGCCTCCACTGGGGACTTAGAGTCTTCATTCTTTCCATTCTAACTGCACACCTAGGTGGAAAAAAAACACACACAAAACAAGCAATTAGAGTACAGAGACACAGTCTCCCCCAGGACTCCACTTGCTACTTCAGTTTGCCAAGGAAGGAAAAACATGTTCCACGTCTGTGCTTCTCTGGTGTCGGGAAAAAAAAAAAAAAAGGCAAATAGTTAACTAATCATCAGATCAGCCAGCTTCACAAAACATAGCAGTATGACCTGGATTAAAAGCGTATATCTGCTGATATTTAAACTGTTGAGCTAAAGGTAAGGAAGTACTGTACCTGGTGGAAATGAAAACAGGAAAATGGTAGCTATAATTACAGTATGCCCATCTTATCTCCTTTCGTAAATGCCTGAAGTCCTTCCTTGACAGAAAACAACCATTTCCCCTTTTATACAGCCTTGCATGTATTTATTATATATATATATATATATATATATATATATATATATATATATATATATAAACATTTAAATATAATTTATATAAAAAAATGTATCATATATAATAGATACCAAACAATCAAATAATTAATCAAGCAAAGTATATATGGTTGATTTGTCATTGCTGTTAACATTTTTTTTTTTAACTCTATAGAGACATTAATCTATAAACACAGTCTGAATGTTTGCATTTCTGTCATGCCTTGCTAAAAGGGACCCTGGCTATAACATTAAGTGTAGGATTATTGTATCACACATACACAAAGTTCTGCTTTGACTTATTTAGAGCACTGAATGCTGAAATGATTTAAAGTTTGCAATGAAGTAGAAACTACAGGGTCACACAGTGAACCATCTGTATACCTATGCCTCGGCACCAATTTTAAACAAACCCTGCAACTTCAAGCTGCTGTGATAAAAGGAAAGAATTACTAAGTAGAAATAAATATAGAGCTCCTTTGATTAAAACTATGCTGTGTGGAAACATAACAAATAAACCTTAACATTGCTGGTGCATGCTGGTAAACAGGATATTTTAAAAGGTAAAAGCCAGCTGTGAGCTTTTGTTCTGCTTTTAAATACAGTACATGAAGAAAATTTCAAAAATATCACCGGCAATGGAGACTGAAACTCTGATCGGTGGAAACACAATTAGCATAATTAACAAAATAATTTGCATAGATGCCTGCTGGAACATTGAAGTGCTTAACTGTGAATTACATTTTAAAATCAATCCGCGCATAAATACCGGCTTTTTCCCTTAACATTCTAATCTACAACTAATCTGATAACATAAAAAGATACTTAAACATACTTTATGACGCTGGTCTAGAGACAAGGGTAATCACGTCTGGACAGCAAATAAACAGGGAAGACACGATTGGTCCACAATTCTGTCATCGGCTGTATCCAAACAACACACTCCCTCAAAATCAGCCAGTCAAACTCCCAACCCTGTTTCAGTTCTTTCCGCACCAGCCAATCTACTCCCTGCCTGCTTGAATGATGTCCTGCCTCCAACAACAAGTTTCGAGTCAGACTCAGTACTGCATGGACTGACTATTCAACAATTCTACATGTCCAGATAAATTATAATAAGAAAGAGTAAAACCCTAATAAATAAACATGTTAGCAATAATACTAATAATACTACTACTACTACTACTACTACTACTACTTCTACTAATAATAATAATAATAATAATAATAATAATAAATAATAATAACATTTTCTCTACTTGTATGTCATTTTTTTTTAAAATTCTAATTATGTTAGGGAATGTTTTCCTCAGCGGAGTGTTACCTGGCGAAATATCAGAAGGTCAAGGTAAATATAGGTTTTAAAGTTTTTTTTTTTTTTTTTTTTTTTATGAGGAAATAAAGTAATACATTGTTTTCTAAGAGTGATAGAGCCCTCTCGATGTGGGCTCTAGCATGTGGTAGCGCCCTCATCTATGGCTCGGGACGCATAACTCCAGTCGCGGTCATCTACCACATGGTAGAGTCCTCATCGACGGGCTCTGTCTGTGTAACCATAATAAAAGATAAAGTACAGACAGTACATTAGATTAGGAGAAGGAAAACACATATTATAATGAATTATATTTCTGGTACAAAAAATAGAAAATTCCTCTTGGAAACAGTTAACTGCAATTTTAAAAACATGTAGTGTAGCCATGGTATAAGACTTTACTGGTTCAAACTTTAAACTTCATGCTTATCTCAATCAACACAGGCAGCAGATTTTAAGTTACAACATTTAGAAAAAGTGAACTGCCACAGAGATTACATTCACTGCAATATTATACAAAAAAAAAAAAAACTAGAGGTGCCATGAGGGACAAAAATCATACCTTGTATACCTAATTTATTATACTATCGAATATTTACTAAGTACAGTAAAGCTTGTTCACTGCAGTGAGATACTACAAAATAAATTGTATAAATATAATAAAAACTACCCTTTGTACATTTTGTACTTATGTATCTTAACAAAATATAAGAAAAAAAAATAAATAAATGTACTATGCACTAAACTTTCCTCTGGTCAAATGAATTGTGATCAACAGAACTCAGGAAAATTGCAATTCTTTACAATCAGGTACCAATCAATTCTATATGTACAATAATGACAGTCTGCAAATTCTGCATGTTGATGGTGAAAGGGCACAGTGAGTCACTGAATGTATATTATTATGTTAAGCACTGTTTTGAGGAAGTTGGTCCTATTTATATGACCCAGCTCAGCCTAGAAATTCACTGCAGAGTGGGTACTTTGCCTGTAATTTGCCCATAGAGAAAGAAGAAATTGTAGGTCTTCTGCTGTAACTGTAAATCACAATGCTCAATTTGCTGACATATTTTGTCAACAGCCCATTAAGAGAAACTGAATTATTATTTCCACTGATTTCCAAGATTTAGGAATGTTTTTTGCCATCCTTTCAAATATGCTGCTTAAGGAATATTTTTGGTCACAGTCACTGTGATGACATGAAGTAATATAAAACTACATGAAATCTGGAGATGAATAAATCTGTTCAAATGGAAAAATACTTTGTGATTTTAATTTACGTCTGTCAGTTTAAATATATATTTTTACTAAGGCTCAGTGTAAAGCATTTTAAAAGAAATCTAAATCTGGCAGATCAGTCCATCATGTTTTGAAAGTAATTATTGTAGCTCATCACTTTTGTGCATATTAAGCAGTTGTCAGTACATTTAATGAATCTAACCAGTTACAGATCAGATGCATTTATATATAAGGTTTGGTTCAGAATAGAACAGCATGGTCAGGAGATTCAAGGTGTTTACAAGTCTGCATATGGCTCTTTCTTACATGGTGAGAAACAATGTTAACATGATTACAGGCGATATGAATAGTTTAGATGATACTGCTCTATAATATAAATGACCTGGTAACTTGCTCAAGACCTAGAAAGGTTTCATTTGTTAAAACTGAAGACACATTTAAATGCAAAATGTGGGGATCAAAATGTTTTTAAATATGTATTATTATACAGCAAGATGGTCATCTCTCATAGAAAAATAATGATAAAATGATATATTAAAGCCTGGTATGTGAATTTCTAATACCGTGTCACTTTAATAGTATATTCAGTACACACCACAGGAAAGAATACAAAACTACAAAATGTTACAAACTAAAGCAAAGCAAAACCAAATGCAAAATAGAACTAATTACTACCTAAAACAATCCACCATGTTGCTTACTACACTGCACGCTATGTATGTTGTTTTTCCTGCTCCCTTTGGTCTCTTTAAGAAACAGCTGTCCTATCCCAGGTACATATAAATGATCTTAAAATTGAATGCCATTTGTTTTCCTTAAACACATTTTTTAAACATTAAGACACATGATGATGGTATGTTCTGTTGTCACTATTGGTTTCTTGTTGTTATGGGGACCAAATTAAACACAGCATGCCTTTTAGATGAATGTACACAGATTATTAAACCGTATTCTATAATATGAAAACTCATGGTTACTGTTTGTGTCCAGGGGCCCTGACATGTGCCTTGTACAGGAGGCAGTACTATGCATAGCTCTGTTGGATAACAACTCTAATGTGCTTCACACAGTTTTACATCACATTTTGCCTTAGGGATAGATAGATGTAATACAGTCAAGTGACATCTATCTTGCCTAATCCCTGATTTTCTCATTGCTGAGTTCAAATAGAAAAGACAATGCAAAAATGAATAATGTCAAATTGCTGGTGACCAAAGTTCTACAGAAAAAAAAAATAAATAAAAATGTGCATACATCAACCTCTTATGAGTCATTGTAAACTATATGTGCCACCATTAAAGTTGTCGTTTTCTACATCCATTCCATTTAGTCACCCACTCTAACAAACTTTCAATCTCATATTTCAAAGGCAGGTCAATATGAAATCAATGTTCATTACAGTCATTTAATCTCAGTGCAGATTACTAATAAACTAAACTAGTGCTAATGACACTCACAACTGAAGTGCTGAATCTCTAGAGAGACTGCCAATTAAAAAAAAAACAAAAAAACAGGAACACATTCCAAACAAAAATGACTCCTATAAACAAACAAGTCCACTTTATAAATGTTGTAAGATACATGTTGCATAACTGCAGAAATTGCAGACTGCATCAGCATGTACAGAAAGTGTTACTAGACTTTTAATATGTAATATCCATAGTTACATGTCACGTTCCAGTAAAAGAAAAACTATGTACTCCAGTATTCAAGTACTCATTAAAAATATTTCTAAAAACCCTGTACTTCTCTATGTATATGTATACAGACTATGGGTCACCTTTTATGGATCAGTGGATTGTGTTAATGTTAATATCCATATTGATAGACAACCTTGGGATCATTTCTATTATTGTATAGCAATGGATATTTGCCCAAGTCATGTAAACTACCAAATTAAATCACTCCAAACACATTCATTCAAAACTGACAATTATTAACTTCTTGAGATATTTTACAAGGCGTCATCAGCAAATAATATACAGTGCTGCAAGTCACTTTAAGCCATTTTTTTTAAGGAGCTTGCCGTTTAAACTACCAAGAGGCTGAGGCTGCCACTATGAGTGTTTCTTTTACCACAATATTATAGTGACCTGAGACTTAAAGTGACTTTAAAAATAAAATATGGTATGTATGCGCTATTATCTGTAAATGTACACAGTGTATGGGACCCTTAGTTGTGTTTAAGTAAATGCATAGGATGCCTGCAATGCCAACTAATTTCAGTATTCATAAGATTCACTACCTGTTATAAACAGCAAATTGAAATCCTCCCTCCCCACAAAAAAATAATAACAATAAAAAACATCCATTTGGAGAAACTAGAAAAGGCAGAAAAGCCTGCCCTGGTGTTTGAAAAAGAGAGATCGGTGAGATGGAAACATTTAATTTTGTACCAGTGCAATTTATAATTCTATTTAGCACTGCGGTGGGTCAAATAAATACCCTATTTACAAACGTGACAAGTTTGATTCAAAGTGCCGCTAGATTTAAAGGAAGGTGATGATAGTGAAAGCCCAATTCTAAACTTACCACAGTGAATTCCGACACATTTCATAATGTAAAGTGAGTCGCACACACCAGTTAAAAAGTGGTGTGTCATTATCTTGCTTCTTCAACTGGGTTCTTTTTTTTTCTTGTCTTTTGTGTCCATAAAACAATATTCTGTCACATCAAGCAGTCCAGCGTGACTAGCAAGGGGTTAAAAAGTCAGCAACAAAAAAGGAGTGAATGAGCGTCAATCTCCATCAAAAAAGTATTGTACAAAATCTATCCTTGTCCCTGAAACAATCCAATTAGCAACTCGATGATTTGTAAACGAGAGCCTGTTATTTGTGATCATCGAGGAATAAACTGAAATAAACTCAGTAATGCCTTATTTACGAATCACCTTAATGTATGTTTAAATAGTTAGGTCCAGGATGAAATGACAGCCTTGTGAAAAGAGTCGACGTTTTGGAATAGGACTTTACATGACGCAATTATCCACTGAGAAAAAAAAAAAAAGATATACGTGTAAAGCAAATGAGTGTGTGTGTGTGTGTGTGTGTGTGTGTGTGTATATACACACATCTGGGGGAAAATACTGCACGAATGATTGCAAGTGCGTGCGATTTACCACTGTTAACTTGCAAGTGCCTGTGTTGGTTGGTGACAAATTCCTTTATAAAGTCAGCACTTTCGACCTGGGTCCTTTTGACCCTCCCACTCTGCATCATAGTCTAAGCCACTTGAGAAGCCAGATCACAACGGAGATTGGCAGACGTTTTTTTTCTTTCACAGGCACTGGAGGAAATAGGTTACAATTTCAATTTGTTGTTTTGGAAACATGCACATGGAGAGTACAGGCGACTGGACATTATTCAGAAAGGTACATCAAAACATATACAGAAATTTGATAAAATACGCAGCGTTTAGAGTCATCTCGATTCAGACATGTTTGCAGTTGCGTTATTTTAGGTGTAGAAGCTAGCTTTTGTGTTTTATTATACTTATTTTATAAGCATTGAAAGAAAACACTTAATTTTTCTGGCTAAATGCAATTCTGTAACATGTTCACTCTCAAAATAAATAAATAAATAAATAAACTACTTAAGAAGATAGAGATAAAATGTGCATTGTCTTGCGCAAAATGCTTTATTTCTACACAAAACCAGTATAATTAATTTTTCTAAGTGTCTACAGGGACAGCAGGTTTTTCAAATCACCGCATAACAAAGCCTTTGATATACCAATTCCAGTAAAAATTGAAGTAACTTTACCATTATTAATTTTTAAAATAACTAAACGAGATTAACGTAATAACTGTCTGTGGGTCACAATAATCACACATACTGTGCATCGTGACCTATTTTATTCATGTTGGTTATGGTTGCAGACATTCAGCTGCAAATACAAACAACTACAGCGTGTTAAAAGACATTGCCAGTTTATCCTATTTGTAACCCATAGACTATATGTGTTCAATGCAATATTACCAGACAAATCCTCCATTTTGTATGAGCCCATAGTAACAGTTTATCAGGTAACTGGCTTATAAATAATAATAATAATAATAATAATAATAATAATAATAATAATAATAATAATAATAATAAAGTTTTTATTCACAGGGGTCTCTTGTGAGCAGTAACCACTCCCTTATATCTCGGTACATACAATTACATACATTTTACTTGTAATTTCTGAGTTTACCATGCTTTTAAGTCTCTGCTATGCATTTACCACCATGATTTACAATGCCATGCTTTCACTATACTTTACTATGTTTTGCTATACTTTTACTATATGCATATGTTTTGTATCGTATTTTATTACAACATTTAAACTCCTGATTCATAGTTTATCTGTAATGACTTCTGCAGCGACTGAGCTACATGTCTGAAAATCAATAAAAAAATTCTCCACTGATAGCCACCTTATTTATGAATCAGTGGAGTATGTGAATCAGTAATTGTTTAAATAGTTAAGCACAAACATTTATATATACAGTGCTACCCTGTTATAAGGCAATCTGTTATAGTGCGGAATCGGTTATAACATGGTAAGGGCGTGGCTCCCATTTCCCCCATAATGCAATTTGACTCGCAAACGTTGGGCGAACGTTGCTGATATACAGTACAAAGCATGGCTGACAGCAAAAAAAATGAAAATCTTTCTCTGTTAAAATGAAACTCGATGCGGTAGACACAGTAAGAAAAGGTGAAACTCAAGCAGCAGTTTCCAAAAATATAAATGTAGCAGAATCTACATTGTGTGGATGTCTAAAAAGTTGAGGAAAATCAACAGGTTTTCTTGATAAGATTGACTCCAAAGAGGGCTGCTCTAGGAATGAATTAGACTCTGCTTTTTTCACTTGGTTTTGGCAGGAACATCAACAGAGAGATAGGGACATGAAAGCATATAGGGGGTGCCCACATCAGCGTGGGCAAAGCAGAGTGACACAAGCTGCTGTCAGAGTGCAAGAATGTTGTTTTTGAACAGGGGCCAGGAATAATCGTTCCAATAAACCATGGATTCAAGTACCTGCAAATTGTTTGTGTCTTTTTCCTTCAATTTCCACTGTACACTACAATATTAATTTGGCTTGTGGGTATTGTAAATTATTTTGGGAAAAAATGCTAATATTCTTTATAAGGCAAATGTGACAAGGAGAGAATGAAGCGGAGCTGTAAATCTCCTTCCCTCCTTGTGAGGGCGCTGTGCTCATACATATGGGAGCTCCTGACCAGAAGTGCTGACATCCGGGCACAGCAGGGACCGGAGGTCAGCCATCTTGGTAGGTGCCAAAGCTGCTGTACTGCTGGGTATGTTCCTTATGGTCAGCGCTGCAGTGTGCTTCGATTGGGCAGATTTTGATGCAGTGCTGATTGTAAGGAGGGGCCTGGCAGTATTCAGAGGAGAAGTTTTGGGACGCTCGCTATTGCGTTTTTGGAGCTACATCATGTTGCCTTTGTTGTTTGGCTACCTGTTTTGTGCCTTACCTTTTTGCAGACTGCAGGGACTGAATGGGATGACCAGTACAGAGCTAACCTCTCTGCATAAAAACTGATTGGCCACAGACCCCTGGACCACACTGCATGATGCTGGCACCAGCTCCACGGAGGATATTGTATAGCGTGAAAGTGTACAGGACTTGTTTACTAGGTTATTTTAATGTGGATCTAACCATTGCTGGCTAGTCCAGGTTTTAGTTTTTTTTTTTGGTGCAATAAAATAATCCCTTGAGGGTTTCTTTTGATTTGAAAGCGGCTGTTGTGACATAATTTATATTGCACCACTCACTACATCCTGACAGCGAAACACAAATAACACGGTCTCCAAATTATGGACCCCAACAACTGCATTATAATGGGGTAGCACTGTACATAGTATGAAAAATAGAATCTATTACCTTTGTGTACATAACACACCTCTTCCAAATAAACCACAGTATAACCCACCCTGGTGTTCAGTTTGGCACCAGTGCTCTTACAACAGGCCCCTTTCTAATTGTTTTTTTTCAGTAGGACACCACATGGTTAGTCCCACTCCAGCCACTCCCTATAATCTGCAAGACATTTTGGCACAATTTCATTCCAGTGTCAGCTGTGAATGAATCCAATTAACATTTTAATGAATAAATCCCTGAAGTTGGTTGCAAAGTATGTGCAGTCTTTGCAAAGTAAACCCAACTGAGTTTCAGAGTTGCAAAGGAAATGCAAGGCTTTCCAATAGAAGATAATTAGTTCAACATCAATTTCAGACTTTGAAATATTTTTTGTAGTATGACTAGTACTGGAAACAGTAGCATACTAAATATGCATCACACCTTGTGTATTCTATAATATGTATCAATTTCTAAAGGTTGCGTTATAGTAAATACCCAAATATAATGTGGTAGTTATACTGATCAGTTCCAGATGCACATGTTGGGTTAAATTTAATTACCTGACCATCTCACAATACACCTGTTTAACCTGTAACTACTACACACAGGTCCTTTGGACCCAAAGCACTTTTAGAAAGCCCACTTCTCTTCTTCTACTTGCAGCCACTCACTAGTATTTTTATGTCCAGTCAGCACCAGTTGTTTGGTGGAATTCTTGCTGAGCTGGATACTCTGAGTTTCTGCACAGGTGGGTAGTTGGGCAATTTAGACCTAATGCTTTTTGGAGCTACTAGGAGTTAGTTCTAGAGTCATATGAAGTTGATATGTTACACAAGGAAAGAACAACTTTTCCTTTTTTTCTGATTCATTTTTTTAATATATATTATTTTGTACTTGATTTTCTCAAATCCACAAGAAAAAGGTGATCCAGTTGTCCATCATCGGACGTCTCCTGTGCCTCGTGCAAAAATCACATCTGTATTCAATGTGCCTGTCACCTGTGTCCAAGTTGCATCTGAGCAATGAAACTGCTCTGAAATGTTGGAATGGTGTTGTTTTCTTTTGCTAAAGTGTAATTTTTGTTAAATGGATCTGTTACTTTAAGTAACACTTACTTGTCACTGCAGTTACCACACATCAATGCTTAAATAGTGTTGGTTGTAATCAGTTTGATTTCAATCCAGTCAATAAAGAAATACAATCCAGAAGCATATTTATGTAGTGGGCATTTTCTAACAATACACAACTACACGGTGGAGCATGTGTTCAATTTACAACTAGTTTCTGCAGGCTGCAAGACAGATGCCATATTGAATGACTCTAATGACAAAAATATATACTGTATCTAGCTGTAACATTCCCAGTTAATTTTAATTAGCTGGAAGACAATAAGATAATATAAAATACTTTAACACCTTTTTTTTTTTTCATGTAGCGTGTTGGTTGTATTCACATTTTAATTGGACATTAAGCTCTATTAAATCCAGTGAGCATTTCTGCTAGCATTGACATGTATAACTCCCTTATGCCATCTTACTTATTAATATAAAGTTCCTCTGCCTTTGCAGGAAAATGTCTTATAGGAAGCTTTGCTCATATTTTTTTTTTTTTCTTTTTTTGTATTTTTAGTACTGATACAGTATGTAAAAAAAAATGACCGTGTGGCAGGCTGGCGAGTGGATAGAGGCCCAGAGACAGACTGCAGTTCAAAAAAATAACTATTTTATTATAAATAAACACAAAATGAAAGGGCACAAGGGCCAAAACAAAACAATTTAAACACAAAGAAAGACAAAAAGCAAAATTTACAAAAATAACAATCTCCAGGCTGGGCAATGCCTTCACTGGATTCAAGCTCTCCAAACAACAAAAAAAAAAAAAACAACCTGCTTCCTCAGCTCCCTCTTCCCAAATGAGAAGCAGAGGCCTCCTTTTATATCAGGTGGTGGGCGCTGATTGATCGTTAATCAACCTAATCAACTAATCAACCCCAGCCACCTGAACATAATAAACCCAGGCAGGCAGGGGAAGTTAACCCCATCCCTGCCAATTTAAAAGGGCAGAGCTTTGCTCTGCCACACACCTCCCCCCATGTACAACGTACACCGGCCGCAATCGGCCAACTCCCCCCTTCCCCCCACCCCCCAAGAGTCCAATTATGTCCCTTGGGTGGGCTGTTATGGTGGGTGGTGGTGGGCGGGGTTGATGTCGGAGCCCCCAAGCCTTCTTTGGTTGAGGGGGCCCCGAATGTCCAAGGTAGCATGGCGACGGCGGCCCGGCTCCCTCTGGTGGCGGAGGCGGCGACGGCGGCCCGGCTCCCTCTGGTGGCGGAGGCGGCGGCGGCCCGGCTCCCTCTGGTGGCGGAGGCGGCGGCCTCGGCTCCCTCTGGTGGCGGCGGTGGCTCCTCCCTCTCGGGCTCTGAGAGCGGCGGCGGTGGCTCCTCCCTCTCGGGCTCTGAGAGCGGCGGCGGCTCCTCCCTCTCGGGCTCTGAGAGCGGCGGCGGCTCCTCCCTCTCGGGCTCTGAGAGCGGCGGCGGCTCCTCCCTCTCGGGCTCTGGGAGCGGCGGCGGCGGCTCCTCCCTCTCGGGCTCTGAGAGCGGCGGCGGCTCCTCACCCCTCTCTGGCTCTGGGAGCGACGGCGGATCCTCCTCCCTCTCTGGCTCTGGGAGCGACGGCAGCTCCTCACCCCTCTCTGGCTCTGGGAGCGACGGCAGCTCCTCACCCCTCTCTGGCTCTGGGAGCGACGGCAGCTCCTCACTCCCTCTCTGGCTCTGGGAGCGACGGCAGCTCCTCCTCCCTCTCTGGCTCTGGGAGCGACGGCAGCTCCTCCTCCCTCTCTGGCTCTGGGAGCGACGGCAGCTCCTCCTCCCTCTCTGGCTCTGGGAGCGACGGCAGCTCCTCCTCCCTCTCTGGCTCTGGGAGCGACGGCAGCTCCTCACCCCTCTCTGGCTCTGGGAGCGACGGCAGCTCCTCACCCCTCTCTGGCTCTGGGAGCGACGGCAGCTCCTCACCCCTCTCTGGCTCTGGGGACGACGGCAGCTCCTCACCCCTCTCTGGCTCTGGGGACGACGGCAGCTCCTCACCCCTCTCTGGCTCTGGGGACGACGGCAGCTCCTCACCCCTCTCTGGCTCTGGGGACGACGGCAGCTCCTCACCCCTCTCTGGCTCTCGGGAAGGCGGCTCACCCCTCTTTATTGGAGTGACCGGGGCATCTCCCATGTCTACCGCCAGGTAATTAACCACCATGAGGGCAACCTCTGGGAAGGAGGCCGGGTGGTGTTGTTCCTCCCACTGTTCCCACCTCTCCCCATCTCGACGCCACAGCGTGTTGATAACTATGGGGAGATCGTGGACGAGGTCTGCCTCAGGGTGCATCAACCAGTCCCAGATCTCCTGGGACGGTGGTGAAGGTGGTGGTGCTGGAGGTAGTGGGGTGGCCCCTGATGCCCGGGGTGAACACTGCACCTCTTCCTGGGCCTGGTTGTAGGGGCATCCTGCCCAGTTGTGGCCGTCCTCCTCACACCGGCCACACCAGTTTGCCGGTGGCACGTCTGGGCAGGACCGCCAACGATGGTCCTCCTTCCCACACCAGGAACACCAGGGGAAGAGGCTGGCCGGGTCCTCCAGCGGTGGCTGCAGCAGCTTACATTTCTTCAGCTGCTGCTGCTTTTCCTGCCTTTGCCGCTGTCTGCTCTTCTTTCCTTTTTTTTTTTTTTTTCAAAAAAAAAAAAAAAAATTATCCCAAAAATTCCACAAAACAAAACAAAAATACTGCTCTGAGCCTCTAGGTGGCGCTATCCCACTTCTGACACCAAATGTGGCAGGCTGGCGAGTGGATAGAGGCCCAGAGACAGACTGCAGTTCAAAAAAATAACTATTTTATTATAAATAAACACAAAATGAAAGGGCACAAGGGCCAAAACAAAACAATTTAAACACAAAGAAAGACAAAAAGCAAAATTTACAAAAATAACAATCTCCAGGCTGGGCAATGCCTTCACTGGATTCAAGCTCTCCAAACAACCAAAAAAAAAAAAACAACCTGCTTCCTCAGCTCCCTCTTCCCAAATGAGAAGCAGAGGCCTCCTTTTATATCAGGTGGTGGGCGCTGATTGATCGTTAATCAACCTAATCAACTAATCAACCCCAGCCACCTGAACATAATAAACCCAGGCAGGCAGGGGAAGTTAACCCCATCCCTGCCAATTTAAAAGGGCAGAGCTTTGCTCTTCCACAGACCGATTTATCCACCTTAAAAATAATTTAATTATCAGTTGAATGTATACAATTAGCATATTGGATCTTCTTGCAAGAGACTATAATTTACAGTGATTAGATATGTTGTTTCCTATGAGAATGTTATAATGTGTTATTTATTTGTACACAGATATTCATATAATGTACACAAACAGCCGACATGTTTGACTATTCATTTGGTAATTTATTTATGTATTGATAATTTTCCCCTTTTAAATATTTTAAAATGCCATGCTAAATAAAGTTATTGTCAAAGTCAAACCATTTAAATTGTATTTTAAACTTGTCTGTTGAAAATTGTAATAACTTTAAATAAATATAATTTTGTTTCTGTGGGGCTGTTTTTCGTGACATTTTCATTGTTTGCTGAGTTCATTTTAATGTCAGCATGTCTGTGCTGTATAAACTGTGTGCTGTTTAATTTAATGTTACCCAAAGAAGCTCCAAGGGAAATAAAATGCTTTTCAGTCAGAAAGGCAGCAAGCAGTTATTAATTTCCACAGTGGCACTTCCTTTAAAATGTCTGTCAGCAGGCTGCTATCTCAGATCTGCAGTGCAAAGAATGCAAACTGACACACAGTGCTATATTATTTGTTAAGTAGTTGATGCTGTTTTATTTAAAATTAGGTTTTAAGCAGACTTACCTGTTTGATTGAAATTGTACATTTACATTTGTATCTGTTACAGGACCCTTATATATTATATATATATATATATATATATATATATATATATATATATATATATATATATATATATATATATATTATATAGAGAAGCTTATGTATCATTGATAGGGGCATCCATTGTTTGGATTCTGTGATGTCTCTATGGGTCCTGTTGGAGAATAGATTTTTGCAACTTTTCTAAAGGAATAAATAGCACTGTCACATTGAGTAATGGTTCAGTATCCATCATCCATTATTTCATCAAAATGTACAAGATGGTTAACAATCCATATCTTTGCAGTCACTTTCTAAGTTAGGATGTGGCATGGACAGACAATTCCAAATATTTTAGATAGAAGTACACTATTTCTCTATGTGTTTATGGCAGTGATTTTGCATCATCGCTATCACACAAATAAATTTCAACAACCATGCATCATTCTGACAGAGATCATTAGATCTCTTTCCTGACCTGTGAGGGCATTGAGTAAAGGGAACAGAGTACACCCTGTACTGGATGGCCTGACAGTTCATTCCCAGGGTTAGGCAATATCGGCCATCTAGAAAGGGGACTGAGCTACGATACACTAAATCATTGACCCAGGTTAACAGTGAGGCGTCTGCAGATTGGAGGAGCGGGTGTGCTTGTTAACCAAGGGGTCATGGTTGACAGTATATAAAGGGGATGTAATGATGTGTTCTTTTCCTCTGTGAATGGTTACATTACGTAAGCAGGAGAACCGGTGATTGTTTGTTTATTGTTGTGTCTGAATTATACTTGTGTGTTATTATTTAGATGACTAAAAACGACCCAGGAGCTGTCACTAAAGGCCAGCACAAACCTGGAAAACACTTCACTTTGTTTTCACTAAACTATATTTTCACTACGAACACTAGAGCATGCACTGTGCACGGGTGTTTGTGTTTGAATATGTGTTACATGTGGATGAATTAAAACAGGACTGTTATTATTTTGGGGCCAACCTGCGGATTACAGATAAGCAATACATGCCGCTGTATTGCTTCTCATTGACATTGTTATTATTTACTGTTGTTTGCCATCATACATTTGGATTACAAAATACAACCATTAAACAGCATTGCACCTGGCTTATAATTATCAGACTGTTTATTGATCACCTGCACCTGCACACTGTTAACCACATTGCCGCAATCATACTTTCCCTTGTAATTTATTAGTTACATATACAATATTGAATTCATATTTGACTTTGGAGGTCTGTGCATCATTTATGTTTGCATAGTATGCCAGGTGTACTGGTATTTATTAACATAATGTCATTATGTACCCTCCAAATAAGGTGATTTACTATCCTAACTGTGTACTGCATGTCATTGTTGTAAATAATCTACACAATAATGAAACAGGAAATAGCTTTCTTGGCAGCAGGCCATGTGTGATTTGGTGCCTTGCTGGAACTCACGAGGTAACATTAATAGTTAAAGTGCAGATTGATTGGAGATTTGTCAGAAGTGATGTAGTGTAGAAGGCTAGTAAGGCTGGGATATGCCATTAGAAAACCTTCAATAATGTACAAGAACTAGACAGGAAGGCTACAATATGCAGTTACTGAATGCAGACATAGTTGATAATATACCAGATATTGGTGGTGCCTTTCTGCTTTTCAGCAACCCAAACTATTAATTTGCAGCATTTCCTGTATATTTTCTTCTCCATATTCAATAATGTTAAATGGTAAGGTACTCTTCTGTAATTCACTTTAGATGTCATGTGGATGGTTGGAACTGTAACTGCAGTGGATGACTGAATAGAAATGCTAAAACTAAGCCCAGGCTTTGCACCATTAAAATTCAATATCTTTAGTTCACAGCAATTTTAAGGTGCAGTTTCCAAGTTCCCAGCTGGTAGCCAGTTGACATCACATTTGTAAACTGGTGAGACATTTATCAACTATTATCCTAATCCAACATCTTTCATGCCTTTGTAAGAGAGTGTGACTAGAAGCTTAATCTTTTGAATCCATGATCCATCATGTCTCCTTGTTTAAAACGTATCTTTCTTAAGCTGTCAAGCCAGGGAAAACGTACAGTTTATGCAACCATTTAAATGTTTTCCATGCTTAAAGGATGAGCACATTACAGAAAATGTAAGGTTTTTCATGATTATCTGTGCTTTTAACTGTATAAACTTGTTTATAAACACTTAATATTTCATTATATGATACGTGTACTTATATAAGCTGATAATCATAAGTGAATTGCATTCAAAAATTTAATTTTTAAATGAAAATGTAAATCTTGTCAATTTCAATGAAATGGTCACCCAAAGCAAGGGGATTTCAGTCTGAAGGCCAAGTCAGTTAAAAGTCTGAAATGTGTATAACATGGTGTTAGAACACTGGTCTACATATAAAAGTGTCTTTGTTAGATGTTCTCTGAGTTAACTAGCATGTTGCTATCTAATAGTCACCAATTATTGTTAACAGGTGAGGGTCCATGATTACTATAAGAACATAAGAACATAAGAAAGTTTACAAACGAGAGGAGGCCATTCGGCCCATCTTGCTCGTTTGGTTGTTAGTAGCTTATTGATCCCAGAATCTCATCAAGCAACTTCTTGAAGGATCCCAGGGTGTCAGCTTCAACAACATTACTGGGGAGTTGATTCCAGACCCTCACAATTATCTGTGTAAAAAAGTGACTCCTATTTTCTGTTCTGAATGCCCCTTTGTCTAATCTCCATTTGTGACCCCTGGTCCTTGTTTCTTTTTTCAGGTTGAAAAAGTCCCTTGGGTCAACATTGTCAATACCTTTTAGAATTTTGAATGCTTGAATTAGGTCGCCGCATAGTCTTCTTTGTTCAAGACTGAACAGATTCAATTATTTTAGCCTGTCTGCATATGACATGCCTTTTAACCCGGAATAATTCTGGTTGCTCTTCTTTGCACTCTTTCTAGAGCAGCAATATCTTTTTTATAGCGAGGTGACCAGAACTGCACAGAATGTTCAAGATGAGGTCTTACTAGTGAATTGTACAGTTTTAACATTACTTCCCTTGATTTAAATTCAACACTTTTCACAATTCATCTGAGCATCTTGTTAGCCCTTTTTATAGCTTCTCCACATTGTCTAGATGTACAGTCAACAAAAACGCCTAGGTCTTTTTCATAGATTCCTTCTCCAATTTCAGTATCTCCCATATGATATTTATAATGTACATTTTTATTTCCTGCGTGCAGTACCTTACACTTTACTCTATTAAATGTCATTTGCCATGTGTCTGCCCAGTTTTTAATCTTGTCTAGATCATTTTGAATGACCTTTGCTGCTGCAACAGTGTTTGCCACTCCTCCTATTTTTGTGTTGTCTGCAAATTTAACAAGTTTGCTTACTATACCAGAATCTAAATCATTAATGTAGATTAGAAATAGCAGATGACCTAATACTGATCCCTGTGGTACACCACTGGTTACCACACTCCATTCTGAGGTTTTTCCTCTAATCAGTACTTCCTGTTTTCTACATGTTAACCACTCCCTAATCCATGTACATGCGTTTCCTTGAATCCCAACTGCGTTCAGTTTGAGAATTAATCTTTTGTGCGGGATTTTGTATAAATATAGGTAGCACAGGCACAAGTTTGTCATTCCTGAATGTAAGGGAGCAGAAAATGGCAAAATACACTCAGTTAAGCAAAGAAAAAAGTCTGTAATTACTTTAAGAAATGAGGGTCAATTTTTAAGACAAATCGCAAGAACTTTGCAAGTGTCTGTAACTGCTGTGGCCAAGACCATCAAACGATTGAAGAAACTGGCACTCATGAGGACCGAACAAGGTCAGGCAGGCCAAGGGTGACCTCAGAATCAGAGAAAAAGTTCATTCAAGTCACAAGTCTGCAAAACCGGCGATTAACCCCCTGAAATACAAGCTCAGCTAAATGCTACCAGAAGTACAGATGTTTCAACATCAATAGTACAGAGGAGATTGTGTGAAGCTGGCCTAACTGGAGGAATTGCTGCAAAGAAACTATTGTTAAGAGTGCAAAATAAGAGGAAGAAACTTGCCTGGGCCAAAAAACACAGAAACTGGACGTTTGAGGAGTGGAAGTCGGTCTTATGGACCCATGACTCAAAATTTGAAATATTTGGGTCCAACCGCCGAGTTTTTGTAAGACGCAGAGAGAGTGAGCGCATAAGTTCTGCATGTGTGGTTCCCACTGTCAAGCATGGATGGGGCAGTGTCATGGTCTGGGGTTGCTTTGCTGGTGACAGAGTTGGTGATCTTTACCAAGTCCATGGCAAGCTCAACCAGCATGGCTATCATAGCATACTTCAGAGGAATGCCATTCCATCAGGATTACGACTAGTTGGGCAGATCTTCATTCTTCAGCAAGATAATGACCCGAAACACACCTCAGAATCAGAGAACAAGTTCATTCGAGTCACAAGTCTGCAAAACCGGCGATTAACTGCCCCTGAAATACAAGCTCAGCTAAATGCTACCAGAAGTACAGATGTTTCAACATCAATAGTACAGAGGAGATTGTGTGAAGCTGGCCTAACTGGAGGAATTGCTGCAAAGAAACTATTGTTAAGAGTGCAAAATAAGAGGAAGAAACTTGCCTGGGCCAAAAAACACAGAAACTGGACGTTTGAGGAGTGGAAGTCGATCTTATGGACCCATGACTCAAAATTTGAAATATTTGGGTCCAACCGCCGAGTTTTTGTAAGACGCAGAGAGAGTGAGCGCATAAGTTCTGCATGTGTGGTTCCCACTGTCAAGCATGGATGGGGCAGTGTCATGGTCTGGGGTTGCTTTGCTGGTGACAGAGTTGGTGATCTTTACCAAGTCCATGGCAAGCTCAACCAGCATGGCTATCATAGCATACTTCAGAGGAATGCCATTCCATCAGGATTACGACTAGTTGGGCAGATCTTCATTCTTCAGCAAGATAATGACCCGAAACACACCTCAAAGTTGTGCAAGAACTATCTGGCGAAGAAGGAAAGAAAAGGACAACTCAATCTAATGACCTGGCCTGCCCAGTCTCCAGACCTCAATCCCATAGAACTTCTATGGGACGAACTGGACAGAAGAGTCAAAGCAAAGCTACCCACAAGTACCCTAGATCTCTGGGAATTGCTGCAGAAGAGCTGGGAAGACATGTCGGGTGATTTCCTGCTGAAACTTGTTAACCAAATGACTTGTGTTTGTGAGGCTGTTATTAAGGTAAAGGGTGGCTATTTTGAGGAATCTAAGATTTAGAGAATATTTTCAATTTTCTTGAACATTGCTTTGTTACTTCTTATCTTTTGTTTTGTATATTGTAACATGTGTTTTCATTTTCAAGTATCTACAGAAACGTATACGACGTAAAACATTGTCAATTATGAAAAAAAAAAACAGTTTCCATCAAGTGAACTCAAACTTTTGACTGGTAGTGGTACTGGTTATATATACAACATATCGAAACGTTGGGCAGCTGGCTCTTTGAGCTAATATATATATATATATATATATATATATATATATATATATATATATATATATATATATATATATATAGCGCCCCTATTTTGTGCAGCTCTAAAAGTGGGTTAAGTTCAATCAATCTGCCTGTTGTTTTGGATTTCTGGTCTGATTGGTAGGCTGAAGCATACATGATTGTGGAAGGGGTGTGGGTAATTCACTGACAAGGAGACAGACAGGTGTATTTGGAAAACACCACACAGGTGCCCAGTTTTATTTTAAGCCGGCTCTTTTCCTTTCCCTGTAATTTTTCCCTCCGGTAGAGGGCACTGTTGACCGTGGGCTGCCTATCAACGATGATAGACAGCACCACGGAAATACCACAGCTGGTACACGAACAGCAAATGCACTCGCAGGTGCTCAAAGAAATAATAATGAAAACAGAAGGCGAAAAGAACAAGGGAAAATAAAACAGTAATAAAACTACAAATAAAAGGTGCTGCACTCGGCAGCGTTATCCCGGTCGCCGCTACCCGCACGACCCGGATCACCGTCCTACTCTCTCGGCTATCTCGCCTGCTCTTCCACAATACGCCGGGGTCTGCCCAAGGGTTCCCCGCTCTCTCTCTCTGTCTCGCTGATTCCCGGTCCTGAATCAAAGGGTCCGCACCCTTAGCGCGTCTAAGTGGGCAGACCTGAGGAAACAACAGAGCGTTATTTTATAGGACCGACAATCACCCAAGACCCGCCTCTCGGCCATTCAGAGAGGGGGAAAGTCCACACTCACACTTTCCCACCTCCCCGTGTCACTGCCATGACTCACAGGCGGTTGTTGGGCGACTGCCGCCCTCTTCCTGCAGCCCGTGAACACGCCAGCAGAGTCAGCACAGATCTCTCCCTGTTACATATCCTTCCCCTCAGAATGACACCACCGGTTCATTCGAAAATCTTACACCCCCATGCCTTCCCGAGAGAAAAAGTCTGCGTTTTGATGCAGCTTTCCTGCTCGGTGGACTACCCTGAAGGCATAGGGCTGCAAGGCCAAGTACCACCGCGTGATTCTGGCATTGCTATCTTTCATCCGGTGAAGCCATGCTAAGGGGGCATGATCTGTAACCAGGGTGAAGTGTCGCCCCAGGAGGTAGTACCGGAGTGACTCGACTGCCCATTTTACCGCGAGACACTCCTTCTCGATGGTGCTATAATTTTTCTCGCGGGGAAGGAGCTTCCTGCTGATATACAGGACTGGGTGCTCGCTTCCCCGAACCTCCTGCGACAACACTGCCCCGAGACCTGTCTCTGACGCATCCGTCTGCAGGGTGAACCTCTTACCAAAATCCGGGCTGCATAGTACTGGCTTACTACACAGCCTCCGCTTCAAGGCGAGAAAGGCCCTCTGGCACGACTCCGTCCACTGAACCGTATTTGGGGCAGCCTTCCGGGTGAGGTCTGTCAAGGGAGCAGCGAGCGTAGCGAAACTCGGGATGAACTTTCTATAATAGCCCGCTAGTCCCAAGAAAGAGCGCACCTGGGTTTTGGTTGTAGGAACCGGCCAGTCAGCCAAGGCTTTCACCTTAGCAACTAGCGGTCTGATCTGGCCGCCCCCTACTCGATACCCCAAATACTCCGACTCACTCTTCCCAATGGCACACTTCTTTGGGTTAGCAGTGAGCCCCGCCTCCCGCAAGGATTGCAGCACCGCCGCTACCTTACACAGATGACTCGGCCAATCCTCACTGTGGATAACCACGTCATCTATGTAAGCAGCGGCGTACTGCTGATGGGGCCGCAAGATGCGATCCATCATCCGCTGGAAAGTGGCGGGTGCTCCGTGCAACCCAAAGGGCATGGTCCTGAATTGGTACAACCCGAAGGGAGTCGAAAACGCCGTCCTCTCTCTAGATTCCGGAGTCAGGGGTATCTGCCAGTACCCCTTCGTTAAATCCAGTGTCGTCATAAAATGAGCCGTGCCTAGACGCTCCAGCAACTCATCTACTCGGGGCATCGGATAAGCGTCAAATTTCGATTTCTCATTGATTCGTCTGAAATCAATGCAAAATCGAGTTGACCCGTCTGGCTTATCGACTAAAACGATCGGACTGTTCCAGTCACTTTGGGACTCTTCTATTACCCCCAGTCTCAGCATTTCGTCAATTTCCGCTTTTATTACCTGTCTTTTACGCTCAGGTATACGGTACGGCCTCTGGCGAACTAGCACCCCCGGCTCAATATCAATGTGATGATGGGCTACTCGAGTCTGCCCCGGGACTGAAGAGAACACGTCAGGAAACTCTGCCACCAGACCGTGAGCCTGACATTTCTGCGTTGGTGTCAGATTCTCTGCAATCTGTACCGATCCTTTTCTTGCCAACACAGAAAGATCAGGTCCCAGGTCCGTGACGTCATCTGCATGCGCCACTAACAACGCCTCTGGCTGTAACCAAGGCTTTAAAAGATTGATATGGTAAATGTGTTTCTCTGTCCGTCGCTCCGGCTGGCAGATCTCATAGTCCACCTTCCCAACCTGGCGTGTAACCTCAAAGGGTCCTTGCCACTTAGCCAAGAGTTTCGACTCAGAACTGGGTAGTAAAAGAAGTACCTTATCCCCCGGCTGAAATGTGCGCAACCGGGCTCCTCGGTTATATTGTGTCTCCTGTCTGTGCTGCGCCTGCTGCAAATTGTCATGCGCCCATTTCCCAACAGACTCAAGACGTTTGCGCAGGTCCAACACATACCGGACTGTATTGGTCGAATTGTCCTGCTGCTCCTCCCACATCTCTCTGACCAGATCGAGCACGCCCCGGGGTCTCCGCCCATACAGCAGCTCGAATGGTGAAAACCCCGTAGAAGCCTGGGGAACCTCTCTGATCGCAAAGAGAAGGGGAGGAATCAGCTGGTCCCAGTAACGCACATCACTACGAATAAATCTGCGCAACATGTTCTTAAGGGTCTTATTAAAGCGTTCCACCAAACCGTCTGTCTGAGGATGAAACACAGAGGTCCTAATGGTCTTAATTCCCAAAAGCTTACATGTTCCGCGGATTAGTCGGGACATAAAATTGGTGCCTTGATCGGTTAGTATCTCTTTGGGAATCCCCACCCGGGAAAAAACCTTCACAAGCTCGTTGGCAACAGACTTAGCGGACATAGATCGGAGGGGAATTGCCTCTGGATAACGCGTAGCGTAATCCAGAATGACAAGTAGGTGGGTGTATCCTGCCGCACTCCTTTCTAGTGGCCCAACTATGTCCATCCCAATACGCTCAAACGGAGCTTCCACTAGGGGCAAAGGCACCAGAGGGGCTCGTGGAACGGCTCTAGGGCTGGCCTTCTGACATTCCCCACAACGCTCACAAAACCGCTTAACATCGCCATCCAGCCCCAGCCAGAAGAACCGTGACACAAGCCTTGCTTTAGTTTTATCCCTTCCCAAATGACCAGACAGGGGAATAGCGTGAGCCAGCTGCAACAAATCCTCCTTAAAGGGCTGAGGAATGAGCAACTGATGACGCACTTCACCGGTCTGGGGTAATTTATCAACACGGTACAGTAGGTCTCGATCAATTTCAAAGTGGGGGTACGTGGCGGCGCGTCTGGGCTCGACCACCCGACCATTAACCACCGCTGCTTGGTCAAAGAGCCTGCCCAGCACGTCGTCACGCCCTTGCTCGAGTCGGAAGTCACGGGAGCGAGCTAAGAAATCAGCTCCCATGGCTTCCAACTCGGGGTCAGGTCGGTCCCGAGCAGAGGCAGCCGAGCCAGACCCCTGCGCTGGCTCCGCGACCTCCCCCCCGGACTCTTCACCAACCGCCCCCACCTGAAACTTCTCCGACTCCCTCCATTGCCAGCCCTCATTCTTAGCGATCCGACGCTCCCGTTTAGTTTTACGGGGTTTAAATCTATGGCAAAACCATTCTGGATCGCGAAAGGGAAAAATCTCTCCAATTACTTCCTCTTTCTTAGCCAATAAAGAAGACGGGGCTGTCAGAGCAGCCAACCAATCTTTAAACTGCTCACAGTCCCGTCCCAGAACTACTGGTACCGGCAATCGAGGACATAATCCTACCTGCACCTGCGTCACCTGCTGGCCAATAGTCATACACACATTTATCTTGGGATAGGAGCGGACATCCCCATGAATACATTTAATATGCACCCGTCCCAATATACGTTTATGCCCCGGTGAGATTAGGCTCTCCTGTACCAGAGACTGACTACACCCTGAGTCCAGGAGAGCCTGGGTTTTTGTACCATCCACTGTCACCGGAATAACAAAACCCGTGTGCTGAAGCGACTGAGGTAATTGAACGTGCTTACCTGGTCGGCTGAGGTCACACTCCATCACGGGGCAGTCCCGGGAGAAGGGGCCCACCTCCCTGCACGTCCAACACCTCGGTGGGCTGGTTTCTCTCCCCGAAGTTTTGGAAAGAGGGGGAAACACTGGAGCCATAAAAGGGGCTCGCCGATAAGGCGTCCGCGCGAGACCCCGGTCCGACACTGCAGCAGCCCGTGGGTATCCCCACCCTGCCCCAGTACCCGGGCCGGGAGCTCCCGCCGACACCCCCCGACCAAATCCTGGACTACCCCTTCCCCCCAGTCCCTTCGCCCTTTCCGGGGCCAGTTGAGGGGACGATCCAGTAGCCACACTCCTCCCGGGCAGTTTCGCAGGCGTTGGCTCCGCTGCCTGGTACTGCTCGGCCAGTTCGACTGCCCGGTCCAGCGTGTCTGGCGCCTGCCGCTGGACCCACAGCCGAGGTCTCGAGGCTAGACACTCCAGGAAGCGCTCCACCACGATCATTTCCACCACCCTGGCTTTGGTGTTTAGGTCAGGATTCAACCAACCCAGGGCGTAATCCTTCAGCCGGTGGGCGATGGCTCGTGGGTGTTCCCCTGCCGCAAACTGCTCCTCCCGGAATTTCTTCCGGTAGCCCTCCGGTGTGGCCCCCACACGATTTAGGATGGCTGCCTTCAGCCGGGGGTAATCCAACATGTGCTCCGGGGACAGCGTCCTCGCAGCTGCTTGAGCCTCCCCGGTGAGTTGGGGCAACACATAGCTAGCCCACTGGGCTTGGGGCCATCCGGCCGAGATCGCCATAGCCTCGAACACCTCCAAGTAGGCGTCCGGTCGATCCTCGGCCGTCATTTTGGTGGGTCTCTGGATGGAGTGGTCTGGAGCTGCGGGTCTAGCCGCCCCCTGTACTGCCGCGGTGAGCGTCTGGCGCAGGAGGTCCATCATTGCGGCAAACTGAGTCGCATCCATCGCTAGTCTGCTCCTTCTCTAGCTGCACTGCTTGGGGCAGTGCCAGTGAATCCCACTTCTGACACCACGTGTGGAAGGGGTGTGGGTAATTCACTGACAAGGAGACAGACAGGTGTATTTGGAAAACACCACACAGGTGCCCAGTTTTATTTTAGGCCGGCTCTTTTCCTTTCCCTGTAATTTTTCCCTCCGGTAGAGGGCACTGTTGACCGTGGGCTGCCTATCAACGATGATAGACAGCACCACGGAAATACCACAGCTGGTACACGACCTTCAAATGCACTCGCAGGTGCTCAAAGAAATAATAATGAAAACAGAAGGCGAAAAGAACAAGGGAAAATAAAACAGTAATAAAACTACAAATAAAAGGTGCTGCACTCGGCAGCGTTATCCCGGTCGCCGCTACCCGCACGACCCGGATCACCGTCCTACTCTGTCGGCTATCTAGCCTGCTCTTTCACAATACGCCGGGGTCTGCCCAAGGGTTCCCCGCTCTCTCTCTCTGTCTCGCTGATTCCCGGTCCTGAATCAAAGTGTCCGCACCCTTAGCGCGTCTAAGTGGGCAGACCTGAGGAAACAACAGAGCGTTACTTTATAGGACCGACAATCACCCAAGACCCGCCTCTCGGCCATTCAGAGAGGGGGAAAGTCCACACACACACTTTCCCACCTCCCCGTGTCACTGCCATGACTCACAGGCGGTTGTTGGGCGACTGCCGCCCTCTTCCTGCAGCCCGTGAACACGCCAGCAGAGTCAGCACAGATCTCTCCCTGTTACATGATCAATAATGGATATGCCCTTTAGGCATTATACAATTCTTAATTAAGGCTGTTTTATCAATTAAAAAGGTATTGCCCCACCATAATTGATCATTTTAATACAGCACAGACAAATGTCTCTTTGAAAAAGATGCATACAAGTTTGGAGCAAATCAAATTATTTATATCTATTAAGTATTATAATGACGTCCCCAAGCTGTCAACAGTGTGTCATTAAAGGTGTCATTCCTGTATGAAGAACGAATTGCCTCCAAGTCATTTCTTTTTTTTTGTTTTTTTTTGGTTTTATATGGGAGCACACATATCTCTTGGAAAAAATAAAGAATGCTTTGGGGCAATGCGTTTTGCACACCTGCCCTCATCCACACTTTTATATCAGTTAATTATTGCTGGCCTTTCTATATAAAGGATACCTGGGAAAATATTACGTGATTTTGGGGCAATGCGTTCTTCATATCGGAATGACATCTGTAATGAACCAGTACATAGCCCATATGTGGGTGACGGGCCGTTTTCTCCAGATTGAAAAATGAACTATCAGTGTGTTAAATCAAGGCTTGCAGTTAGATTACTTCTTTGGTTACTGTTTTTATTAAGAGAAAATAAAACAATTAAATGTATCATTATGCTATTTTCTCATTTCAATTACAACGTATCAACATTTCTTACCTCGGTTATGGATTGTAAATTTATTTTTTTGAATGTCATATTTAAGCTCATGTGCTAATGATCCGCAAATGCGATGCCTTTTTTGTGTAGTTTGTGAATCAAAACTACTTTTCTTGAGATATAAGTCCATACAATGTGATACACTTGGCATTATCCTGGGGTAAGGCATTGTTATATAGAAAAGCCAGCCTTAATGCAATACTACTATAAAGGGATGCGGCTGCATGTTTTTATTATTGGATAAAGGTGTGTAAAACTCATTGCCTTGAAACATTATTTATTTTTTTCAAAGATATGTGCGCACACTATATAAAATGTGAAATTACCATGGGGCAATATGTTCTTCAATGTGTCCACTGTGCTGTTAAACCGTTTTTGAAGACCCATTAGCGCTGATCCGTTTAGTACAACACAATTGAGATCAAGATCAGAGCCCGGATCCGGGATCGGATCCCGTTAATACAACCGGCCCCTGGGTATTTAGGAACACTTATTTGCATTCCCAAACTAAACAGTAAAATTTCAAATGAGCGATTCTGCATATCGGGCCTGCAGCTTCAGAATCAAAAAAGGATATTACAAAATCCTAAATACAAGTTTTTATTAAATATGCTGCATTACTTTGTATATATATATTATGTTTTATATATAATATATATATATATATATATATATATATATATATATATATACACACACACACACACACACACACACACACACACACACACACACACACATATAGGTTGTAGTTACGTTGTCATATTTGCTGCGTCATATTTGTTATACAATAATACATAAGTAAAATAAATAGTGTGTATATTAACAATTACCAGTTTGAAATCGGAATCAGTAAAACTTTATGAACACGACAAACTGCATGATTACCAAAAACATTTTTAAAAAAGAGCGTAACATAGTGAAATTTTGCTGTCTGTACAAATATGCACTCAAACCCTATTTAAAAAAAAAAAAAAAAAGTTACCGATAACAAACCATTCACAAAACAGGGTACGACCAGCTGCATGTCAATAGAATATTTCAATTAAATACGGTACTGTATGAAGTTGTTTTTATGCCGCAACTGAAATAAAACTACAGCCAGGTCCACTTAGATTAAACCCAAAGAACTTGAGCGGCCACGGATGTTTTCTGAGAAAACCGCATTACTCATAGAATACTGAGGTAAACGCTTAGCAACACAAAGTAGATCCATATTCTAATAGCACACCTTTAGGTTCAAATGCTTAAATAAGTTTAACATTTGCACTCAATTGTAATATTTATACTATAGGCTACATTTATGTCCCATGTTCTTGATACTGTATACGTGGTATGGTGTACGGAGTATTATATGTGATTCACTAGATGCTGACTAGCATGTTTTTGCATTTAGAACATTTTGCATACAAAAACAAAGCTGGTCTCATTACTGGATTACTGTAGTGTATGAAAACATCATGAGTACAGGGACAGATTTTTTCATAGAGACTGTAATAAGCCAGTTGACACATTTCAGTAGCTGATCTCACATTTTTATGTTCTTGACCATGGGTGAAAAACGAAAAAAAAAATGTTTTGGGATGCAGTGTTTTACTCAGATCTCTTAGAACAGTCCTGTTTCACCTGCATTATACCAGGCTGGTTGCCTTTTTTTTGTGTGGTCTCCACTTCATCGGTTGCTGTACAATATATTCCCTTCCATGTGTGTAGGACTTTAGAAATTGATACTCTAGTAGATTCAGATTAAAAAAAAAAAAAAAAAAAAAAAACTATGGAAATTCAGTAACTAAAACTTTGTTAAAATAACGTTAAGGTTGCATTTCAAAATCACAAAAGGCAGGAAATGGGATGTTAAAGTTACATGGAACCTTACCTCACTCTTATGCCTATGCATCGTATCAAATATTATGTCATACATGACATCAGTAATGAGATCAGCAATGACTGATCTCACAACAAATGGTCCAAAGACTGCCCAGAAGGACATTACCAAAATAATAACCTTTTGAGAGCATCTGCGATGTCATCATAAACTAGGTGACCTTTACAATCACAGAACCTGTAACTCACTGAAGTACATATTTTATTTTTTATAATACCTGGATATTAGTATATGTTAAAAAAAGACAATATAAATGTGTCTTTGCTTAGGTCACAGGTCAAATGTAATCGTCTAGAAGAACATGTCTTTTTTTGTAATTAAATAAAAAACATGAATGTTTACATAACTAATCACAAAACAAATGCTCGAAGACTGCACCAATGGACATTACACTGGGAAAAAAAAAAAAAAATCTCTGTGCTAGACTGTAGCTAAAATGCTTTTTGGCATATGTGCCAATGTAGACACAATCAAGGACAAAACAAGACTGTCACTCAGGTCACTCTGCACTGCTGTCTATAGATGTGATATAGGTGTTGCATAATTACTGCTGTTACTTCCAATGCAAAAGTTGGCACACTTGCCACTATGCAATATGGCATTGCCACATATTTATCCCAGACCATTGATTTACAAAAGGCATTTGAATATGTATCTCACTCAGTAAAGGAATGTTCTTTTTTTTTTCAGAACAGTGCCATGGAGAATGAGGACCAAACTGCTTCTTTTGTCTTGTAGTCATATGAGTTCCTAAGAGCAGCTGATGGCACAATATTCTACAAACCAATAAACACACCCAGGTAATGTCCTTCTGGGTAGTCTTGGTGCAGCACTTGTCATGTGATTAGTCATTGCTGATGTCATATGGCATAATAGGGGTGAGTCAAGGTTGTGTGCGACAGGCACGGAACACAGGAGCTGCTGGTGATTGGCCGTGGAGTGGGACGAGGCAGGATTAACTGGGGCTAAAGACCAGTGACAGGGGAGTATTTGTTGTTGTTGTGTAACAGAGACAGAATTAAAGAAAAAAAACAAAGAAAAAAAACTTGAGAATCTGATTAACTTTTCATGTCAAACAATTTGTGTCAAATTGATTTTGATTAAAAGTTTAGCTTTAATTCGGGATTTTTGCTTTTTGTATTGCGTATTAATTCATTAACAAGTTGGATAAAGTAAAGGCAGAGTACTTCATACATGAAATGAACAGGTACATGCAATTCTGCTTTTATTCACAATATCATCTCATTAACTTGCTCCAACAGTTTGTCATTTGGATTGTCTTATTGCTATAACGAACCCCTTAATATAACAAAAGGCTTGGACACTAACAGGTTTGTTATAGTGAGGTTGTACTGTGTGTGTGTATATATATATACCTTTTATTGTGATTGCCACAACCTTGCATTATAGGCTTGTAAAATAATGATTTACAAACTCAGTTGAATTACAATTAAATTATGTGTGATGTGAATCACTAAGGAGATCTTGTTATAATTCTCATTAAATCCATGCAAATGGTCTCTGTATGGTTCAGAACTGCTTAGCTGTTATAAAATACCCTAGTGTATAGATATATAGAAACATTTAAACCATAGCTAATGCCAAGTAAATGAATGTTACTGGAACAAGTCTTTATCCAAATGTGTACAGATGAAGCTGTAGTGAGAATGAATCAACAAATGATTTTTGATCAAAAATACTTTATATGCATAAAAGAAATACTGTTAATAAAATCGTCTAAACATTGAATACAAATAACCAAAGACACGCAGGTCACAGCATGAACCAATGTATACGCTTGTATCACAACACAGACATCATGTGGAATCAATTCAAGGAAGTGACTGATGAGTCAAACAAAAACATTTAATTAAATACTATGAATATTAGCATTTTCACCCCCATTTCTTCCAGTCAGTATAGATCCACCTTACTATAACACACCTTCAACTGGTAATGGGGGGGGGGGGGGGGCAGACTTGCCCAAATCTATAATATTCTATGGTGCGTCACATTTAAGCATTTTACAGACTGTCTTAACCTGATCTGTTCTTTGTTTGTGGTGTTCTGTTTTCACACTGTGTCCACACATTGTTATTAGATACCTGTGAACTTTCTGCCCAGACAGCAAGATATGAGAGAATGCAAGTGTCTTGCTTAGCTAGTTACACATGCTTTAAGCTATATCAAAATACTGTATGAAAAAAACATATAAGTAAAGAAACTTATGATCAAATGCATACTTAATACTTCATGCACATTGTCATCTCCTACAAGGTACAAACTGTAATACTTTTTTTTTTTTTTTACCCCTGATTTTCTCCCCAATTTCGAATATAAAATATTCTTTCCCCTCATCGCAGTGATTCCCTACACAGCTCAGGAGAAGTGTAGGTTCCTTTTCAATGTCAACCATTACGAGTTGGAAAACGATCCTCATGTCACATGACCTGAGCACATATTTAAAAAGTTGCCTGATAGACCCGGTATGACCGGTGTGCTATGTACCACCGAATAAGGCTCGAAATGCTATGCATTGGGTTAATGTGTCCAGCCAGAGTTACGAGGCAGGACACACTAGAACAGCTGCAGCCAGTTCGAAGACAGGAACAGTATTTATTTATTTATTTATTTATTTATTTAGGAAAAGAAAAACCCAAAACAGAAAAACAACTCAGCTTGGCACAATGCGCAAACGCGGACCAAAAGACAATTTGTTGAGGACAAAATTCAAAATGGACGAGGCTGGAAACAGCAGCTGCCACTCTGCCTAACCACACAGCGCGTGTGATTAGTTTTGAACTACAGTATATATTATATATACAAAGAGCCAGCTGCCCCAACGTTCTCGATATGTATGTATCATATCGTTCTCAAATACTTTCTCCTGGAGCCTGTGCTTCAATCAAAATATTGGAGGTATTTATAGGTGTTTATTCTTGTTTTATTATAATATTAACAAATTACTATAATGACTTACTGACTACTAAAAGCAGTGTGTTGTTATGGTAATTTTATGATGAAATTATATATATATATATATATATATATATATATATATATATATATATATATACACACACACACACACACACACACACACACACACATTAAGATATTTCTTTTAAACTGTTTATTTTACCAAGGTCACTTAAGTAAAAAAGATACACTGAGGAGTTTAATGTCTCTATAAATGAGCAATAAGAAAACTGGAAAGCTATGGAGGATTTAACAAACATCATTTTAACATCACATCTTAAATGATGTTGAATGAAACATTTTTACCAAGTCTTGAGGGGGAGCCATGGTCCTTATGCTAATGGATTAAATATATTTATAAAGCTTAAACCCTTAAAAGAGCCTAATGAAGATGATTATTTGAAGGGACTTTCCTGATAACCCTGAAGTGTTTGTGTAAATGTCTTCACAGCTCTTCTTGTGTATTAGTTCATTGGAAGTGTAAATGGCCTGTATTAAGCCTTGTCTATATTTCATCGAGCATTTTAACGGAAATACAGCATTTTGAATAAATCCCCAATAACATATTGGTTTAAATGGTATGTTTCTGAAGGAGCTGCTCATTGTGATTGCTTCACAGACATATTTTACAGTTCATAAATAGTTATTTTTTTATATATTTAATATTAAAAAATCTGTGTCGGTGTGCTTTCTGCTTCTTCGGCACAGGCCAATGAAATCTGTCAGAAATGTAATCTTCTAGAAAAGACTATGCTTTTTCCCCAAAGATTAGCTGCTCTGTGTTGACCTTCCAGCATTTGAACTTCATGAATTTACAGTCAGGCACAGCCTGTTGGCGTGGAGACTTTCAAATACATTTACAGCAGCTTTGCTTCGATTCCTTTGTTGATAGAATGACTGATTGCCTCCAAGAGATGGACAAAATTGAGCCAGTTAAGCTTGCTGACATTTTAGCCAACTGGTCAATAAAACCTGAATTATTAAACAACCACAAAACAGTCAACATTTTAATTATCTAAACGGTAGCAGATTAATTGAATTTTACCTGTGTCTATTATAAACTGTTTCTAAATTGTCAATAGCTGTTTACTTTAGGTACTCTTAAACCAAGTTTATTGTTCAACATGGTTGATGGTGACTTAATGCATCCATATCAAACCAACCAACAAATCCTACACGTCACCAGGGAAAAGACATGCCCAGAACAGTTATCTAGATAATGTTCATGTGTAATTGTATTGTCACATATAAGTTCAAGGTGTAGGGCAGACTTAAGATATATCATAACAATTTAAACATATTTAAATAAAAAATTAACAGAATAGATGATGTTGTGCCACTTTTGTTTATACTTGTGTGGTATAACCTACTATTTGCTTAGCAAAACATTTTAAATTGAATTTGTAGACATTCTGTAGCTATTATGACATTTACCAGTTCTGCAGACTGTTGTCTTCATTACCCACAGACCTCTTGTATTGCCACTGTAATTCAGTGTCTCAGGTTTTGTATAACGTACAGCACCTTTGTAACAACTAGATCGTCAAATTGCTTTATCAACTCCAAATATGCATAAATAATCCTGGACAGTTATATTGTGCTACAATATAGATCTGTTTGAAACATTTCTTACTTTTTTTTTAAGCCAGCTATAAGAAATCTATCAGATCCCTGCACCATTATACAGAATGTATCAGTTCCTTCCTGTGGTTTTTCAAGACCTGCTGCTACAGCTTAACTGGTTTGCAGCAGTACTATATGTTACATTTCTACAGAAGCTCCAGCGTATTAAAAAAACCCCAAATAATCCAAGTTTGTCTAACTTTTAAGAAATAAGAAACATATTAAGTAATAAATAAGTATCCATATATTGTATATTTATCCTCTAAATTGACAAAAAATGAAAGCTTCCTAAACATGATAGTAGAGTCCAATCTTTAAAAAAAGCACATGTTTGCTGCTCATTGTAGTGCTCTGTCTCTCGTACAGTCATCTCGGCTGCCATCTTCAAACAGCATCAGTGCTTGGTTCATAAAGAATAATGACTTTAGAAGTAATTACATCAGTAGTCCAAAATCCAAAATCCCTCTTGAGATTTAAGTACATGTCCAGCTATGGCAAACTAATGATTTCAAATTGAATCAAAATGATTAGGTTTTTACAGTAGTAGGCATTTACTGGCAAATAATGACATGAAATGCTGCATATTGGCTGAGGCAGTCTCCAGCATTCCCAAGACCAAGACTTAAAAGCAAAAGTCGCAGTAGTCTTGTGGGTTATGTGACTAAGATGTGTGATGCACATTTGATAAGCACATATTTCTTTAGATAAGTTAATGACATTACCTCGGCTGTCTGACTTAGGATGTGTAAGATGGAAAAATCTGCAGATAAGAGGAGTGGAACGGCTATACTCTACATGACAGCTGTATTAAGCTTTTCATGTTTCACTGACAAAACATTCACAGGGAGGTCGTTCCTTTGCAGGCTACATTCTTGCATCTCTTTAAAGTAAGAATCACCAGGAGACACATTTATATTGCAGCATTTTTATAAGGCGGTGTATCAAGTCATGCCAAAAAGTGAGGTATATTCAATTGATCTAAAAAGCTGGAAATCTAAACTCTGCAGCAGTTGAGATTATTAAAGCAAGTCATTTTTTTTCACCTTTACCTTACATTTTTATGGTGTTTGTAATCATTGAGTGGTTAGAATCATTTTTCACTATTTCTCTTTTTATGTGCCGTTGAACTTTGAGCTTGTCTCGGCATTGAATAGCCTTCCTCATTTAACTTTCAAATGTGGCAATGTGATCTTTCAACCGGTCCAACCAACTCTTCGCACAAGTATAGTGAGGACGAGGAGGTAGGACCAGCCAAGTTGAACGACCATTTTGTCACATGATTGGAACGGAGTGAGGAAGTCTGTCCAAAGTAGTTAGAATTTCCCAGACAAGCTCACAGGCATCTACCTCAATATTAGATAAACACAATCCAGAACCACTCAACATAATTGCAAACATCAAAAAAAGGGAAATGTGAACCAATCAATGACATGACATTTAAAGCTACCTTTTTTAAAAAATAGAGCTCTTTGAACCAAGGTTACAAAAGGCAAAGATCAAACACTGCATGTGTGTCATGTTAGTAAAAATATACCAATTTTAACTATTTAAATGACATAAGTATTTATCATTCACCATTAAGATCAATTGAATAGATCCCAGTATGTTTACAGAGAGTACCACTAATTGATCTGTTTACTTCAACTCACTCAGTAGTTCAGTCCATCTGGAAAACCAGCATGGTGTAAGTATAACAATGTTGTGGGTTTTGTGTCTAGATGTGAATAGATACTGGACCAATACAGGTGTCACTCTAAGAAGACAAAAAAAATTAAAAATTGTACAGACGTGTTCCTTGTCTTTATTGCAGAGACTGAAGATAATAGTTGGGTTTTAGCTAAAGAACAAATACAAATTAATATGTAAAACCATTTACAATACTGGCATTTATTCTTAGCGATTCCAATATGAACACATGAGTATAATCATCCTGACTATGAGATGAAAGCTAAAAGTAAACTCCATAACATCAAATCCTATATTCAGTTTGATTCCGGGGAGGTCGTACAAGTGCGTAGATTATCTTGAGTCTGCCTGAATTAAATTGCTGGAGCCAGTGCAGTTAACTATTTATGTGACTACTGAAAATGACATGAATGCATTGGTATCTGCATTACAGAAAACTATTTACTTTATATGAAACACAATGAGGACCTGAGTTAGTTCATTTGAACCTGAGTTCTAATTAACATGGTGTACATGCACAGGTGTGCAGCACCTAAAGATGTCTGGTTAGATAACTTGGGTAAGAACTCTGCCTTACAACTTCAGTTGCTTACAATAACATTTAGAAGATTGTAGGAACATAAAGTCTACATTATCTTTAAAAACATAATAAAAAAGAGAGTACTCAAACTTGAGAGCAGCAGTACAACATCAAATCCAAATAAACTAAAAGTATCCACTCTCACTGCATTACAATAAATGCCGTCAGGTCACTAACATACAGTGATCCCACATTTAACATTATCTGAACGTTTTGTACCTGCTCATTCTTACATGTTAAACTTGGATCTCTACTTCAGGGCTGGGTTTTACATTGTAAGATACTGGCCTGGCTCTCTTTTGTTGGTTTCTGTTTTACTGATGAACATTTACAATATTAAACTGTTTAGATCATTAAAGTAGACCTGCATGTCTTGCTCCTTGTACTTTATTCTATAATGCTGTCATGTCCCTGCAGTACATTTTTCTGCTGGCAACCACTCTGATCAAGTATACATTATTGACTAATATTAATATTTTGCTCATTTTCAAAAATCTTCTGGAATTATCATTCACTAATACTGTTTGTATAGATTTTCAACAAAACCAATAAAAAAAACATAGATATCCATTGTATTGAAAATACAGCTTTACCCAGTAGGAACAAAACAGAGGTCTATGTGAGTTTAACACTATCTTGCTGTAAATAATTAACAACAACATAAGGCTCATGACTACTCCTTACAGCACATAAATCCAGATGAAAGGAAATGCTTGTATGTCAACCATTATTAAGAGAGCAGGAGTGTCACCTATTGAGCACCTTTTGAGGTAAAATGTCATTTCTCAGGAGCTGCATGATATGTTAAATGTCTAACTTGTTTGATGTTTTCTTAGAAAATATTTAAAAGACACTTAACTTTTTATAATACAGACCTGAGCAATTATTCATTTTTCTAGTTGTTTCTGTTCAGTGGCTATTCATGCTTAAGTGTATCGAATCACCTGGAAGTTATTAGTTTAGAGTTGTGTGTGTATATACATATTGTGATAAAGCTAGGCTTCGTCACTTTAAGAAAAGGCCGTCTGAGAGTAACAACTACATGTCCTAGGAGCCTCCGTGGCAGAGACAGGATGGGTGTGGTCTCCTGGGTATATAAGGAAGCAAGCTGAGAGTGTCAAGGCAGTTTGTGGGAGGTTCCTGCAGGGAACAGACTTCAGATCACATGGAAAAAAACTGGAATACCGAAACCTGTTGCAAGCTTGAAAGGGGTATGCGATTCAGGACTGCCGTTGTTTATGAAATTGTGTTTATAGTTAAATCAGCGGGTGAGTAAAATCGCTGAGGTTAATTTGCTATAGTGTAGGAAAATTAAACAATTAATAATATGACCAGCCAAATAGAGAACCTGGGAGTGAGGGGTAAACCTGAAGGCCTGTGACTTTGTGATTTAATATAAAGGTAACCACACAGACTCATGAGAGACTCTAAAAAAAAAAAAAAAAAAAAAAAAAAAAACAATATACTTGTTGAACGTTATTTCTGGTGGGAAACCGGAAATTCTGCCCTCTTCTCGGCCAGGAGTTCTGGATAGGAAGTGTCAGACCTTTCTGGAGCGGTTCCACTCAGTTTCCTGATACTTACCTGTGGGCAAACCACTCAGATCTGAAATAAAAAGGAATAAAGAGGGAATTGAAAAACAAGAAAATAACTGAATGTCTGTAGTGCACGTGGCGTGACTGAGACTCCACTCACCTTACAAAACATCCATACTGCCCCTGTTGGAGAACAGGGGAACTACTTGCCTACAGACTCAAGCTGTGTTTGTTTGTTTATTTTTCTGTGTAGTGAGGGACAAAGAAGAAAGTTAGGCCCGAAAAAGGGCTAGGTATATTATTTTAATTTGTTTGTTTATTTTTGTGCAAATAATAAACTTACCTGGACCATACCGTCCTCTCTGAGAAACTCCTGCATGGTCCTCCAGTTTTTGGACACATCCACTTACCTCTCTGTCACAATATATATAGTGAAAGATTTTGGTCTTTGGGGTTCTTTTTCCGCACTTTAATGGCCCAGCCACACACAGCACACCTGATTTTTCAAAGCGCGGTTGTGCTATTTTTATTTCCATAATAATTAAACAATTCACACAAATTATCACAATCAAAACTTTTCAGCCCAAGGCTTTCTGGGGAATGTAGTCTTGTGCTCCACAGGACTACACTTTCTTTGCTCCTTGTTTCACTATATATATATATATATATATATATATATATATATATATAATATATATAGATATATATATATATATATATATATACAATATCTATGGCAGTGGCAGCTTGTCATAAGAGGCTAAATTTGTAAAAGTTAAAAAAAAAAGCTCACCTTAAGTTATGCTTTCCAAGGTCTACTGTATTGCTATTGACTTCTGTATGCTTTTCACCTACAATCACCCTCTGTCTGTCAAGTTGTAATGCATTTACATTGGCTACATGATATAGGCTTGCAGCCAGCCTCTACCACTCATAATTAGACTTAATTGTTATGGGTCACGTGTGGCTACTTACATAAGTTTTGATTTCCATATAGTACGTTGTACATTATTTTAATTCATATGCCGTTTTCTTCACTTTCAATTGAAGAAAAAATAATAAATAACAATAACAAATACGTCCAAAGCCTAACTTGGACCTTCTTCAACAGGGAGGACAAAAACAAAATTACCTTTTTAATTTCTCATGGTATGAGAAAACTAAATGGTTGACTGCGAGTATTCACAGTTTGGTTTTTCAAACTGGCTCTTCATCTTCCCAGTGGATTTCTGTGGGCTATAGTGATATAAAAAATCTTCCACGAGCTTTAAAAATATTTTTTTCTACAAATGACATCACTCAAAATTCATCAATTAAAATCCAATGTTTTTGTTATATTCAGTTGCTTGCCCTATGTGCTGCTTATACTATATTACTGTATTATATTTCTTATTAAATCATTAAGTACATTTTGGAACGCATATATAATCATCTTCAGCCTTTTTCAATCCACTGCTGGATGAAGGCCTCCCCAAGATTCTTCCACAAAAGTCCGTCACCCATGTTGCTACAGCGTGAGATGCTTAACTGGATCTATATGATCAATTAACATATGCCCTTTTCCTCATTTAAAACACTTGCTCAAATTATGATTACTGTTTTAGCTGATCGAATCTAATGAGTTGGAATGAATTACAAGTTATCAGCAGCATTCACATTCAGTCTCTGATGGAGTTCAAAAATAAATGAGCCTGGTGTAGATATCAGAATGGATGACTTTCAGTAACCCTCACCATAGTGTGTTTTGTTGATCACACTTCTTACATGCTCACTAACATATAACCTTAATCGTCTGTTCTGTCTTATAGTTGTGCTGTTTATGTGCATTTAATATGTCTTACGTGTATTCCTAGTCAAATAAAACAAACCAGCCATTGTAAATCCTTTCACAAAAGATACATAATTTGTCACTGGTATATTATTAATAGTTTGACATACTGGCAACTGTAGAAACTGGAAAGCTAGTCTATGTGGAATGTAGGAAAACAACCAGTTAACAAAATAGAGCAAAAAGAAAGAAAGAAGGGTGGTCAAAATCAGTCGTGTCTGTACTGTGAGTAATTTGCAGCCAAATCCCATGTTGGTTTATGATTAACCACGCCACTGACATTTTGTTAACTCTGTTACCACAATACAAATTGTCAAGTATGGGTAGTGGTTGGAGATGCTATGTAAGCTGCATGGAATCTAAACATTTTTGAACTCTATCCTATTGATTCGTGTGTTTCATCTCTCTCTCTCTCTGTGACTTAGATATTTCAGAATAACACAGATGTAAAACTGCTTTAAAGCTTCAAACTGAAAATAAGCAATTCAGCAGGGCCATGTGTATCATTCATCACAAAAAAAAAAATCATGTAGTTTTATGAAAAGGGAGGGTTCTGTAATTTAGATAATCTACAAAATAGTTTAAAAAAAATCACATTCCTACCAATCAATGTAATTATTCAAATCGAATGTTACAGGAAAAATTTAGTGTGCAATTACAGACATTTTTAAACGTTTTACATTTCAGATTGACCATGCTTTATGAATTAAAATCAAATGTTTGACAATCTCCAACCTGCCTTTTCAAGTTGGAACTTTGTTCCTGTCTCAAAAAGGCAATTAAATTGTCCAACTCTTAAAATAGTAATGAAGCAACACTATGAAGGTCTTACATTCCACTTCCAGCTATCTCTATTTCCAGACTCACAGTCTAGCATACCCCCTGTGGTGAAAAGTCTGACAAACATTTTAGAAAGGGTTCTGTCACTAATTAATATTAATATAACTTTTTTTTTTTTTTAGACACTGGAATTACTTATATTTGAGCATCAAAAGAAAGTTATCCCTTTGGATAAAATTCACTAGATATGATTGAAAAATAACAAACTCTGCTTTAGAGCAGGTGCAGTTACTTTTTATTGTGCTGATTAACAATTAACATCACGTGAATGCTGCAAAATGATCTGTCGATCTTGGGCAGGTCTTGGCCAGTTTGTGGCATGTTATTGACAGAGTGTGTCTGGTTATATCGTCTCGCCAGGTTTAAAATTGCTGGCTGTGAGCACCCAAGACGGCGAGCCACAGTACGCTGCCCTAGTCCAGCATCCAACATGCCGATTGCACAAAGGCGCTGCTCTCTTGACAGACGTGGCATATAGTTTTTTTATTTTTTTATTTTCTTTATTGCTTTTATTCAAGCTTGCAATTCAACAGCTGAAATCACTCCATATCCAGTGTCCAATCAACTGTCTCATTAATTAGGTAATTAAGTGCATATGCTTCAGTCATAGTCACTCAAGCATGTCACGGTCAAGGGTGAATGATCGAGTGATTAAAAAGAAACCAAAAACATTTTGTCACTGTCCATCATTTATATACCTTTTTTTCTAAAAAATAAATGTTATAATAGTGATATGTTTCTTTTGATGTTCCAATTTGATATACAATAGAAATAGGTTATTTTGAAAGGGTTTGATCAAGCATGGTGTGTAATACATAAAGGATTAAAGACAATACTGCAATATAGTTCCATAAAAGCAAAAAAATAATAATGTACACCAACACTCCAGCTTAGAGCAAATTGCTTCTTCAGTGTACACCAACATTCTAGCTTACAGTATATAACTTTATTACGTATTTATAAGTGTTTTGTTTCTGGAAGGTTTACTTCTGTCCCTCATTTGCATAACACCATAACTAACAACTGGAAAAAACTGATTTTGCTGAACCGGTGGCTTTGATATTGATGGCAAGTCTGGCCAGTAAAACCAAATGCTAAATGTGTGAGTCCATAAAATTGTTGGATCATTTATTTTCTTTCGGGTCCCTTTTTCACAACTTTTGTGTGACCAAGGCAAATAAGGCCTACAACCAAAATATATTTTTAGAAAAATATAAAACAATTGTATTTCAAATACAAGTCAGCACATTCAGCTCAGTCAGAATAAATGCATTTTAAAATCCTGTAGAAAAAAATTGGAGATACTCAGGGAAAGAAAAAGGGGCAATCATAGTCTGCAAAATATCTGCAACAGACGAAATATAAATTTGTTAAAAGCATCACAGTAATCGTTTGCTCACAGTTCTACTTTGCTGGGTAACGTCTGTAAAAAACAGCAAACCTTGGGAAAACAAATCTGAAGTAAAATAATACATTAATTTTGAACAAATAACCTAAATACATTAAAAAAAAAAAAATAATCGAAGTGAGTATTCAAAAATACAAAACTGGTAAATGTTAAACAAAGACAACCAAAATTATATTTTGACTCTCCTCACCAAGCCAATGTCTGGAACACACCAAATGACTGAGCCCCTCATGCCTAAACAGATGAGCAGGGGATGGGCATCCCTTACCTGGGGTTTCTTAAAGCCTCCAGCTCCATTTAGTAAGCCTACTTGCATTTGGTTTTATACATTTTTAGGATTCACAGCTAGCTGTGGTTCATGTTAAAATCATTCAGCCCTTAACAATATTTTCATAAGAAAGAAAATTAAGCAGCAGCCCCTCGATTCATTCATTTGATTCAAGTTATTTTAGTCTTCTGCCTAGATTTCTATCCTTTTTCTAGTTTTATAAAGTAATCTCATTAATAAAATAGACTGCAACTATGGTGACAATCATGTGTCTGCCTCTGTCAATCAATTGACTGTGTCTTGGTTTTAGACATAGTTATCCAATTGAAGCAGATGAGCTGTCTGCTTCAATATCTCAAAGTATTGGTCCTGGCTACCATTCAATCTGTTTCTTTCAAGAGTCTTTCTGAGTTGTCTTGATGTCTAGCACACAGCCATGCTCACCAAGGAACACACCTCACTTCTAAAATAAGTTATATTTAAAATTCAGAATGAGACAACTGAGTTAATTAGTCTGCAACCAGGTAAAAATCAATTAACTTTGTCTTGTGTTGTTTTATTCCTTTTTTTTCAGCACACAAAACCAATAATCTGCTGTCCTCAAGGACCAATCTTTACATGTTCAATTACAAGGCCAACTAAATCTTTAACCTGTCATTCTTTTGAAAAGTTTTAAGATGCACTTATTTTTCAAGTATGTAGGTTCTTGTTTTTTCTTATTTTTAAAATACTATTTTAATCATTTTATTACATCCCTGTGACAGAGATCGAATGATTCTTGGTGTTAGATCTCCTTCCCGACCTGTGAGGGCACTATGTAAAAAGAACGGAGTACCCTTAACTAAATGGCATGACAATGTATTCCGTAGGGTAGGTGGAAGTTGGTCAAGCTCAAAGACCCGGATGGGAGATGACGTGGCATCCGAGCATTGGAGGAGCAGATGCGCTCGTTAACCTAGGGGTCATGGGCGAGGGTATAAATAGGGGGTGTAGCATAAGTGATCTGTTCCTTTGTACATGGTTAGCAACAACCTAGAAGTAGTCCCGTTATTTGTGAGGGAAACCGTGAGTGTTCTGTTAGTTTGTCTTGTAACGCTGTTTGTTTGTATTGTCTGTTTCAAGAGTACTAGCATGATCCGGAGTTGCCCGGCCGCAGGCCAGCATCAAACCCGGACACCAACACTTACTTTTCTCTAAGGAACTATCTTTGCACCACAAGCACTTAATTCAGACACTGTAGGAACTGTGTCTGTGTTTTGTGTGGGTGAGAAAAGACTGTACCACTTCCATTATTATTATTATTATTTACAGGTGTTTGCCATAACGCTCTAGACATAATAATCATTAATAAACACCCTTGCACCTGTGAATCATTGTCCGTGTGATTAATTCGCTCTGCACTGCACTCACCTGCACCCACTCACCACTTTGCCACAATCCCTTACTTCAACATTGAAACAATAGTGGTAACATACTATAAATACTGTTTTTAGGCTTACTTTAGAAAACCAGTAGTAAAATACAACTGATACAGCATAAGTAGGGCTAGGAGTTTGTCACAGAAAATTTGGACATAAATCCTCGAGCAGTCACGGTCAAGGCGTTCAAAATCATGGAGAAAATGACGGAGAATAAAGTCACAGGGGAAAAAAATTAAAATTAAATAACTATCTTTAATAAAAGCATATTGCTGGGTCTGGTGTGCACAGGTTCAGCAAAGAAGGAAGAGACAAGCAAAAGGAATTTCAGTGTGTTGCTTTTTTTATTTGCTATGCAACGGTGATTGTCTAACAGTAGGATTTTTTAAGCACTGAACTAAGTAGAAAATAAAGATGCAAACGGGAAAGGGTAAGCAGACGAGAAGCGTAACACACTTTGGGCACGAGAAATACACACATGAGGATCACACAAAGAGGGTGTGGGGCAGACAAGAGACATGTACATTAAATTAAGTGCAACTGTACAACAATTAAACAACAAGTGGAACAATCATTTCAATTAAAAAGAGAAAATTCTTCAATGTATGTCCTGTAGCGAATGATGGCAGTTAGTATAGCGCAAGCACATACACAGGGACATACACTGAATTTATGAACTGTTAACATAACTTTCAAGTATTTAATCAAAGAGCTTAGTTTGACTCTTCTCCAAAAAAACAAAAAAATAGGACATCGAAGTATGAAGTTGGAGCTAGTTTAAATATGTAAATATTTATTCGAATTAACAAAACGATAAATGCATCTTTTTAAATGTGAAATTTAATGTTAATCAGAAACACTTTCTAATAAAATCACATACAGATTGAACACAATTTACTGATATCCTCGCAAGTCACGCACATCAGCAAAAATCACTAGCAAAAGTCACGGAATCCGTGACACCCGCAACCACCGTGACTAAATCCCAGCCCTAAGCATAAATAAATAACATAAATAAATAAATGTTTTGGAGTATTGTAACAACTTATTGTTAGGAGTGGAGTTGGAGGGCGTTCCTTTGAAAAGGGGCGGGACTGACGGTGATATGAACCAATCACATGACAGACAGAGACTGTTGCCCGGTGGTGTAAGGATGTGAGGGAAATAGTTCAATCTATTTCTGCTCCTAAGATGAGGTTTTAACCAATCAGAGGCCAGAATTTCCAAGCACTGAGTTTAAAAATGTGTTTAAAAATATTCTGTTATGAATGGTGAAGAAACATCAAATGGAGGACAGTTGCAAATGTAAACTCTTTTGTCATTAATTAATTTGTATTGCTGTCACTCAAATATAATTGTGTATAGTACACAATATCCAGATGCTGTGATTTAAAACAAACAAAAAGCCTTGGCTAGCATTACACAATTGTTCTGTACAATATCATGGAACATAGTCTGCAGTCAAACATACCAAAACAACTTTATGTATACTTTATGGACGTGCATACTATATTGCTATTATATTATTAGCCTAATATTCTCAGTTCTCTAAATTGCAAAAAATCTTAAATCCTGAGCTCTAAAATTCTGATTTCAGAAATTTAAGTCAGATTGACTGTTACATTGTAGCACTTAAGCAACAGTTTCAATAGCAAGTAATATAAGCCGCCATGACTTCATCTTTTGAATAATACCTCCTCAATTCACAGTCAACCAACAATTTGTAGGATGATTTATCAGTAAGCATTTTGAATGAAAAGTGTGAAGTGGAATGTGGATTTTTCTTGACAGATTTTAATGAGAACCACTAAATTCTGCCCCAAATTTTCAGCTATTAACATCAGTTTTACTTGAAAATTAAGTTGCTGCAGGTATGACAAGGTTGTCGAAGGCACTGTCCTTAGATGTTACACTTTCCGTACCACAAGGTTAATTATTTCCTGACTTTAGGTACTACTTCACACACTTGATAACAGAAATAAAATTGAGAGGTCTGAAAAGTCTCTCATCTTATCATCTTCACAAGGCCCCCAGTCTCTTTCATAATGACTTTGCTAAACCCCCTGACTTAGACCTTCCAAATGTAATAATCGGTCTTCTAAGAGAACGGATCTCTAAGCTCCTTTTTTTTCTCACCTCTCATGTTACCTAGGAGGCTTTTTTTCTATTAAAGACCTTCACAAACTCAACCTACCAGAGTAAGCAGCCTACTAGTCTAATACCAAGCAACTGCAGCAGCACTGTACACTGTAATGTTAACAATGGAAATCATATAACTTGCATTTCAATGTCCCTTGTAGTCATGTCTTAATGATACCCAATTGGTGTAAATTCTAATGATAATCAACATTCTATTAGAGTGCTGTTTGTGGCTTCTACCTGCTTCTAAAAAGAGAAAACTATCAATTGTTATGGGGGGGAATTCAATGTTTTATTTTATTTATTTGTTTGGTAATAATAATCTATGTTGAAAGATGAAAGAATATTCACAGAAGTTCATCTTTCCTGTTGTCAGGTATGGAGCATGATGCATCTTAAGAATTTTAAATTTACAGTGATATTGGAGATGGAAACGTGTGAAAGGAGAGTGATTCGAATGACACTATATAGATACACATATTACCATCGGTGCTGGTGTTGAATCCTCAAGTAGCAATATACTGTAGCAGTTCATACAATGTTTACACCTCTGCAAAACTATTAAAAGTAAAGAATTGGGGTGTATGTGGTGACATGCATATTACTAAACTATGTGTTTGCTTTAAAAATGACATCCCCTTCATTAGTTGAATGAAGCAGTTTTAGCGTGTATGCAACATAAATTCAGATAGGTATTCTTACTATTACCTAATTTTGATTTGTTATTTTTAGGATATCTCTAAGGCGGCTTACATCTTTTGACGTCTTTTTTTGATAGTGTAAATGCAGCTGTCTGACTTTAAGCTGCCCTAGCAAAACCATAAGGGTGAATCGGTCCCAGGTCGCAGGTCGTGTAGAGGCCCATAGTGGGAAACGCACCCCAGTTAGCGTCCCCTTTGGAGTTGGAAGCCGAAACACATTCCACTGTAGAAGACATGTTCTTATCTGTGCTGCATCTTCCCAAGATCCGACATATCAACAATTCAGTCTAGTGAGGCTTACACGTGACGTCCAAAAAGTAGAAGATATTGTTTTGCTAATTCAGCCTACACAGTATTGGAATATGGGTGCCCTTCTCAACAGACAAACTCATGATCCACCTTGCCCAGTGGTCTCAGAGATGAAAGTAATTATCAAAAGAACTACATACATGTCTTGTACTGCATTTTGAGTGTTTCATCATCAAAGTCTTTCTCTGTTGTTTCAAACTTTACAACGTTACTTTTGATTCGAAAACAGTCCCAGTGTACAATTTTCCAATGAATGTATTGCATTAGGTATAAAAAAAATGGGGTGATCGTGAAGGTGCCTAATTCTAATTAGATGTGAGGTTTTCATATAACTACACTGTTATCAAGAAGTCATAAAGCAGTTTCAATTTAATGAGGCTATTTTTAGTAAATGGCCAATGGCTCTCTAAACTAACACTGTTTTAAACCAGCTACTTCTTTAATTATAATAAACCAAATTGTATTAAAAAAAAACAAGTTGATTATTGTATGAAACAAAGTTGATTATTTGATATTATGATGAAGGAAGGAAAAAGAGAAAAAAAGAAATATAGGTAAAACCAATAGCTGACATTAGGAAATGTGTTGTACCATATTGTTCCAGCAGGGTATCCAAATGGGGCTATAAAAAGAGAAAATCACATAAATGCCACTTTTCGTATTGATTTATTTATTTTTTATTTTCTTTTTGCGACTGCTATACAATTATCTGAACAGGACAAATTAAAGCACTGGTCTTTGCTCAGTCAAACTACGCTGGGTCAGAGGTAAAAGGGTGCAATATTTAACAATGAATATCTTATATTTGTAATTTGGATTCACTGTTACTGACAGTGGTGTACTTCGAAGGTATGATACCTTATGTATATCGGTGGGTTTTGTTTATGAAGGTGTTGCTGTAACTGACTGTAAAGTAAGATACCTCTATAGTGGGGAATTGGGTGAGCACAAACTGCACCAATGTCTTGGGAAATAAGTTAGCCATGAAATAAGTTAGCATTTGCCTTTTTTGAGCCTTTCTACACATGCGTGAATCTTAGCGTTTAAAGGCAAGGCTAAGCCGTCAACTTTCTGTCCGTGAACTTTTATTCAGAACAGACTGTTATTGCGATGTTTCCAGTATGTCTAGTAAATTGCTCTACTCTTAATGGTGACACCAGAATTATCTCTATTTCCTACAGATATTACCTGTTTAACACTTATTTATTAAACTTGAATGTAATAAAGTGAACAAATAATAATAATAAATCATACCAGCATATATTGTACAAGCAGAACCCTAAAAATAAAGGTAGATCAAATTTCTATTAGGCAGCTACCACTGTTAAAATGAATGCCCCACTCACATGTCAATGAAGGCAACACAACCACTATTGAAAGAAGCAGCAGTATGGTTTTGATCATTTGTATTGCTAAATAAATAAATAAAAATAGAATCACAGCAAAAGAGGTTCATCTTTACATTTTTGTTGCAAAGCCAATTTGATTCCCAAAAAGTTTAGAAGGCAGTTATCTCTTAAAGTAAATGATGTGTGACAGACAATACATTTGTATTCAGTTCTCAAAACAGTTATTTTAGACTAAAAGTTAACTGATATAGAAATTATGTCTTTAAAGTCAAGATACCCATTTTTTGATGACCAAGGATGGTTTCTCCAGAACCAATGTGCGAGGAACAATGAAAATTTAAAAAGCTCCACCAGATAAGGGTAGCATGGAAGAATGACCATCAGATAAGGATGGTATGATGCAGTGAATAAAATGAGTTGATGCCGCCAGGTTTTTTGTTACTATCAATATACAGAGTGAAAAAATGGATTAACTGCTGTACCTATCGGTACCTATAAAACATTTATTTGGTACTGTACATTCTAACCCTAACCCTTACCAAATGCTGTTATAGAATATGAATTCTTAAACCATGTTTAGACAGATTAGAATGAATCTAGAAATGGCATTACTAAAGTGCATTGGGTTGATAATATTAGCCTCATTAGATTTTATTTATTTATCTATTTATTTATTTTTACTTACAGTTCGATTGAGAATTAAAGTGAAGTGACTGGATTAAGAGTACCTGCACATGACATGCTTAAAAACAGTGAAATAAAAACAGTAAATCACTGAATGACAAAAAAAAGTCTTATAGATTCAAATGGAAGCATTGTGATAGTGCTGGGGAGCAAATTGGATGCCAACATATCTCTACACTAAGACCCAAAAGTAAATGATAACATAAATCTGTAACTATTCCATTACTAAAGCCATTGAAGCTATAACATTGCCATCAATTTTATCATCATGTTAGGTTGGGACATATATTTTGTGCATGTGTGTTTACCTGAGATTAAGCCTGATATTAATTTGTTTCACGCAGAATAAGAATAGAATTGTTTGCTATAGGACATGCACAACGTCAAGCAGTAGAAGAACAATCACAATGACAGTTCCATCAATACCTTCCTAAATCCCCACGTCATGCTAGAAGTGTACATAGTCAAAGCTTATACTATCAACACAACTAATTTATTGAATACTGCATGTAAATCACAATTTTAATCAATAACTGGTAATTACTTAAAATGCCAAAATGTGTTGCTTCAGCACACACAAAGAAACAGAATTAAGTGTTTTAATTGAGTTTTTTTTTTTTCAAAACTGCTCTTGCTGTCATTATCTTGTTCTGAAATGTCTCCTAATACTGTATGTGTTACAAGTAATTACAAAAAGCTACTACCAAAAAACAAGGAATTTAGCTACATTTAAATACTATTCATCAATATGATGCTCCAAATGGCATACAAAGCAGAAGTATGCCAAAATTGACAGAACGACTTAAATGAATACCATACATAATCGCTTGGAATCAGCTTGATTATACTTTTAGTATTTTTATCTGAATTTAGCTTTGTTTGTTTTGTTTTTGTGTCCTGCTATAGCGGTCTATAAAGCCCTGGACACACTGCCCAATGCAATCAATAGCGACACAATTTTTCAGTCGCATAGGGCAGTGTGTTATGCTTTGCAATGCGATTTTACAGGATCGGCTGATCGATTGCAAAGTTTAAACATGTTTAATACTTTGCCATGCGATTCGTTCGGGCAGTGTGATATACCTACTCGCAAATCTCAAAGTCAGCAACCAGTGAGATCACCGCATTCAGTCTATTATATATATATATATATATATATATATATATATATATATATATATATATATATATATAGATATATATGATATATATATATATTTAAAATACAGAATACAGCACCTAAAAACTGGTGCTATAACGATTATTAATTTGTTATTAATAACACATGTTTTCATTATAAGTATTTGGGCAACACAGTATGCTCCCTACATTGTAAATAAAAATGTGATTAGGTATAATTTAATTAAAAAGCTCCTAATATGAAATAAATCATGGTTGTAGCAACATTTTTTTAAGTATTGTGTAAATAGTCTAATAGTTAAAAAGTACAATGCTTATGGGGCTGTCAGGGCTTGTTTTCAAAAGATATCGGCATGGCCATTGTATACAAACCAATGGAATACCTTGTATGTATGTATGTATGTATGTGTATGTGTGTGTGTGTGTGTATTAATAGAGAGAGAGAATATATGCATGTCTCCAGTCACATGTAGGTTTCACGATCACTCTATCTTTTAGCCAAAATTGTAGATGGTACTGTCATAGCCTTACGTTTTCGCCTATTATCATTGTTTTGCCCCATTGCTACTGTACTTTATGCATCAAGGGCAGGTCAAGTATCAGAAAAAAATCACAAATTGTTCTAGTAGTAAGTGTTATTTCCTAATTGCTTATGCCTCAAAAGTATAGAAAATGGCTATTATTCCCCACAAACTTTGCTTTTGTGACCAGGACAGTGATATTTCAAAATATCACTATTTCCAATGGGAAAACGGACAAATGTGTGTCTTTTCGTTCACATAAAGTCAGAAAAAAACAACATATGAATCCAAATTAACATGTATTTATACCAAAGTAATACAAAAATGACTGCAAAAGATTTAGAAATGAGTAGTTTTTCGAGATTTACAATTATTCTGTAAATACAGACACACGCAAGCATTGCAAGTAAAGATAACGTTCATGTTGCTCAAGCTACAGTGCAGAACAAGTGAGTGATTTCACTGTCTAAGTAGAGTGGCCCAGCTTTTGGCTCAACTCAATAATATTGTTATTTAAAAACGTAAACCATAAATAAAACCCTGAACTGGTTAAACCACTAACACTGAAAATTTAAACTTCAGAAAGTAAACTTACCTAATAAATACTACACATTTTTTAACAAAGCAACATCATAGAATGACAATCTTTGAGTTCTGAATGTCTGTCTTCATTATTTTCAAGAAAGTTACAGGATTCAAGTACCTGACAGAAGGCCCTGTGCAGCTGATTTCCATGAATGCACCAGCTGTGAGCAGTAGGGTGACAAAGGCGTTACAGTGCCAGTATACTTTATATCACCTTATTAGATTTGTTCATGTATTTTGTGACTAATGTCATACATTGTCTATTCAGGATGTAGATGGAGATCAGAGACATAACGTATTGTGGAAGGTGAGATGAAGATGGAACGTCAAGCCTCTGTGGAATGGGAAAGAGGGAGGCAGTGGAGCAAAAAAAGCAGCAATGCAAAAATATATTAAGAGTCAGGGCAACAGTGATTAAAAGTACCTTCTAACTATTATCTATTTAGAAATTGAAACCGTTTATTGTTTGTTTTATTCATCCCCAAATGAGTCTGATGTAGAAATATAACAGTGTGCAAAATTTCTGTCAAACCATTAAATCAATTGTCAAACCAATTACAAATACACACATTATAAAGCTGCAGTGATTCACAATCATGTTCAGTGACAATCTCCTATCATTTAGCCTTGTGTGCAGAAAACATTAAAAAAGAAGGTTGGCTTAATGTAAGAATTCTTTGTTTGGGTATGTAAAGCAAGAGTTTCTTGGCCTCTGCCTCATAGCCTTGTGCTGTATTTTAGATTAAGTTACACAGATTGATGCTACCAAGACATGGACTTCCGGTGATAAAGATTTAGAATGATTTAGTGAGCTATTAAATTTTGTGGGACACGGGCTACCAGCGTCAATAGATTGGTGACTGAGCTAACCTAAGCAAATAAAGCCATATAGAGCAGGATACTAAGTTCTGATTGAAAGACCTTTTTGGAAAACCAACTTCAACTTCCATTGTTGCATAAAGCTGTTTCAGAAGTACAGACATAATCTTGTCCACCCCTTTAAAACTACTCCCCACTACAAATCTCAGCTTCTATTTTAACGGAGACTGTTTGCAATCCAAAATGGAATATAGAAGACTGTGATGTCACTGCACTGATAGATAGTTGTATTCCAAATAAGCTGTGTCATTCCAAATGTGGCTTGATAAAATCACAAAATATTGCGTCAAGTCATACTAATGTAACAGTCACAACTATATAACACAACCCTGTTGTTGCAGATACTGCCACCTGTCTGTGAGATGAGGTATAAAGCTCTACACCACCTTTTGGTAATGATTAAGTGCCATTTAGTGCCCAGCCTCTGTCCTGTTGCACTAGCACAGTTTGAAAATGTAATCTTTAAAATTGTATTTGTCTCCATATATTGTACACACCTAGCCATCATGACTTTCTCCAAAGGATTTAGGGTACTAAATAGACAGAAGAAAGTACCAGTACTTTGCATACCAGATTGTAACAAATTATCACTAACATTGTTAGCTGGCATCTGATGAGCACGGGAATAGATAGTGTAACACTTGTTTTGTTTTTAAACTTGTTATTTCACAGTTGCATTTAATGAAAACAGCAGATTAATTGGTAAGTTCCAAATCCAAATATCCAGGTTTAAACTTTTATCACTTTTGTACATAATGTTTTAAGGGAGCTGAAATACCTTCATACCTTCAGATATAATTGTAATGCTATTTAACTGATTTGAAGTTCAGAAAGTCCACATGGACATCAAGAAAAGGGAATTTAGTAATTGCTGTTTGGCACACACACACGTCTTTCACAGTGAAGATCAATTACAAGAAAAATAACTTCTAATAGTTTAGGTATATTTCTGTTAGCATAATGAGCAGAATGGGAACACTAAATGAATGAAAGAATAGGATACAGCACGGCATGTGTATGTGCAAAGGTGTCAGCCAGGTCCCAGCTTCTGAACAAGCTGATTGCACTTTTCTGTCCTATGATTGATTGTTTTCCTAGTTTACTCTTTTACCAATCTTTTGACACAGTGGATGTGTGTGACACACAGTAAAGTAATTATTTTCTCAGTAGTGAAGTAATTTATGAAACAGACACATACAGTATTCATTTTAAATATTTTTAACATTTAACACTGGGTGATGTGGTCTCCACCCCCAAATAAGTTGCCGGTCAACATTATTAACTCCAATTTCAACTAGAAAATACATATTATAAATGTGTTCACTACCTCATTTTTTAATCTATTAAAACTGAGGAATCCTTATGCCTCACTAATGCCTTTAATAATAGATTCCCTCGTTCTTACTTTGTTTAATGTTTTAATCCAGTATTTATATATACAGCCTTTCATGTTGACATTTTAACTGTTTTTGTTATATTATTATTGAAATAAAGCTACATCTTTTATTTCAAATATGAATTTATCCACAATACAGTGAAGTGTTTCTACTCTCGAATACCTGTGGAGACTAAAATGACCTTTTCCTATTTCACAATTCACTGCAGCTGTTCCAGGCACTTTATACCTATCGGCAAAACATTTACTTTTTGCAATGGTTGGAACTTTTTGGTTTTGATTTGTTTTAGCCACAGAAAGTGATAAGACCTTATAATAAACTTTAATAGTGCTGAATAAACCCCATGCTAAATTAAAACTGTGATAAATGTATACAGTACTTGTTCCTCTAGACTATCAATTCAACTTAATTCAGAAAGCCCACAGATCTACATAGGTATATTACCTGTGACAGTAAAAGCCCTCGTAAACATGTATCATTCTATACATGTTCAAAACAGCAATGTGTAGTAAAGCAGAGTAAACATACAGTGAAATCACTGACAGTCACAGGTAAAACGTTTAATTATGTTGTCAGTTGTTAGTTGACAGAATGCCCTTCATTGCCTTCCATGGATACCAATATCATTTTTTTTTTTACTTTAATGTATAGGACATGCATCACACACTGTATCACAGTATTACCATGTGATTACATTACATCAGTGTTAAATTGCAGTTTGGGTGTAAACACATTTCTAGGTACGCACACACTTATTACCATATAAGAGCAGTTTATTACAAAGTACACAAGCATTACCTTTTTCAAGCCATTTTTCCCTATTACCCTTTGTACAATTATTGTATAGCAATATATTGAACTCTACAGATTTTTTTTTTTAAATTATTATCATTGTTTGCTGCAGTTGTAACATGTTGTAGTTGTAACTTGTTTTGGTATTATTTCTTATCAAGCACACAATATAATTACAAAAGTAAAGTCATAGATAAGGGAGGAGGGCATTGCAAGAGCCAATGATTAGACAGTTGAATACTATTTTTTGCTGGTTCAGTGTATGGCAGCGCTCAAGACAAAGACAAACAACAAAGTACTGGTGAAATGATGGGTTTATTTATAATCCAAAGTCTTATGACAAAAGTAAACAATAATGAGAACAAGCAATACACAATGATTTGGGGTCATCCCGAAATAATAGACACAGTATTTAAACACCCACAATAAACACAAACATGGTCACAAGTCCTAAATGAATGCTGTAGTGCTTGTGCCGCAAATACAGTCAATCACAAAACAAGTGCAGTGATGTCCAGGTTTTGTGCTGTCCTGTAAAGACAGCTCCGGATCGTGTTAGTCATCCAATAATAACAAACAAACAGTTTTTAGACATGACAAAACAAACAAAACACTCACAATTACAACACGGGTCTCCTTCCGGTTTAGCATTAACCAGAACAAAGGAATAGATCACCTTGCTATGTCCCCTTATGTATCGTCAATCATACCCCATTGGTTAATGATTGCAACTGCTCCTACAATCCACGGCTGCCACATCGCCTGCCTTTCGGGTCAATGACTTGGGGCACCATAGCTCCGCCCTCCTGTCTAGATGGCTGACTTCCACCTAACTCTGGGAATGAATTGTTTGGCCATCCAGTCTCGGGCACTCTGTTCCCTTTACACAGTGCCCTCACAGGTTGGGAGGGAGATTTATCACCAAGAAGCATTTTGTCTCTGTTACACAGTGCTATTGAATATTGAAAGAATGCATTCCTAATAACATAGGAGGCTTGTTGCTAGGGAGCTAACGTCACTGCCCTAGGATTTGTGCTAGCATTGCTACCACCAGTGAACACTACTTTGGCTAAAATAAAAACCACTTCAGAAAGTAGATATTTATTTTGCTTTGTGTTATTGTGCAATCCATGTGTATATGATAACAGTACAATATTAGTGCTTTGTTTTTAATTGTTCTGTATATTTTTGTTTGTGATGTGCAGTACAAAATAAAACAAACGGCAATTCTAAGTGAAATAATTAGCAATTTGCAGCTAAGACAAACACAGTTAGACTGTAAAAATGTGGCGCCAACTCTAGGACTACGATATATTCTAATCCGCAGTACAGCAAGGGGCGATATAACGAGGGGTGGATATATAGTGATAGTCTGCAGGATAACGCCAATCAGCTCCGTGACAGGCAGATATTAATTTGTCTGTTTTTAAATCAACCAGTAATATAGTCAGATGTAATTCTTCAACAAATGAATATGCTATATAGTTTCAACCCACAGAATGGTGTCGATATTCACTAAAAATATACATTATATATATATATATATATATATATATATATATATATATATATATATATATATATATATATATATATATATATATATATATATATACACACTACCACTTAAAAGTAATTTTGACTCCTGGCTACCAGCTCTCTAGCTTTATTTAAAAATAAAAGTCTTTCAATATATTCCTTGCAATTTTATTTCATACTGTTGTATAAATGCATACCCATTGCATAACTCTTGTTGTTGGAATATAGTATGAACAGCTGACCAGCTTCATGCTTCACAGTACCGCATTTTCCACGAACAATTCTATTTCAATTTTTCAATTTCAATGTTTTCAAGTTCAAATGCTTTATTGGTATGACTGGTTATTATTAGAAGTTGCCAAAGCAATGATGGGTCACATTTAAAACATATGTAAATGTTACATTAAGAAAATAAAACAGAAACACGCTATACAAATCACAACAATAATAATGATATATACAAGTAGTGTAACATTTATTTATTTTTTCATCTTTTCCTCCATCCTTCATACTCCTCCTTGTGTGAAGAGCCTCAGTGTCACTCTCTGTCCCTTAGGCTGTGACAGCTGCTTGTGAATTGGGCTGCCTCTTTAATGCAGTTTGTTTCCTCTCCTAAGAGGATAGGGAGTTTCATGGTCTTGCAGGTCTGGGAATTGTTTGCAGGGGTTTTCTATTTTTGGGAAGAAGGCTTACCTTAATGGGTTATATTTGGAGCACTGCACTAGAAAGTGTCACTCTGTCTCGACCTAGTTGAAAGGACAGTGAGCGCTGAACCTGAAACTTGTTAAGGTCTTTCTCTGTTTGTTGTCCTTCACCCTGGTCAGGTAAACAGCCAAGGTGTAGTGTCTTTTTAGGGCCCGATCACACTCCAATTTACTTTGTGTTTTAGTGTGTGTGTGTGTGTGTGTGCCAATGAATATGGTATTCTTGTTTGTTTTGTGCTATAATTGGGTTTATTCTGATTGTATGTGTTAGAGTGGTGCTATCCTGAAGCTGGTTGGTGTTAATGTGGGTTAGTGCAGCCAGCTTCAGGACCAGCTGGCTGAGGGGACTCTTTTCTGGGCTTTGTTCTTGGTATTGCAGGGCTTTATGGTGGTAAGAGTATGTTGCTATTTTTTTAGATGGAGCCAAAATATAATTACTCTAAGTCCTTTGTATTTGCAGAATACTTTTGCAGAACTCTGTATGCACGACTTCTATTGGGTGTTTGTCCCATTTTGTAAAATCCTGCTCTGAGCGGACGCCACACTTCACTGCCATACAGGGCAATGGGTTGGATTACACTTATAAAAAATATAGCCACATTTTAATTGGGATCTTTTTATGAAATCTTCTATGAACAGCATAAAATGCCCTGCATGCTTTTTCTTTTAGTGCATTTACTGCCAGGTTGAAACTCCCTGATGCACTAATTTCTAGGCCTAGGTAGGTATAGTGTGTGCAGTTCTCTAAAGTGTTTTTGCCAAGGGTGAAGTGGTACTTATTCCCCTGAGAATGGCTTTCCTCTGGCTTTCTTCTGAAATATCACGACTCTGGTCTTGTTCTTGTTTACTGCCAGGCTCAGGTCTGATAGTACTGCTCTAGCAGTGACAGGCTTTGCTGTAGACACTGCTCTGTGGGCAACAACAGGACCAGGTCATCTGCGTAGAGCAGGAATTTAATTTCAATGTCATGTAGAGAGAGGCCAGGGGCTGCAGACCGCTCCAACACTGTGGCCAACTCGTTGATGTAGATGTTGAACAGTGTCAGGCTCAGACTGCAGCCCTGTCTCACACCCCACCATTTGAGGAAAAAAGTCTGTTCTTTTATTGCCAATATTAACCCTGCATTTATTTTCTGTATATATAGATTTTATGACGTCATATACTTTACCCCCTGCACTGATTGGATAAGTTTGTAAAATAATCCTTCATGCCAAATTGAGTCAAAAGCTTTTTTAAAATATATAAACAAGCACATATTTTTTCTCTTTTATTTTGGTTTACATGTGTGTTTATTAGGGTGTTTAGGGTGTAAACATGGTCAGAGGTGCTGTGGTTTGGTAGAAAGCCAATCTGACTCTTACTCAGGACACTGTTCGGTAAGGAAGGTCAGTATCCGGGCGTTAATGATACTGCAGAATAACTTCCCCAGATTACTGCTCACACAGATGCCCCGGTAGTCATTGGGGTGGAATTTGTTTCCATTTTTATATATGGGTGTAATTAATCCTTGATTCAGAATGTCAGTGAAATAACCCACCTTTAGAATTATATTGAGGAGTTTGAGCAGGGTCTCCTGCAGTTTCGGGCTGCTGTGTTTCAGCATCTCATTGGAGACACTGTCTGCCCCGTTGGCTTTTCTATCCTGGAAGGCTTGCAGTTCTCCTTTAGTTCATGCTCAGTGATCAGGGAGTCCAGAGGGTTCTGATTGTCTTTAATTGACTTTTCCATTTGTTTTAGTTTTTCATAAATATTTTGTGGTATTTGTACCGTTTTTCAAAATGTTCTTTCCATATGTTTCCATTTTGAATAGCCAATTCATCAGGTGTGTTTGTAATTAATGTCTCCCCATAACTAAGGTGAATATCTTGGTTGTCTGTGTTTTTTTATTTGATAATTGTCGAAGTTATTTTCTTAAATTCTTACAATCTTCGTCAAACCAATTATCGTCTTTCAGTTTTTCCAGATTTATACCTTGTTTACTGTGTGGGTATGGGGTGACCAGAAAGTTGTCTATTAATGATTGTATTTCAGGGTCTCCAATTGCTTTCTGGTATTGTTCTGCACTGTTGGAGCCCATCTGTATGAATGATTGAGGTTGTGCAGCTTGCTGGGCTGCATCTGCATGGTGCTGCTTTGCTCTGTTCTTTTAAGGAACACAGTGGTTTGGCTGTGATCTGACAGTGGGGATTGAGGCCTGACAGTGAATGCACGAATACAGGAGGGGTCTAAGTCAGTAACGGTGTAATCTACTACACTATTGCCAAGAGCCGAGCTGTAGGTGTATCTTCCTAGAGAGTCCCCTCGGAACCTATCGTTGACAATGTACAGGCCCAGGCCTTGACAGAGCTACAGTATCTTTCTACCATTTTTATTTGTCTCCTGGTCATAACTGTTTCTGTGGGAGTTGATGGGTGTGGAGTATAGAGGATTTTGACCAAATATGTGGTGGTCTCCCTGTGTGCTGATAGTCAGGCAGTGTCCCAGTTCTGGCGTTCAGATCTCCTCAGAGCACTACATTCCCCTGGGCCTGGAAATGCATATGTCTGTCTGGAGACTGGAAAAGATTTCCTCATCAAAGTACAGGGATTCTGAGGGGGGAATATATATTGCACACAGGTAAATGTCATTCTGATTTGAGACTATATTTCTGCTCATTTTTAACCACCTATGTGACTCTCCTTTTTTATGGGCTGAATAGATACCAAATTCCTCCAGAGTCTCTGCCATGCCGAATTGTGCTGTGTTTCAGCTAGGGCACTATTATCTCCCTATAGCCTGTGGGACAGTGAGTGGACACGTCTGCCCTGCACCATGTCTTCTGTAGAATAATCAAATCAATATTTTGAATACTATTTAAAAATTCAGGGGCTGTGCTCTTCAGCGTGAATGCTGAAGAATTCAGGCCCAGGATGTTCCACATTGTTATTGTTAATGGTGTATCTCCCCCAGCTTTGTGCTGTCAGTCCCTGCTGGCCGGCTAAGAGCCACAGCGTAGCTGTGCTGGGCTTGCTGGTGGACCTGCTACTGGGCTGGCTGTGCGGGGTGGTGTGCCGGGCCGGTCCTGGGTCTGTTGGGCTGAGCTGGCTGTGTGGGGTGGGGTGGTGTGCTGGGCCGGTCCTGGGTCTGTTAGGCTGAGCTGGCTGTGTGGGGTGGGGTGGTGTGCTGGGCCAATTCTGGTTCTGCTGGGCTGGGTGGGTGTCACTGGTGTTGTCCCTGTTGTGGTCTCAGGTTCTGCTGGTCCACCTCGCTGGCTCTGGGCTGCACTGCACTCTGTAGCTGGGAGCTCTTTTGCTGCCCTGTGGGGTGCTGGTAGTGTCCCGGCCAAGGGCCACGTCCTTTAAGTTCTTTGTGAAGATTGGTACACTCTGCCTGTGGAGGTGTACATCATCATAGAGGTGCTGGTGGGGTGGTGCCCGTAGTGAACATTTGAAATCAGAGTGCATCCACAAGAGACCTCTTCATTAACTTCAACCTATCAATTGTGGGTTGAAATCCCTTCTTAGTAACAAGGTTGACATTTTTGTGTTATGGAACTCCTGTGTGACCCTTTTGGCCACTTTAATTACGGATATGGTCACGTTGTCTTGCTGGGCCTGCAGGTCGTTGGTTCCCATATGTTTTATTATGTGGCTGGGAGAGCGGAGGCTTGACATGGACAGCTCCTGCAGGGCACCATATCTTTAATACTTTCCATCCGGGGAAGAGGCGCTGCTCACTAATGAATTTTTATTTGCTGTCCAGTTTGATTGATCTACAGAAATCATGAAGCATATTTTGCCTACTCAGTAACACGTTAATGATCGAGGATGTGGATCAAAATCTTAAAACAATTGTAATTGTGTTTAAAAAGGGTATTTGTAGCAATACACTGTAGTACAGAGGACAGATAAACAGTAAAAAATGAGAATGTTATATAAGTTATTGGATATATGATAATGTTTTAAGGTTCTGCACTCTTTTCTTCAATAACGTTTAGAAATACATTTTGCCTGATTTTGTCAATATTTTTTAGGCGACCTGGGTTAAAAAAAAAAAAAACAATAAAAATGTAAATAGACAAAATCCCTGTACAGGCCTCTATAACAGCCTGAAATCTTTCATCACCAGGTCTTAGATTGTTCTGGGGGGAGTGGTGCCAGTGAAAAAGGTAAGGGAAAGAAATCAGATTAAGATACAAAGAAATTGTTGAACAAAAATCCCTTTAAAAGTGTTTGGTGTATAATGGATCATCTCACCTTTGCAAGTATTAAAATGATTGAAGACAGGACCTCTTTAAAATAAGCACAGCTTGAATTTTAATTGTTCCTACAAAGGTATTCTGCACCAATTTGTATTCAGCACACACTGTTGCAAATGGCATTTTAGTTCTAATTTGAAGGCATTATTGCACATGTGCTTGGAAATAATTGTACTAATTTCACCATTCAACAAACACTACTTTGTACTTTATACAACAAGCAATTAATAGTCTCCAGTATTGCATTTGGTCTCTTGCTTTTAAGCAACTTAACTAGGACACTTTTAAATTGGGTACATTTTATATCAATTCTAGTGCAACTGCAATTCAAATTTAATTTCACTCTATGAATGGTAATGTGGCTCAATTTATGTCAGCAGGCAACTTTTTATCAAAGAAATTTAACACTACAGTAGCACAGCAGCTCCATTTCTGATGGCAAAATGAAATCTTAATTAGCACTGAATGAACACCTTGAAGTAGAAGTACACAAATGACAGGCTTGTTGTTGATTTAAAGACTTCTGCCTCTGCTTTGGGGAGGAGAAATGTTAACGCAAGGAGCTTTTGATATGACCTATTCAGGCACACACTGCAGTTCAGGGGCTATGCATGCTGTAAGGTTTGCCTTCTTTGCAATAAAATAGTCTGGACAAAGATTGTCAAAGTCTTTATTGTGGAAACAGCAGAGAACAAACTTTTCCCATGTCTTCTCTCTCCTCACTATCTACTTTACTATCTCCTGGCAATCAGCCAAGAATGCACTGCCTATCTCGCCATTCTATACTTTACGATCTGTGTCACATAATTCAACCAGCCCTCTACCTCCTGCACACAAGGCCCAATTTTATGACCTGTGATGCATTCCAGGACATGTGTTGAATTCATGCTGATTAGAACTAGCTATATGCAAGCCATGTCTAAGAGTTTCAATGCTCTCATGTCTTATCATTTAAAAGAAGGCACATATGTATATCTAAAATTTATAAAAAAAATACTGGGCCAGAGCCAGCTCAGGTCCGAGTTGTAAGTGTAAACACAGCATTAGATTCTACAGTATTTGCTGTTTGTTTATATATTATGTTGCTGTATTCGGGAACATCTGTCTGAGTGCTTTTATTATCTTTCATGACAATAACAATCACTTTTAAATACTGAAGAGTAAGTAGCTTCAAATTGCTTTTTCTTTTCTTTTCTTTTTTTTACATGTTCTTTATTATTGCATTGAGAGTGATTCTGGATCATGTATCATGTCTCTAAATCTCTTCTGTCTTTAAGCTTGCTTAGACCTTGTCTAGAGAATCCCAAGTGCCAGGACCAGTCTTTCAACTCTGCCAACCCTTACCTGCTCTCTGTCAATAAAAAAAACATGTAAGTAACTGACCATATATATATATATATATATATATATATTATATATATATATATTATAATATCTATATATATATATATATATATATATTATATATATATATATACTATTGAATTTGTGTATTACTTCAAATTTATCATTAACTCCTTAATCATACTATGTACTCAAGAGTGATTTTTAGTTTTTTTTTTACTCGTGTTGCTATAACATGGCTATCTCTACTTAACTACTGTAGTAAGAACAGAACATAGCGAAAATTGTAGATTCAACAATGATTGGACCAATACATACTTATTTATTGTGCCGAGTGCAAAGCCAATATGTTTATTGTGCAATGAATATGTGTCAGTAGTTAAGGAATACAATATGAAAAGGCATTTTGAAATCAAACAAGAGCTTAGAAATACGTGTCCAGAGGGCACAGTTGTTCGAAGCTCAAAAGTAGAAGCTCTGATCTCTTTAAGTTATACTATATCATGTCATACATTTTAAAATGTTTGTAATGATACTCTGTTAAATTCTCACACTTTTCTATTATTAAAGTACTATTCATATGATAAAATGTGTAGGTCTTGTACAATATATGAAGGTTAAGTTATTTAATATTTATTATTGCTTACAAATGTGCGGAGTAAAATACTCTGGCCTGCCTACTCCTAACTTTTTTCCAGTCTGGTCCCCTTAAATAAAAATGAAAAACTAGCCCTGCTCTAACTAACTCTGTTTGTCCAAGGTATACAAGAAACACATGCAAGCAGTTTTACAGCAAGTACAGCAGAAACCAGTCTGTGTTGTTACAGGTGAAACTACAGATGGGAGAAAGTGAAAGTGTCCTGAAATTTTATGAAAAATGTATATTTTTGTAATACCCCTTGTTCTAGACTAGTCTGTATATTGTAATGCTAGCAATAAGCTGTTTTCTTTTTTCAAAACACCTTTATTTGTTAACTGACCTACAGTACATTGTTACTAGTGGAATCATTTAAGAAATATTTCTCCTGAAAACTACATTATCTCAGGGACCTAAATAATAAAAAATAATAATAATTCAAGATATTTATGTAAAAATGTTATTAATGTTCAAATTATCTTGTATATTGTTAATAAATTGGTAAAAACTGAATTGGTCATTTTTGAAAAAAGGAATTTGCCATTCACAAGAATGGAAAATCAGGATCCCTACACATGCTTTTGCCCGTTTGTTGTTCTTTACCTGCCTTCAAGCAGCAGACACTAAAGCAGATGTTACATAGTCTGAGGCTTGTGCCGTAATCGCAGATGGTTGAGCAGGTGGTATAGCCACACTTCCTCATTGCTTCCATCAACTGACCGACTCTGATGCGTAGGTGGTTGAGACATCGCCACCTTTGCCATGGTTTATCAGCCCCTGGTGGTAAGAACTCGGCTGCTGGTAATTCCATATTACTACAGCTGAAAGAAAATGTTAATTAATGAATGAATATGGCACTTGCATATTTATAGGCTGACGATTTATTTGAATTGTTTTTATATAGAAGATCAAGTCACCCAAAAATTGCATAATAAACTTTGTTTTAGCTTGGTCACTGCAACTTTAATAACACTAATGCAAATATATATACAAATATAAAAAAGCTTAAGAGAAAATAAAAAAAAAAGCTGACCTGGTTACAAAAGGGTTCCTGAAAGGGTTAACAGCAAGGTTCTGAATTTAGAGGGCAACCTAAGCATGGAAGCTGTTGAAGCTTGTAATGGCTCGATTTGTATCCTTGGCATGATATAACTAAGCTTGATTTTGCAATGTCATACTTTATTAGGCATTTCAGTAACACTTTCTTCTGTAACGCCTCATATCTTCTTCCTATCAAAAAGACCAAATGAAATAGAAGAGCATGATTGTTCTCTCTTTTATTCAATATAGTATGCTAAGGCAAATCTGCTCTTTTGCAGATAATGTGTTCCACGCAGAATTCCTTAAGGAATCATGGCTTTGATCCTTTTGTAATGATGTCATCTCCACATACCGCAGGTGTTGGCAGGGTAAGCATCCAAAATTAGTTTTGACACCATTGTACAGTACACTTGCTGAAATACAGATATTTTAAGTAAAATGTCAAGTGTTACAGGAAGACAGCTTAGATACTGTGATAAATGACCCCCTTTTTCTACTGGTATGAATATAAATTACGTTGTGATATTTCTGCTAACCCTCATAAATATTTGTACCAGTATGTTTTTTTTTTTTTTTTTTTTTCCTTATCAGATGGCCATTCAAACAAAAAAGGCAGTTATTACATAGGAATCTTTTTAATGTGTACCTTTGGACAAAGAAATGTCCACCCCTTATCAATTATTATACCGTACATAGATTTACTTCTATTAACTTATAGCTGGATCATTTATTTGTGGGTGGGGGCAGGGTGGTAACAATAGAAATATATGCAACAATAATGCAACATTTTAATCAACAAAAAGTTGTTAGTTTAGGGGATGTTGATCCCAAAACAGTATAGTGAAGGTTTCATAGTATAGAAGGTTCCTGGAGCTGGAGCATTTCTTTTAGTGAGAGTAGCGTGCACTGCCTGCTTCATTGTTGGTACCCATAGTGTCTGCACTGTTTGTGTTTGATAAATCTGTGCGCCTGTGCAGTGTATCAAAAACCAATGCTCTGATTATCTGGCTATGATTGTCAGCGACGATCCACGCAGGTAACAGTCCCCCCTGTTACAAGAGGGATGTGAATATGTATATATGTATTTGTTGTTTAATTCTGTCCACCCAATGTTAAAAAATACTTTTGTCCGTGGGATTTCTTGCCAAAATGTTTGTGTGTGAAATAAACAGCTGTGATTTAAAATGGAGAAATGCATTGGCCAGTTTGTGAAAAAGCCAGCAGTTGGCAACATTGTCATAATTATTCCTTTTCAATATTGCTTAACCAGGAATCGTTTTTAATATAAATAAACCTGGGCAATGAAATGTAATCTAATATGTACTCCATGACCCTAATTTGAAGCAAGAAACTACTCAGACCAATACCTGTTTGTTGTTAGTTTAATAGTCAGCTCTCACATATCCAACCCTATAAAATTACAGTGATTCAAACGAGTGACACACATATTTGATTATTTCATTTTGGCCTGCTCTACCCAAAATCCTTTTTTCAGGGAACACAAAGATACAATGTCAAAACACACCTGAAAGCACTGTGGTTGGTTTTGTTGGTACAGGACTATATTTTTCAACAGAAGTAGTATTTTAATTCAAAACGATATTATTCTGAAACTATCACTTGCCGAAAGAAACGACTGTGTACATTAGGACTGTAATACAGTACATACTTTTAAATCTGGTACGTATTGTAGCAGTATGTACAATTTCCCATTAACGACCCAACAGCAAAATTAAATCGAAATGTTACCCATGCACAGAACTACGTAAAACATAAAAGGCAATGCAGTTTAGCAAAATATTAAAAAAAAAAAAAAAAACAAGTTACCAGATCTAAAACTATCAAGTCAGTATTCAAAATTGCAGAATATAGTGCTCGATAAGGCCCTAGTCACAGTTTACTTGCAAAAGAAAATGCGCAAAAGCAACTAAAGATCACTGATTTAAAAAAAAAAAAAGCCTTTTATTTTAATTGTGGCATAATGCAGACTTTTTATTAATTTATTTATCTAAGAAATTTTTTTTGATTGTTTTTTTTATTGAGGAAAACTTGGATCCCTAGTGATTACCCTGTTGATTATCCCTGGTGCGTCAGGTTAAAGATTAATGTTGAGGCTTACATAATAAAATCCTATACTTCACTTAATGTTAACTTTAGCCTGTATGCTATTGGTAACATGCAATAAAGCATGCTGCTGTATTTCACACATTACTGTACAATGCAAATGTTTTTCACATTTTCATTTTTTATTTTTTTTTACTGTAGCCTACTTAGTACACAATTAACATAATACAGATCATGCTGCCGCATTAATACATAATCCTACAAACCACTGGAGTCCATCAGTATTTCTGAAAGCTTCTCATGCTTTTTGAACCATCCGTTCGCAGCTAGTTTAAAATCTTTAGAGTATGAGTTTATATAGACATTGTTTTAATCGTATACTTAGTTTTACTGATTTAGTGGGGTACTTGTATCTGCTCTTCCATTTGTTTTTTCATAATGTCTTAAGTTTCTGTGTGTCTCTTTGGATCATGCAATTCACAGGGACCTAGCGTCACAATAAGTTGGTTATTAATGGGGGGCGTGCATGTGTCAGGTATATCCGAATGTACGGCATAGCAGTGGGACTCTGCAGCTCTTAAGTCATTACTTTTGTGGAAAACCTGAAAATATCCTCCACTTATTTATGTTAAGTTAATTTTTTATTATAGTTTTTTAAATAATGAAAAACACTGTATAATTTAACAGTATTAATTTAACAGAATATATAACATATTTCCATTCTGCAAGTCCATGGGAGTTGATATGTAATAGAGACTGCCTCACTCATACCTTTGAAAGGATATCAATGTATTTCATGTGTACCCCAAGGCTTTATATTGTGGCTACTGTGCTAAGAGCCAAAGGCACACAGCTTTAGATTTCTAGGCTTCAGTTTACGTTTAATTGAGTCACAGACTGTGAAAGAGATGGCTGTAGGGCGATGTCAGACCAGGGAACAGAAACCCCAATAAGGCAGTACTGGCGGGGCAAACTGAGATGCTGCGGCCCTCAGTGCTTTATTAAATAATAAACAAATAAAATACTTAAACAAAACAAAATACTTAAACAAAAAGGCACATTGGCCAAATAAACAATAAACCGTAACAAGTAGTATGCCAGCATACATAGCAATTGTTGTTTCTTTTCACCTCTCTCTCCACTCACAAACACTCCCTCCTTGGATAAACAAAGCTGCCGGCTTTAATATCTGTGACTAAGGGATTAACCAGCTATAATTATCTGATTATCTCTCGGTCACATTTTGCAAGGGTTTAATAAGGATGCGTGATTGTCAGCCTATTAAATAATCAGTAGCTGATCAGTCACGGATCCTCACAGGGTTTTTAATAATAATAAAAAATAATAATAACAAAGCAAAACAATACCGTGGCGGACGGCATGTCACTCGTCCGGCCAAACAATAAATCAAATACAAAATAATCTCGGCTTTCGCCGCCATATATACATATAAATCATATAATACAAATTAAACAAACAAAACGCGCGCAAATGTCCATAGGCTCCCCACAACACAGACATATTCAAAAACCATACTAAGGTTGTATGAATATAGTGTTTTACCCTTAGCTGTTAATAGTAAACAAATACAATATCATTACTTTCCTTATAATAAACTGTTTTATAACAAGCATACATCTATCTCTTTCTTTCTTTTGAATGAAAAAATAGGGTTTTGTCCACAAAACTGTCTTAAAGAGATTCCATCTTAACTCTAGATAGAATCCATAACTCACCAAATGGGTCATTTCAGAACTTGTTTGAAAAGAACCCCTTCCTGTATCTTGAGCCATAGTCTTGTGGCAACATGAAGACAACAGCTTCTGAAGACACATTTAAATTCCCTTATTAAACTTCTATCTGACACAGCAGCACAGAAGGGTCATTACAAAACCATCTCAAGGTGCATGTATAATTCATTGCTTCAGCTGTGTCATGGCTTTTGAAGGCTGAGCGGGACAAAAAAACCGTGCCAGTCCTGTCCAATCTTGATCAAGAAAATTGAATTTAAGAGTTGGTTGCAATTTTTGATGCATTACAATTACTTAAGTGTTTATATTTTTTTTGTGATAATGCTGTTCAGTTTTAATTTAACTAGGGGGGAGCTGTGGCATCAGCAGATGTGTTACGGTGTTTGATTAAACTTGCATTTCCCAGCTGCTGAATAACTTCTTAAAATGATCAATTAAATAAATTTGTGCAGCTTGTTATTGTTGTACACCATATGAAAAAATAGAGATTTTTGGAATTTTGACAGATACATTTGAATTAAACCTATCCTTATAAACCACTCTTTATTTTAACTACTGTGTATATGAGATGTTTATATTTCTTTTAATATTGCTAGTACTATATTTGTATATAGTATCAAAATAAAGTTCTTCAAAACAAGCTTTCAGTTGTCTCTGGCCTTTTTGCCACCTCCAATGTCAAATAATCATGTAGGAGGCTTTTAGACAATCTGGTTTTAATTCCAATGGGCTTCCACAATCAAATTTGTTAAAGTAGAAAAATATGCATGTGATAATTAGGTACTATGGCAAAAAGTGATGTTTTAATGCAAATTTCAGATACAAGTTTTGAAAGTTAGATACAAATATTGCAATCACATAGGTAAACTAGAAGTACCTGTAGTTAGGTGATGACAGAATATACTGTAGCTATGACAATAATTTGCTCTTTCGTTGTGTGGTTTTATTAGGGAAAGGATCACGCCAGCTTCATGTGTACTGAAGAAGGCAAAGTTTTGAATTTGGATTCTAACAAGTTTTTCTTATTGGTATATGTCATTGTGAAAATATCTTTAAAAAATAATGTTGCTGCATTTTTAATGTACAGTATGTATTTGCATACCACTGATGTAGCTACATTTCCATGAGTCATTTTTATGTTGTGTAGTGAAAAGTTAGTGACTGAATCTTTTCTAATTGCTCAACTTACTGCATATCACATAGAACCAGCACTGTTTACAAAAAGTTGATCATCACAAAATGCTAAATAATTCAATATGGAAGTAAACTTTGATACACTTTTTGACTCATATAAGGGTTCTCCCATGAGTTGAATATTGTAATGTGTGTATGTATGCATATAATAACAGCAAATTTGGCACTACATGACCATAATATTAGAATCTAGAATTATTTTATTTTTGTTCCAGAAAATGATATGGTTGCATAATTTTTACAATGGCATTAAACTGAATTCAAAACTGATCTAAATCTTGCAGCTATAATAATCCAGATTGGAAGTGCATCTTTGTTATTTATTGTGACTACAAACATTATTATATAAAATGTGATTCTACTGAACTGCTAGTTTTATAATGCTGCAGCTACAATAAAGTGCAAGAACATGTTTTGATTTCCATTCATTAATATGCCAGTTTATTTTAGATTGCAGTTATACAAGCAAATACTGGAGAGCCTGTCATATCAGATTTGATTGGTTCCAGGGGTCCATCGGATATGTAAAAATATTGATCTCAGAGGGAGTCATTATATTACTTTGTGGTTGCTTTATTAATGTGGTGGCATTATAAATTAACAATGTGAGGTACATCAGTGTGTCTAAAACACCAAAGTGCGGGACTGCATCTATAATATACTGTATACAAAGGAAATCTCAGAATGTTTGGAAAGTGAAGCACTAACAGCAAAAACAGTTCTAACTGTGCATTCTCAGTTAATGCCAGTTTTTTTTTTTTTTTTTTTTTTTGCACTGTGTGCGTTAACCTGAGACAAATAACAAGACAGGGCATGCGCACACACACACACAAAAAAAAACTGAAATCTTGTTTCAAACAGTTATTATTTTAAGTGACAGCATGTAACTCAAATCCCAAAAGCACCATCTTTTTTATTTTTTTATTTTTTTATCTGCAACAGAGTCTATCCTGCCCTGCTAAGAGTTGAATTTACTGTTTTACACCCTTATTAAAACACACATTGATCAGTTTCCATCACTACCATTTAGTTGGTAGCAGCATGTGTAAATGACACATGCCATAGGTCGATTTAGTAATAAAGGGTAGCGTATCTTACAGGATCGGATATGATAGGTTCTACTGTAATATAAATATAATATAATACTTACAGAAAAATTTACGATTGTACTTCACCATGGTACAGTCAAATAACAGTAATCTAGACCAAATTAAAACATGGTCAACACGTTGTAAACTGATATTAATTTCAGTATATAGTTAATTGGTAGAAGTATCTTATATATTATATATATATATATATATAATATATATATATCTATATATATATATAGAATATATAATATATATATATAATGTACCTTCATTTTTGAAGTTAAAGAAATTAAATATAGAAGGTCAGAAATGTCGATTTAGACCAGGGAATCTGACTAATGCAGTGATTTACTGAATGGATAGGTGGGAGGATTTACTGTCACCAGAATATTAATTATGAACTCAAATTATACACTACAGATTCTCCAGACATGCACTTATGATGTCAAGTAAAACTATATGTAAAATATAATTCCTGAACTACTGTGATCAATGTTCTTTTTTACACAGAGAATTGTGAGGGTCTGGAATCAACTCCCCAGTAATGTTGTTGAAGCTGACACCCTGGGATCCTTCAAGAAGCTGCTTGATGAGATTTTGGGATCAATAAGCTACTAACAACCAAACGAGCAAGATGGGCCGAATGGCCTCCTCTCGTTTGTAAACTTTCTTATGTTCTTAATGTCATCAACAAATGCAATGCAGCCTGCAGTTTCCAGAGTAAAGGACCAGAGCTATGGACAAAAGTTTTTTAAACGTAATTAATGTTACATTAACATAATGAATTCTATATAGTCAGCCGGTTTCATTTGACCTTAAGAAGTAAAATTAGTTGTTCTACAGGGTGATGCAAAACTTAATAGTTTTTATAGCAATAGCTGACATGTACTCCAATTCCAGCCTCACCAGGGTTTAAAAATGAATTGACTTCCACATCGCTTATAATAATAATAATAATAATAATAATAATAATAATAATAATAATAATAATAATAATAATAATATCTATTTTTATATAGCACCTTTCATAGTGGATCACCATCACAAAGCGCTGTGACTGTGCATTATATGCATTGATTTAACATTTCATCCACTGGATGGAGCATAGGAAGGTTAAGTGACTTGCTCAGTGTCACTCAATGAGTCAGTCAGTGATAGAAGTGGGATTTGAATTGGTGACTTTCTGATTACAAGCCTTGCACTTTAACCATAGGATTCTGATCAATCTAACTGACTGATTTGTACTGAGCACATTTATTTTAATCACTTACAAAACAGATGGTAGAAGTATTACATATTTGCCATTACATTGGCTACATTGACAATGTAAACAAAGGTTGCATGCTATGACTGTCACGCTATTATTCCTGAATTTTATTTATTTATTTATTTATTTATTTATTTATTTATTTTTTTTTTTTTTTTTACAGAGGTTTACAACAGACTAATATGTGCTGCATCAGTGTATGTCACTTTACGGCAATTAAGAGGGGCTATGCTAACATTTCATATATCATGCATCATAGGAACGTACCAATAATTAAACATGCATTGCATTAAAAAGGGTGTTACAACGACTTTGTAAGATTTTAGAATGATATTTTATCTACCGAATCATGGCCATCTGGGTTTATAGCACTAACTTGAGTGTTCATCTGTTTTTTTTGTTGTTGTTTTTCCTATCTTCAAGGATCACTAAATATAATAATGTGTTAATTGTTTCTATTAAGATACTCTCATAGCACAAAAGGGATTAATTCATGTGCTGTGCTAAAGTTGTGCAAACATGCTACTGCTACTATTAAATAAATTATTTTTTATTTTTTTAACTACATTATGTGCTTTGTTTTTTGGTTACTCAGCATTGTGACTGTCAGAATCACTACACTGCAAAAATGAACTTAATAAAAATGTGTCTGGTAAAAGATGAATGATTCTTAACTTCAAATCAATTCATTTTCAAAGAAAAGCTATAATTACTATAATTATTATAAGTATTTTGTATTGAAATATTCTTAAACAGCGGGATTCTATGCTATGATTTTAAGGACCGTGAACTAAAGATGTATTAATTGATCTAAATGGAGAGCTCTGCTCATTGATGAGTTTTCAATGATTTATCAGTCACCATCTGGGTGTACGTATGTCAGCTTGTATATTGCATAGATATAATCGATTTAAACTGTTTTGAGATTATTCAGAAGTGTCTGTTGTGAAATTACTAATAATGTACTTTTGACAATCACTGGGAAGCACCAGTGTAGCTCTGTGCCCTTACTCTGGTTGGTATTTTTTTTAACCAAGCTTTGTTGGCCCTTTTTTTATCTACTGCAATAAACATTTCTTATCACGAGATTTGCAATGGGACTACAAAATATAAGGAAGTGTATACTCTCTCAGTAAGATAATGATTCTTTAATATGTCCCTTGAATTTAGTGCAATTTTGACCCATGGAACGATGTTAATCGTACCAAACTGGCAATCGTAGCAAGTAACCCCTCCAGGCGTTCCACTCTTGGTACAAGCATTTCCAAAATCTAGAAAACTATGATATGATGGCATCACAATTCTAGAAAAAGAATGCTCCATGCTGGGTACCAAAAGTCATTGCAAACAAAGCCAATGAGATATTGCAACTTTTGTCATTTGAAGTACTCATACTCTTTGTGTGCCAAAGAATTCCTTTCATTTCTAGTTATTGGATTCATCCTTAAGGATGCAGCGTATTGATCTGTTGTATGATCTTTCACTCTCTGCAGTCAATTTCACACTGATACATTCTCTTGTATTTCCAGCCACAAGAGTCACTGTTAATTGACAGTTTACATTGGTGAGACATCTAAAAATAACCAAAACCAGCAACACTCTGACACAAGGGACCTAAGATTTTGCTATTCCGTGATTCTGATTATTGATTTTTTCATAGCTTTCGTGATGACTGCAATATATTTTTGAACTCACCATGATCTTTAGCCCAATTAGGTCAACACAGTAAACAAACGAACACAAATTGCAGTTCCACCAGCTTGTCTATTCTGTCATGCTGAACTATAGACAAAAACCTTCAACAGCCACAATGTGGCTTAGGTTTGTGGCTATGTTGTACATGTCCAATATAAACAATCCTCCACTTGGATAACCCCTTCCTCCTTAAAAAAAAAATAGTAAATAACATCCCTCTCAATATGAGTGACCCACGGTTTGAACTCCTGTATTCTTGTGGCTGGTGTCAATACTCTTGTGTTAAATGGCTTCCACTGGCCACTATAATCACTGTTTTTATTAACGTAAAAGCTAGCAATGAATGATCCCGAATTCACTACTATCACTGATGCAAAGCCTACTCATGGATGTGTGAATATGTTATAATGTAGCCATATCTCTATCACAGTGGCTGGTGCTATTTGTCCAAAGACATTAAGAAATTCAGCTCTGCTCTGAGGAAATATAATACCATTCTGTATACTTTCTAAAGATCAGACTTAATTCAGCATCAAGGTGATGGTAGCCAACAGCTGGGCAGATTGAAATAAGGCTTGCCACGACCGAACACATGATAAGAGCATTTCCTGCAGAGACAAAGTAGTATGAGGGGCAACGGAGAATGTAACATAGGTTAAAAATAAAAATGATTGGCTGAAGATACTATTAGCAGTTGGAGCTCAAACAGGCCCTGTGGAGAAGAACAGTATAGTGGGTAGATCTGGATTTGATGAGAAAATCTTACAAAAGATGTTTGGTAAAGAGAATTACGAATGCTAAAAAAAGCAAATATGCCGAGATAAAATGTATGTTACTGCAATAAGAATTTAAAGAAGTCCCAGGAGCAGGTCAAATCACCTTCACTTTCGATATGATCTGAAAATATAATGAACGTTTAATCAATAGACAAGCTTTTAGATCAGACACAGTATAAGAAGTGGTTTGTATCCACTGAGAATATAATGCTTTATGAAGAGCACCTGCTGTCTGGACATTTTGCCAGCTGACTTTATCTGCTCACATTTCAAGTTCTTAGACCTTGTTCAAGCTCTCAGATGCCTCCTTTATATTTTACGATGAAACCATCTTACTGCTGAAAAAAGGGATTTAGATTGCTTTTGAAAATGTGTGTTAGTGTTGTCTGATTTAGCTTACTGTAAAATGATACATTCCTCATTCATGTTGTATAGGTCTAACTGCTAGAAAGTTGACATATACAGTGAACACAATGGTATGATCATTAAGGAAAAGGACAGTGTAGGGTGCTGTATGATACATGCTGATAATCAACCCACATGAGATCAGAGCGGCTGCCAAGTGTGACTTTGACCTTAAGTGGGGTGAAAATCAGCTTATATATATATGGGGCAGAGCAAGACCATCTGATGTAATGTTTAGGACATGGAGTTAGTAACATATAACATGTACAAAGAGAGGCTTTGCCTCTTCGAAGGCCCAATGCATAGAAGGAGGGTTCTGTCATTGAGGAGACCTGACAAACAGGAGGGGGGTTTACGAACTAGAAAGAAAAACATGGAGTTAGTAGTTATTAGAACATATAGAGTTGGGTGTTCCTCCTCTTCAAAAGCCCAACATAATAGAAGGGTGGTTCCGTCGATGAGGAGACCTGACAAACAGGAGAAGGGTCATCGTCTCTGAGGAGACCCAAATAATGAAGAGAGGATCCACCACTTGGAGGCCGTCACATAAATAGAGGCATCAGAACCTGAAAGAGAAAACACATGTGATCATGCATGCTAAGGAGAGGTTTGGCCAGGGGTTCCCTCTGACTCATGGAGAACCCCCCTCTGAGGTAAAGGAAGTGTCGCTTAACAAAGGGTTGGAAAAGGTGGAATCACTAACCCCCCAAAGAATGGATCTCCCACTTCCTGCTGCAGACAATTATGAGAAGAAAAAAGGAGAACCGCCAATACATATAGAAAACAAGAAAAAGAGAGAACTTTTAACATGAGAAGGAAAGAAAACACTTAACATGACAAAGGGGTTAGTAAGCTGTACCCTACCGAATATGTGAAGACCCTCCGCACAGTGGAAAGGAAAAAAAGGGGGCCCTGGCAGAAAGATCGTCCCAACTGTGGACATACTAGAAGTGGACAGGTGAGCAGAGGATATTTCGCATGGGGGAGAACAAATGTAAGCTTCGACTGCTGCGGCTCCTCAGATTCTGAATGAATGAGGAGTGTAGAATTGTGGGGGAAGACCTGCTCTGGAAACCAAAGTGGAAAGATGAGAAGAAAACCAATGTCTTCATACAACAGACCTACTTGCATTGATGGACAGGGGGTCGGAGGGAGATTTGGGTTTGTGTTCTGAGATATATTTCAGCATGGAAGCATATTGGTAGAGTAGAGTCAATTTTTGAAAGCTGAATACATTGTCCTTGCTGAAGCTGATCTGTTTTTGAAATGCGTAGGAAGAGAATAAAATAGGAATTTAGAATATGCGTGAGATCACTTCAGTGAATACCCAGAGTAGGAAAACTGGAAGGAACTGTATATTCGGAGCACCTCAAAAATCAAAAAATGCAGATAGACATGTGGCTTCCATTGTTAAATCATTAATTGAAAAACAGCCTTGGCGGAGAATTGAAATCAAATTGCCAAGAATGTCTATAGAGACAGGCAGGCGAGCAGGAGATGTAGCCAGAGAGCACTTGGAAATTCCTCACAGGAGGAGACGAACAGCTGGGATTGATAGTACAGTTAGAGAAGTGATGGACGTCAAGCGAAATTGATGTTGAATTCCTGACAAATAGGATTTGATTGTAGCTGGTGCCAGATGCAAAGAATCCTTTGCATGAATTATGAAAGCCACGATCCAGTCCTAATTAAATGGAGTAGGTTTAATCCTGCTTTGGGAGCAGAAAATTACATAACAAGCCTAACCTGTAGAGTATGAGGATCTGATAGGAGCAAGTGCTGAAGCCATGTAATGTTACGTTCAATTAAGTAGCTTATTGATAGCTGCTGTGGAGTTGCTGCGGGAACTGCTGTAGGAACCAGACTGTGGAATTTTGAAATCTGTAAAAAAAAAGAGCATCAACTGCGTTATTATAAATGCCCGGTAGAGGGTATGCTTGTAGTATGAAATTGTTGGATACTGAAAGCCATACTAGCCACCGCAGTAATTGCATAATAAGAGGGGAACTGGAACGTCCTTTATTTATAATGTCCACTGTAGCTATATTATTGCAGTAGAATAATAATGATTTCTTAGACTAGAGATGAACCCATAGCTGGGCTACTGAAACTATGATTAAATGTTGAGAAGACATGTGGATTTTAGATGTGGCAATAGATTTTCAATTTCATGAGGCCATATACTGGAAAACCATTGATTGTTTAAGAGACCTCCAAATCCCAGAGATGAGGCATTTGTAAACAAAGCCAGGTCGTGTGGTGCTGAAATGAAATCGTCACAAAACACAAGCAGGCCATTCCAGTGCTTAATAAGAGCAGACCACATTTTAATGTCTTTCCTAGCTTCTGAGGAAATATTAATGTAGGATTCCCAAGTTCCTGGCTATCGATGCAAGCACAAGTAGTCAAGACATAAAAATCCTCCCTTGGGGGATAATGCAAACTGCAAAATTGAAATGACCCAGCAAGGAAAGCAGTGCAAGTTTTCTAATGGTTTTACTGATCTGAAAGTTCTGGATAAGAAAACGAATATGGTTGAGTTTAGACTCAGGTAGGCTGGCTTCAAACTTTTCTGAGTCCAGTATGATTCCAAGTAATTCCAGAGAATGCAGAGGGCTGATTGTTTTTCCTCAGAAAGTGGGATGCCAACTTCTGAAAATAAACTC